>NW_008352891.1:6531246-6540513 GCF_000622305.1 Nannospalax galili
GGGCGCGCTCGCCGCCGCCGTGCCGCCGGGAAGCCGAGGCTTCAGGAAGGAAGGCGGCGCGCGCCCCGGCCCGCCAGCCGACCCTGGCCACTGCGCGCCGCATTGTCTCAGCGCTTGGGGCGCGCGGCGCGCAATGGTGGAGGATGCGCTCCGGGCCCCGACCTGCAGCGCACCGACCCCCCCGGACTCGCCGCGGGGCCCAGGTGTACGTCCCAGGTCGGCGAGCACGGGAACCCAAAGCTCGGTCTCTCGGCCCCGCTGACCCGGACACCACCTTTCTGCTGGCCAATCCCACCCCTGAGTGAAGGACCCTCGGAGTTCCTCAGCAGAACCTCAGTCAAGGGCCAAAGAAGACCACAGTGTGTGGAGCTCGCCCCCTACAGGACTTTGCGCTCTGCCCGGACACCCCTGCTCCAAGGCAGACACCTCCTGCACCCGAGCGGGACTAGCCTCAGGAAAATTGGGATCCAGTCACAGTGACATAGTGTCTGTGTGCCTTATAGCCATGCCATCCTCAGAGCCTTAAGGAGGCAAAAAAGATGGGTATTTTGCATAGAAGGGAGTTGGCTGAAAAGTGCAAAGTGTGGGGCTTAATGGGGATTCAAACTCCAGTTTTAGATTTAGAAGAGACTTATGCCCTAGTGAGCGTCATGTTTCCTAAGCTTGTACAACTACAGGTATTCTTAGGGTGCTAGCCCAGCTTCATCCTGGGAAGATTACAGATCACCCTATAATGACATTCTAGAGGGAGTGGGAGGACCAGAGGGAACCAGAAGTAGTGGATGAAAGGATAGCGACAACCATTCCTTATGGCTCCCAAAGGACGTGCAGCAAACACCACCAGCCAGCCAATTTCAGACATACGTTGACTGGTTCAATAAAGTGTCTGAACTAGTACAGATTTTCATTTATAGCTGGTAAGGAAATTCTCAGCCATATTTAAAAAGCCAGAAGTTCTGACATTAGTCAAAATCACACCCTATTAACTCCACCAGGCATGTGGCATGGTTTCTTTAGCTGCCAGCAATAAAACCAAAAGAAACTTTACAAAAACCTTTTGTGCATCTGAAAAGGAGGAAGTGTGGGAGACATTGGAAACCCTAACCATGAGACAAAAGTGGTCTCCTGATGCTGTAGGACAGTGGACCAGTCATTCTTTTTAAAGCTCCCATGTAAGAATTTGCTGTGTGAGGTGGCAGCTGGGGTCAGACATTATGTATGGATTCCGGTATTTAACTAGCACTGCATGTGAACTTTAGCTTTCTGAAATAGTTGTGCTAGTGGGTAGCTTTTATTATTGCACTAAGTGATAAATTGCAATAAAAAAACCGCACACCACTCTACCACTTTCTACCCTTTGTGTATGTTCATCTTTTTTTCTCTCTCTCTCTTTGAGACAGGGTCTGGAACTCACTATGTAGACCAGGCTGGCCTCGAACTCACAAAGATCTTTCTCTCTCTCTTTGAGACAGGGTCTGGAACTCCCTATGTAGACCAGGCTGGCCTCGAACTCACAAAGATCTGCCTGCCTCTGCCTCCCAAGTGCTGGGATTAAAGGCGTGCGCCACCACGCCCAGCCCTATTTTCATCTTTTTAGTGCCTCGGGGGTCTCCTCTATTATGTAACTTATGTAAGAGCTTATTAATTCAAGGCTATTATAGTAATACACTCCTACACAAGGCTGTTTCTGTTCTCTCCCACCTATAAGTCCTTTTTTCTTTTGAGGTTGAAGAGTATCCCCTGTCATTTTTCAAGTTTTGATTTTTAGAGAGCTGGTCTCTGTGAGGCTATTCCTCTCTGATGAATTTAAGAGAAAGTAGCATTTTTCCTTGACATCTAGTATACGACTAAGCAAACAACTCACCTACAAGGACAAAATTAAGCTTGATGTTTTCTATCCTGCCTTCCTAAGCAGCTTCCATTCTCATTGGTGGTGGGAAGGGGAAATCAGATTGATGAAGCCCTGAAGCAAGTTAGTCCTCCATCATCCCTTTAAAAATCTTACTTGCCTAGTACAAAGGTCTGGAGCTAAATCAAGGCCAGAGCCAAACTTAACTAATACCTTTCTGAAGTTAACATGAATATATTTGAAGAACAATGAAAGTTGAACATGGGGCTGAGGAGATTGCTCAGTGGTTAAAGGCACCTACTACCAAGCCGGACAACCTGAGTTCAATCCCTAGAACCAATGTGATGGAAGGAGAAGACCCATTTCTGATTTCTGCAAATTATCCTCTGACCTCCACATATGCATATACACACACAAATAAATGTAACTTAAAAATTAAAAGTTGAACATGAATCAAGAAAATATTACACAGTTTTCTGTGTGTGATACTGGAGGTTGAATTCAAGGCCATGAACATACTAAGTAAGCACTGTACCACAGAGCTACAGCCCCAACCTGCATATACACATTTTTTTATGCATCAAGAGAGGAGGATGCTGAGAATACCATAAGAGGCCTAGACTCCTTTATCTGGAAATTTTAAGTTTAAAAATATCTGGAAAAAATCAATTTAAAAAAAAAATAACAGTTATGAGGCCAAATGTGGTGGCGCATGCCTTTAGTCCCAGCATTCGGGAGGCAGAGGCAGGTAGATAGATGTCTGTGAGTTCAAGGCCAGCCTGGTCTACATAGTGAGTTCCAGGCCAGCCAGAGCTGCTACACAGTGAGACCCTATCTCAAAATCTACAGCTAGATTCTTTCAAGGCTTTGAAGACTTAAAAACTTATGGATAAAAGCATACAGACCTCTAATATACTATATTAGAGGTATATAACAGTATATATAGTATATAACATTATCCTCTGGATGTACCAGTTGATGACTCTAGGGGCAGGGGGTGGAACCTTTAGCAGCTGGAGGAAGTATTAATATCACTGCAGGCCTGCCCTTGAAGGTGATATTTGGAGTCCAGCTTCCAACCTCTCTCTGCTTCCCATCTGCTGTGAAATGAGCAGCTTTCCTCTGCTACACACTTCTACCATGATGTCCTGCTTCACCACAGGGCCAAATGAGCAGGGAATGAAACCTCTGACTCTGTAAGTCAAAATAAACTTTTCCTCCTTAAGTTGGTTTATTTCAGGTATTATATCACAGATGGAAAACTGACAGAAAGAAAGAAAAGGGAACATGAGATTGGCTGAGAGCTCCTTTTCCAAGGAAGTGTTCTGCTTCTAGTAGTTCACAAGAACCTGAGATTTTTCACTCTCCTTCAAAGTATCAAATGTGTTCTTAACTGAAATTTGCCTGAGGGTTGGCTGGTTTAACACAGACCTGTCCAGTTTACTTGCTATTAACTTGTAAATGATTACTCTTGGAATGGACAGATCTGTGCCTTAAAGGAAGTGTAGTAAACTGTAATAAAATAGAAGCACTAGCAGAAAGAAGGGAAGGAAGGGAGGAAGGAGGGAGGGAGGGAGGGAGGGAGGGAAGGAGGAAGAAAAAGACTCACTCTTGTGACATAGAAACATCACTGGGAGTTTCTTTTCCACAGCATGAAGTACTTTTCAGAAACAGTGTTGTAAAAGGGACCTACTTGTCTGCAGTGGGGGTTGGAGGCAGGGGAAGATTTAGCCCTGGATCTTGTAAGACAAAGGAAAATTTAGATTTGAGTGCCAACTTTGTGTTGAGTAAATTAGCTTCCTTGAACTTAGTTAACACATGTGAAAATAGCAGAGAAGATAGACTAGCTTTTTTTTTTTAATGATGCTCTTCCACTGAGCTACACCCTAGCCCCAGATGAGCTCATTTTTAAGGCACCTCCCTGCTATAGCGTTCATGATTTCATTCCCCATGTTTTGTGTTAGTTTCAACACAGAAGGAAAATACCATAAGAGATAATGTTACTACTGAGAGGCTTATCCTCAGAATGCATTCTGGATGACCTTAAAACTGGTTTTGGAAAATGTGCAACAAGCAGGTTTATTCACAGCTAATTTTACAGATCAGGACATGAGGACTATTCATTTTGTCATTCAAATGAAGTCTCTATAAGTGACATTTGATGGTGCAATGTCAGGGGAAGTCCTAGATTAAGGAAGTATAAACCAGGGCTCTGCTGGGGTCAGTGGGGCTGATCAGGAGAGCTGATTATCCCACCTTCAAGAATGGTGTGGGTTTGGGTTGTTTCTTGCATCTGTGCAGTAGAAATACTATGTAGTGGTGTGTTACTGCACATCTCTCCCCAATTCCATATTCTGGCAGCTTGAAATGCATGGTAGCACATTTATACCAGAGGAATGGGCAAAAATCATGGCTTAACTCATTGTTTTGTTGAGTAAACCAAATGAAGTGGTGAAGTGTTATTAATATGTTGAAGATTATAGTTGTAATAAGTCATAGTAGCAGCCACTGCATTGTGAGTAGTGAAGATGTTTGAGAGCAAATCCTCACAATATTTGCAAACTATTTTATGATGCAGAGAGAGGGCTGCCTGCTGTCTTTTGCAGATGAAGTTACTACATGCATCCTCACTGGTTCACTTCAGCCTTGTTCATTAACATATACAAATGTCAAGTGGTGTTTGTGTCAGAGCCACACTCATTTGTCAACGACACGAGCAACTTCTTTGCTGAGTTAAATAATAAGCATTTCTTCCACATTTTATTGTGTCAAATCATGGTCAAACTGCAAACACAGATTGGTTGATGATGCAAGCATTTTTATTGGCAAAAATCAATAAAAACTTCTATAAGAATCAATTCCCTATATGGGATTTACAATAGTGTACAGCTTGTAATGACTTAGAGACTGTGTGCTACCCATCCTTTAAGTCAGCAAAATTTTTAAAAAATTTTATTTATGTATGTGCACATGCATATTTTTTTCCCATAGACTAAGCTGATAAATATTTACCAGTGCTTTGCACTTTGGTAATAATTGTATCTTCTCTGCCAATAGGCAGAGCATTGGCCCTCCCAGCTTTGAATCATGTTCATGCAATCAGACAGATATAGGATAAAAACCTCAATGCATTGTATTATACAAGCAAAGGCAACTTGTGTTAATAAATATTATTTGTCTTACAGTAATTAAGAAAATGCCATTTGTTGTTTTCAAGTACTTAGACTAACACAAACTAGTGCCAGCAGAGGGTGGGGTTTGTTTTCATGGGAAAGCAAAACAAAACCAAAAAAAAGTTTAATTATCGCTCTGTATGCAAATAGCTTTTGCTAAAGCTTTTCAAGGATGCCTGCAATAATTTCTTTTCTTGAGTCAAATTACTGTCTTCATAACAGGGTGGTGCATGCCTGCAATCCCAGCACTGGGGAGGATGAGGTAAGAAGCTAGTGAACTTGAAGCCAGCCTGGGGTACACCAAGCCAATTGGAAACCAGACTAGATTACACAATGAGATCAAGTCTAAAAATGAAGAAACCACGCTTTCCTTTAGATGTGGACCCATTCCTAGGTTTCGTAGCCTTTCCTCCTTCCTTAGATGGTATAGAACTTCCCTGTGTCACATCTGAACACGTCTTGCCTGGGTCAGAGAGCACCTAGAGTTTTCCTACTGTCTATGAGGCAAAATTTAAGCTCCTTGATCATAGTTTGTTCTAGCCTTTTCCCCAACTTCCTGTTACCCAACTATGCTCTGACCTAGGAGCCAGCAAAACATAGCCCAATGGCCAAATGCCTCCAATCCCAGTCCCTGCCTGTTTTTTTAGTGTTCTTGTGCTAAGAATGGTTTTTCACCTTATTGTATAATTTTTAAAAAATCAAAACCATAATATTTTGTGCCATGTGCAAATTCCACAGAACTGAGGTGTGAATGGGTATGGTGTTTTCTGAGTACACAGCCACACCATTCAGTCACTTGTTCTTGGTGGAGAGCTGAAGAATTTTGACACATACCCACTGGCCCCCACACTAATGTCCTTGCACTTTCTTCCTCTTGTCCACTTGGAAAGCATCTCAGTCCTCTTTCAGAATGAAACCCATGTCTGAACCCCAGGGTCAAGGTTCTTTTCAGTTCTTTTTGGAACTCTCTAAGTGGAATTACCTGTCTTACCCCCTCTTCTTCACAGACAGGAAATGGGCCAAGCACAGTACTCAGAGTTTAGTGCACTCTGAGATGCCTACTGCTCACCCTCCTTTCCCTATCATGCTCATTGGCATTCAAAGTGATTGTTTTTGCCAAATATTGAGTCAAACAAGATGGGAGCATTCATTTCATTAAGCTGATATGATAGTTTTCAACTTCACTCTACACTAGAATCTTCCAGTATAAAAAGGTTCACATTTCATCATGACTAGAGCATTTGTTTCTTCATCTTACCTCTTTCACTAGACTAGGCTTCTGGGAAAGGGAGTATGTTTTATCTCCATACCTCGAGCTCTAAAACTGGGCAGACATACAGCATGTACTCTATAAATATTAATAGATTTGAATTGCATGGTGGTACTTAGTTTTTAGCATACAGAATGAGCTGAGACATGAATTCTATGGAGGGAAAGCCTTTGGCTTGTGATCTGCTAAGACAGAGTGAGGTTTTTTTCCCATATCAGATTCTCCTGGGCTGCTCAGAAAGTCTAGGAAAGATGTTTGCAGAGGAATGGAAGCACTGGTAGGAGGGTGGTTATTGGACTGGGCCACCTTACGCCATTGGACACTGAAAGGTCTAAGTCTTCCCTTATGTTAGGAGCCTTAGGACAGCTCCAGGTTCATGGTGATAGCCACAGATACTGTTCCATATAGAAGAAGAAACTCCTGCTCCCTCAACCTGTGCTACTCAAAATGTGGTCCCCAGAGCACCAGCAATGCCTGGAAGTTTGTTAAACATGCAGAACTCGTTCCTACAGAATCAGAGTTTACATAAGACTTAAGGAAACCTCCAGCTAATTTGTTTGCACTTGACATTTGAAAAGTTTTCCTAGCTTCTACAAAAGTACATCAAAAAATGAGGACTTTGTTTTTCCATCCTGTCGGAGACCTGCTATTCCAAAGTATGTGAACTCCATTGTATTAATGGGAACTAACCTAAAAGGTTAGAGGCTTGGGTCCTTTATTTTCTGTGAGATTTTGAAGTTTTGGTGTTTGTTTGGTCAGGGTCTCAAGAATCTTCCAGGTTGGCCTCTAACTTAGATATATAGCTGAGGATGACCTTGAACTTCTGGTCTACCTCCCAAGATCTGGGATTACAGGCATGTGTCACTATGCATAGTTTATGGGGTGCTGGCTATCAAACCTAGGGCTTTGTGCATGCGAGCCAAGCCCTATACACACTGAGCTACTCCCCCAGCCTTCATATTTGGGGTGGGTGAGGAGCAGCTACATTAGAATAATTTAGAAAGGCTTCTTGGAGGCAGGGATGTTTGAGCTGAGTCTGGAATGAAAGAAGGAATAGCTTAGTGTAAGTGAGAGAAGAGAGTCTTACAAAGGGACTGCAAGAGCAAAAGCCCCAAAGGCAGTAGTTTGGTAGTTTGGAGACATTCTGAGAAAGAAGGTCCTACCTCTTTTTGGAGCCCTGCCCCCAAGGGAGAGAGAGAGATGGTGCTAAAGAGATGAGCAGGCACTGATTGTACAGGGCCTACAATCTTCTAGAGTGTGTTTTCTTCTGCGAGCAAAAACTCTAGCACAACTGGCCTTACACTTAAAAATAAGTGGAGGACTGGACTAGGGAGATGAGTTAGCAGATAAAATGCTTGCTGTACAAGCATGAAGATCTGAGTTTGGATCCTCAATACCCACATAAAAGGATGGCCTGGCAGCCTATACTCCCAGCTCTTGGAAGGCAGAGACAGGAAGATCCCAGGGGCTCACTGGCAGGAAGTCTAGCCAATTGGTGAGCTACAGGTTCAGTGAGAGACCCTGTCTCAAAAATAAGTAATTAATTAAAAAAAAATGTTTTGGTGTTTTTTGAGATAGGGTCTCCCTGTAGCCCCAGCTGACCTAGAACTCGCTATGTAGACCCGGCAGACCTTCAACTCACAGAGATCCACTTGCCTCTGCCCCCTGAGTGCTGGGATTAAAGGCGTGCGCCACCACACCCAGCATAATTATTTTTTAAAAGGTGGAGAACCTGGCATAGCTTAATCCCCAAACTCAGGAGACAGAGGCAGGCAGATCTCTGTAAGTTCAAGGCTAGCCTGGTCTACATAGAGAGTTCCAGGCCAGCCGGGGTGATATAATGAGACCCTGTCTCAAATAATTAGACAGATGATAGATAGATAGATAGATAGATAGATAGATAGATAGATAGATGATAAATAGATGGATGGATGGATGGATGGATGGATGGATAGATAGATTGATTAATGGGATTGAAGAGGTGGTTAAGAGCACTGACTGCTCTTGCAGAGGACCTGGGTTTGATTCCCAGCACCAACATGGTGGCTACCCATCTGTAACTCCAATTTCAGGGTATCCAATACCTTCTTCTGACCTCCGAAGGCATTGCACAACCTGGGTTCACTAACACACATGCCAGCAATACATTCACACACATAAAATAAAAATAATAAATAAAATATAAATAAATGGGGAGAGTGGTGAGGGAAGACAAGTAGCATCAGCTTCTGTCCTCCACATGCTCCACGTGCTCACACTTAGGTATGTCCACATGCAAACATCACAAAGAGAAAGAGAGAGAGAGGTTTAAAAAAAAATGCTTTTGGGATTCCTTGTCTTGGTGCCCCAGACACCTGGGGAACCACCACTGCTTCCTGATACTTTGCATCTGGGCCTGGCCCCGCCCACACCTTCCTCTACTTCCCAGGGCTTGCATGACCCACCAGCTTCTTTCCTGGACACAGGGGCTGACCGTTCCTCTTCCTGGTCTTTTATATCCAGACCAAACCTGCTCCTCAGCGCAGTCCTCAGGAGCCCTTGGGGCTGCTTCCCACCCCCACCTTCTTTGCATCTCTGGGTGGCATGGGCACCAGCTGCCCTAGAGCAGCATCTTTCCTGGGCCCTGCTCCCAGGCCAGTCCAACCCCCAAATTCTTGAGGCCAAAATCTTTCCTGGAAGGACCCAGACCTTAGGAGAAAGCCTGAGAGCATCTGATTCTCATCTGACTTGGGCCTCTGTGGAAAATCCGGAAGACAAAAGCAATCTGGCTACTCCAATATAAAATCAAAAGAGGGAACTGGAAGCTTAGAGGAACCAGCTTTCCATCCCCCAAAAGTAAACCACAAAGACATATAAAGTTTACAAAAAGAAGCAGACCTAAACTTGAAGGCTTGAGACTCACAAGAATCAGAAACTACAAAAGAAATTCACATGTCAAAATCACAGAGAAAAAATAATAACATGAAAAACCAAAA
>NW_008352891.1:6541150-6541782 GCF_000622305.1 Nannospalax galili
GGCACATTATAGTAAAAACACTAAACGTACAAAACAAAGAGACAATACTGAAATCTGCAAAAGACAATCAACAAGTCACATATAAAGGAAAACCCATTATGATTACAGCTGACTTTTCAGTGCAAACTATGAAAGCTAGAAGAGCCTGGACCAAAGCATTCCCAGTTTTAAATGACTACAGATGCCAACTCAGATTACTATACCCAGCCAAAATGTCTATTACAGTCGAAGGGGAAAGAAAAATCTTCCGTGACATAAATAGGCTGAAGGACTTCATGTCCACAAAACCAGCCCTTCAGAGAGTTCTGGAAGCAATTCAAAGAGCTATAGAAAGGAATGACTATGCCCAAGGCATTGCGGAAAGAGATTCAATGAAGGTATAACTGTGGAAAAGTACAGCTATATCAAGAATGTAAACAGAAATAAAAATGACAGGATTCAATACACATCTTTCATTATTAACTTTAAATATCAGTGGACTGAACTATGCAGTCTAAAGACACAGACTAGTTGAATGGATTAAGAAACAAAACCTGTCTTTTTGATGTCTGCAAGAAGCTCATCTCATTTTCAAGGATAGGCACTACCTTAAGATGAAAGGATGAAAAAATACATAGCAAGCAAATGGTACT
>NW_008352891.1:6541928-6542184 GCF_000622305.1 Nannospalax galili
TGACAAAATAGACATTTAACACTAATCAGACGAGATAAAGAGGGCCACTTCATTCTGATCAAAGGAACAATAAATCAAGAAGCTATTACAATCATGAACATACATTCACCAAACTCCTGTGCACCCAACTTCATCAAAACAATACTACAAGAATTTAAGACCCAGATTAATCCCAACTCATTAATAGTAGGGGACTTCAATACCCCACTGTCTCCATTAGATAGGTCAACAGGGCAGAGAGTTAACAGAGAGACAT
>NW_008352891.1:6542347-6542979 GCF_000622305.1 Nannospalax galili
CTATGCATTCTATTAGACCACAATGCAATAAAGCTTAATTTCAATACAGGAAGAAACCCTAGTAATCACACGAACACATGGAGATTAAACAACACACTCCTCAATGACGAATGGGTCAAAAGAGAAATTAAGAAAGAAATAAAAGTATTCCTGGAAGTAAATGAAAAGGACAATACAACACGACAAAACCTCTGGGAGACGCTGATAGCGGTTCTTAGAGGGAAGTTTATAGCTCTAAGTGCCTACATCAAAAAATCGGAAAGAACACAAATAAATGACTTAACACTGCAACTCAACACACTTGAAAAGCAACAGCAAACAAAACCCAAACCCTACAGACAAGAAGAAATAACAAAAGTTAGGTCAAAAATTAATGAAATCGAAACAAAGAAAACAATGCAAAGAATCAATGAACCCAAGAGCTGGTTCTTTGAAAAGATAAACAAGATTGACACTGCTAGACCAGTTAACCAAAAGAAAGAAAGTGCACTTCCAAATCAACAAAATCAGAGATGAAAGGGGAAACATCACAATAGACACCTAAAAGATCCAGAACATTATAAGGGAATATTTTAAAAACCTATACTCTACTAAATTTGAAAATCTAAAAGAAATGGATGGATATCTAAAAT
>NW_008352891.1:6543051-6553077 GCF_000622305.1 Nannospalax galili
ATATCCAAAGGCATGGGAATCACCAAAATTAAACCAAGAAGAGATTAACAGCTTAAACAGACCCATATCACAAAAAGAAATTGAAATAGTAATACAAAACCTCCCGACTGAAAAAAGCCCAGGACCAGATGGATTTACAGCAGAATTCTATCAGACATTTAAAGGTATGACTAACAGGGTTGATACAAGAATGAGAGATTATCTAGGCAAAAGTACCTAACACAAAGTAGTTGCTCAATAAAGTATTCTTGTCATACAATTTGCATTGGACTGTTGAAAACACGTTGTGGTTTACCAGATTAATCACCCTCTGGTCAACTTTTAAAAAATATTGTCCTAGTTTGTTCTTCATTGCTGTGACAAAACACTCTGACCAATACCAACTTGGGGAGGAAAGGGTTTATTCAGCTTACATCTCCCAGGTCGCAGTTCATTAGGGAGCCCAAGGTAGGAACTCAGGGCAGGAACCTGGAAGCAGGAGCTGGAGCACAGGACGTGGAGGAATGCAGCTTACTAGCTTGCTCCCCTGGCCCCTGCTCAGCCTGCTTTCTTATGCAACACAGGCCCACCTGCCCAGGGCTGGCACCACCCACAGTGGGCTGGGCCCTCCCACATCACTCAACAATCAAGAAGGTGCCCTATGGACATGGCCACAGGCCAGCCCAATGAAGGCAATTCCCCAATTGAGGCTCCCTCAACCCAGGTGTGTCAAGTTGACACTAAAGCTATCTAGCACAAATATTTTATTATTTTATTGTTTTTTATTTTATGTGCATGAATGTATTGCTTGCATGTAGATTGGTGCACCCATATCATGCAGTGCCCACAGAGTTTAGAAGACAGTGTCAGATCCCATGAACTGTAGTTACAGACGGTTGTTAGTTGTCATGTGGGTGCTGGGACTCAAATCCCAGTCTTTGCAAGAGCAGTCAGCGCTCTTCACCACTGAGCCATCTCTCCAGTCCCCTGGTCAGCTTTTTTAAAAAATGATCAAATGAGGCCTTTTTCATACTTGTCTAGAAGCAGACTCACCAAATGGAGCTAAACCATAGAACAAAAACCTGCTCCTGCCCAGTATTCAGACTCCAGGGAGATGCAATTCTGCTGACATCTCCCTAAATTTTGTTTTCATTCCTGAAGCTATTGGAGCAATCTCTGCCCAGCCAGTGCTTCACTGTAAATTCCAGCTGTGAGGTTTGCTAGACTTAGGAGAGAGATAAGGTCCCTCAGGGACATGCCCACAGGTGAGGCAGCCTGGCTCAGAAGGGTTTCCAGCTTATCAGCAGTGGGGTGAGCACTGATGAAAGACATCTTGAAAACACATGAACAGAAGTTAGGACACAAGGTGACTCTGGCCACAGAGCTAAGTAGTTATACTTCCTTGAAGAGAAAATTAGAATCAAATATTTCTATGGTTGTGAATCTCACTGGTCAGTCCAATCAGACACCTTTGTCGAAAGCCCTGGAATCAAAGCACACAAAGGAATCCCTCTAAGACATTTGGGCCACACTCACAGATGACTTAATCATGCCTGGTGCTGTGTGGGACTCTGGGGACTTGGCAGTGAGAAGGAAATGGTGTCTGCAGAGGCCCTCAGCCTTCATGCTGCAAACACTCTTCAGAGAGGCAACCTTTAGCCCACAGAGCAGGGCACAAGGTGACCCAGAGACAGACACTGAGCCACATTGCAAGTGCCCCCTGGGCTGTCATGATCTGGCTCTGAAGGGCTGAGGAACGTGCCCTAAACTAGATTTTCCCCTAACTCTCTGGACTAACATATGTTGTCCTGTCACTAGGACCCAAGTGGGTCCCATCTACATAAGGTGTTCTTGGCACCCACCAGCAGCAGCCACAGTGTCATATTATAGGGATGAGCTGCCGGGCAAAACACCCAACCCCCACTTGTTCAGAACACTTCCATCTTTCCCCAGATCCACTGTCCCTGTCCTCATGGCCAGTTCAGGCCTCTTCTGTGTCCATGTCCCTGTAGTCACAATGCTCAGCATCTCCTCTCCCCCTACTGGGGCTCTGGTAACAATAGCCAAGACCAGGTCCAGAAGCCTACCAGTGCCCCTTAGCTCAGGAGCACTACTGATATTCCCTTAATCTCAAGGACTTCCAGGGACCCCTCTCTTCCTTCCTTCCCTCCCTCCCTCCCTCCCTTCCTTCCCTTCCTTCCTCTCTCTTAAGAGTTATTTAAAGCTGGATGTGGTGGCACATGCCTTTAATCCCAGCACATAAAAATATGACATATTTGAGAAGGAAGCATAAAAATTTACTTCATGTTAATTAGTAGAGGTGATAAACATTACCATTGACATCTACCTGATGACTTTATATCCATATTCAGGTGCCAAGGATCCGAGTGTAAGTGACTGTGATTAGTAATAATCAGATACATAGAGATTAGAGACACATGTGCAAACATCTAAAGCGTTAGTAGCATTAAAAATGAGTCTTTCTGAGCCAGGCATGGTGGCACATACCTGTAGTCCCAGCACTTGGGAGGCAAAGGCAGGTGGATCTCTGTGAATTCAAGGCTAGCCTGGTCTACATAGTGAGTTCCAGGACAGCTGGGGCTACAGGGAGACCCTGTCTCAAAAAGACCAAAAAAAAAAAAAAAAAAAAAAAAAAAAAAGATTTATTTAAGGGGGCTAGAGAGATGGCTCAGTGGTTAAGAACACTTGCTGTGAAGTTCCAGAGAACCTGGATTTGATTCCCAGCACCCACTTGGTGACTAACAACTGTCTATAACTCCAGTTTCAGGGGGTTTGACACCCTCTTCTGGCTTCTGCAGGCATTGCACACACATGGTGCACTTACATATATGCAGGCAAAATACTCATACACATAAAAATAATAAAATATTTTTTAAAGATTTATTTATTTATTCATTTATTGAGACACGGTCTCCCTGTAACCCCAGCTGGCCTGGATCTCATCTACCTCTGCTTCCCAAGTGCTGGGATTAAAGGCATGCACCACCACACCCAACAAAATGTATTTTATTTTTTATTATTTGTGTATTTGTGTTTGTGTGTGGGTATGTACACATGTGCATGCAGGTGCACAAGGGGTTCAGAAGAGGATGTCAGATTCCCTGGAGCTGGGGTTACAGGTGATTGTGAGCCCCACAATGTGGGTGTTCTTAACTGCTGAGCCATCTCTTCACCCACCCCCCTTTTTTTTGTTCTTTTTAAGACGAGGTCTCCCTGTAGCCCCAGCTGACTTGGAACTTACCATGTAGACCAAGCTGGACTCTCTCTCACAGAGATCTTCCTGCCTTTGCCTCCTGAGTACTGAAATTAAAGGCATGTGCCACTGGGTGACACCCAACAGCCCTTTTCTCTTTTTTATTTTTTAATTTTTATTGTATGTATGTATATGAGTGCATTGTCTGAATGTAAGTGCACCTGTGTCAAGCAATGCCCTTGGAGGTCAGAGGAGGGCATTGGGACCCCTGGAACTGGAGTTATAGTTGCTAGCTACCATGTGGGTACTGAGAACTGAACCCAGGTCCTCTACAAGAGCAGCCAGTGCTCTTAACTACTGAACCATATCCCCAGCCCCCCCCCTTTTTTTTTAATAATTTGTCTATGTGTGTGTTCAGGTGCACTCACGCAGAGGTCAGAGAATGATGCTGGATGTCCTGCTCTATCGCTCTCCAACTTATTCCCTTGAACCTGGGAGCTAGGCTGGCAGCTAGCAAGCCCTAGCCATCCAGTCTCCATTCTCCACAGCACTAAAGTTACAGGCATGTGCCTGGCCGCACGTGGCTTTTTATGTGAGTGCTAGAAATTTGAACTCAAGTCCTCATGCTTGCACAGCAAGTGCTCTTGCTCACTGAGACATCTCCCTAACCCACAGGGGGCCTTTTTCAAACTCTAGACTCCAAGAAGGCCTTATTTAGACCTACAGAGTTAGTCTTCAGGGGAGGGGCCCAGGTACGGAATGTTTAATGCTGTGGGAGATTTTCTGTTGAGCAAATTTCTGCAGCTTCAGATGGTATTTTGGTGGAGAAACTTGAAACCAGAGCCTTGGGGATTTCTTTACAAGTATAAGCAGGCATGGGGTAAATCCTGGAGGTGAGTGAGTTTTAGTAAGTATTGAGCAGGTCCCAGAGGCTGTTAACACTGGCAAATTCTTGGGTATCAATTTACAAAGTGATGATTTAAGAACAAAAATGGAGCTGGGTAAAGGTTCTTGCCACCAAGCCTGACAACCTGAGTTCAGTTCTCAGAACCCCACATGTTGGAAGGAGAGAACCAATTCCTGAAGGTTGTCCCTTGACCTCCACATGTGCACTTAGCACACATGGATAGACATGGGCACACACACTCATATACAAATAAATTATTTTTAAAGTGTTCCTGAGGGAATCTCAGAATCTCTAAAATTCATTCTGAAAGTGCTTGGCTAAGCCCTACCCTCCTGAGGGTGAGGGTCAGCCTGTTGGATGCTGAGCACCTTGTAAGCAGAAGTAATAACCCCAGTCATAGAGGAGACCTAGTCTCTACACAGACTTTGTTTTCTCAGTTCTGTGGAATTCCTGAGCTTGTGTGTAGGGCTTTCTTTGCAAAGGGCTTACGGTTGTTTCCTAGGGCTTTATGGTTTGCTTGGCAAGCAGCATTTTGCGAACTGCTTCCCACAGCCTGGGGGTCAGCCCCCTGACATCAGTGCCCCTCCTAGAGATGGGGATCCAGGCACCTTGCCTCCAACCGGTTTGTGCTTTAAAAGCAGACTCCACCCTGGTTCCGTTTGCTCCAGCATCCGTTTTATCTCCCTCTTGGACTCTCCCACTCAGCTCGTGGTCTGCAGCCAATGCTGACCTCACTGGCTCGCTCTACATTGCATTTTGGTGAGTCTCATTTGCCAATGCTCAGAACTTAACGCTGCAGCTTGCTGCAGCCAGCCCTCGTCAAAGATTCCAGGGGACTTCCAGCCTCCACAGGGTCATGCCCCGAACCCTCCTCTGGGCAGAACCCTGAGTGGCAAGAAAGTCACTGGCTGGGCCAGACCTGTGGAAATGGCTGGTTGGGCACTCTGGGTTCCCTGAGTAATTAGCTGGAGACGGAGCCCAGCAAGGCAGTGAGCAAAGGATTTGACCGCAGGGCTGCCAGTTGATCAATGCGGCCTTTGTGCCCTGCACCGTAAGATGACACGGCAGTCCAGCCTGAGGCTCCGAGGAACCAAACAGCACCCCTCACAGACTCTGCTCACCACCTTGAACCAGACAGAGCTGTAATGTGAGAGCAAGAAGGATCTGCGTCCCTCTGTGTGGCTGGGGACTCACAGCCCATCTGAGTAGCCGGGACTCACAGCCCACCTGAGTAGCTGGCACCATTCTGGAGTCTGAATCCCAATGGGTCAAAAGACCCCACAGATCCCTCACTCACACCAGCCTCCCAAGACAGTAGAACCGCGGCTGGCTTTGATGTTGATCCCAGTGAATACCAACCCACAGGAAGCAGATACTTTTCTTGCCCATATTGTTCATTTTCTTTGCTTTTCCCTTTCCAGTTGTCCAGGCAGAAACTTCAGCACCACCTGGAGGCCTCTTTCTCCTCATCCCACAAATACAGTTGTCACTGGATAGGATACTTCCATTTATTATCAGCATCGTTGGCTCCCACCAACCCTTCCCACTTCATCCATCATCTGTTCAGACCTCTATAACAAATCTTCCTGTCTCCAACTTAGACAACTTTCCCAGCCTACCCTGTTTATATGGGAGCCAAAATCTTTCCAACAGCAAGCCTTCTAAAATGCAAATGTAGTTTGAGGTTGCTTGAAAATCCTCCAATGGCACCCCCCCAACCCCCGCCCGGGGTCTGTAAATAAACCCTCAATTCCTCAGTGTACTCTCAGAGACCCTTCAGAGGACCAGACAGCCTGACCGTGCTGTCTAACGTCTCCTCAAGTCTTGCTTATATCCAGAGACGGAACCACACTCAATTGATTCAGTCAACACTTCACTCAGCTCCTGCTTTATTTTATTTTATTGACATTTATTTAGTGTGTGTGTGTGTGTGTGTGTGTGTGTACATGCCTTGGGATGCATGTGGACTGGTCACAGGACAACTTCCAGAAGTTGGTTCTCTCCTTCCACTATTCAGGTTCCAGGGATTGAACTCAGATTATCAGACTTGGCTGTAAGCACCTTTACCCCTTAAGCAATCTCACCAGTCCCTGTAGTTTCTGCTTCGTATCAGACCTGCAGTAGCTCTGAGATTCCAGTGGTGAGTAAGTAAACCACAGGCCTGATTCCCTGTAGCTCGTCCGCTCAAGTAGGAAGCCAAAGGGAGATGAGAACCTAGAAGATTCCATGGTAAAACCTACTACTTCATGTAGGTTATTGGAGAATCACCTCAAGCAGATATGCACTTTTAAAACATCTCCTTGGGCAGGGGCTGGAGAGATGGCTCAGTGGTTAAGAGCACTGGCTGCTCTAGCAGAGGACCCAGATTCGATTCCCAGCACCCACATGGTGGCTGACAATCATCTGTGGCTCCAGTTCCAAGGGATCTAACACCCTCTTCTGACCTCTGCAAGCATTACACGACACAGGTGCACTTACATACATGCAGGCAGTATACTCATACACATAAAAAATAAAAACAAACAAACAAAATCTCCTTGGCTGTGAATCATGGAGAGTGTTGAGCTGCTTGCAGCTTCTCAGACTACTGCACGTTCTTTCAGTGCCTCAACACAAGCCTTTTCATCCACTAGGGTGGCCTTCCACTACTACTGTCTATTTGCTGAGCTCCCTCTCAGCTTCCAATACTCAGCTTGAAATCTTCAAAACTCACCAAGTACCCCTTCCCTTCTTCCTGCTGGTTGAGTTGAGCACATCTTCCACTTTGTTCTAATGCCACCGTGCTCTGTTACAACAGGCTACAGTTTGGATGTGGACTGTCTTCCAAAGGCCCATGCGTTGAAGGCCTGGTCCCTTGGGGAGCGGGCGGGGTGGGGGGAGGCTAATGGAAGGAAGTTGGGTCATTGGGAGAATGTGTTTGAGGGGATATTATTAGAACCTCAGTCTCTCATGTCTCTTTTTGTTTCCCAGCTACCATGAGGTACACAATACTCTCTGCCACATGTTCCCACCATGATATACTAAGCTGTCACAGACCTAAAGCAAGCAACCATGGACAGATGCTCTGAAAACTGAGCCAAAATAAACCTTTTCTCCTTTTGGCACAGTGACCTACAACTGACTAACATGTAGCCCTTTCCACTTGTATGTCTGATCAAAACCAATTTGGGGCTTAGGCATGGTAGGGCATGCATTTAATTCCAGCACTTAGGAGGCAGAAGCAGGCAGATCTCTATGAGATTGAGGCCAGTCTGGTCTACATTGCAAGTTCTAGACCAGCTGGGGCTATAGGGAGACCCTGTCTTAAAAAAAAAAAAAAAAAAAAAAAAAGGCACAAAACCAACCTTGGGGAGGAAAGGTTTATTTGGCTCATATATCTATGTCACAGTCCATTATCAAGGGAAGCCAAAAGATACTCAAGGCATGAACCTGGAATCAGGAACTGAAGCATTTGAACATGTAGAAATGCTGCTCACTGGCTTGCCCTCTCTGGCCTCCGCTCAGTCTGCTTTCTTTCTTTCTTTCTTTTTTTTTTTTTTTTTTTTTTTTTTCTTTCTCTCTCTCTCTCTCTCTCTCTCTCTCTCTCTTTCTTTCTTTCAGATTATTATGAGTAGGGTCCCAGGAGCCTGTAAAACTCTATTTCCATATGGTCACACACCTCCTCCTTGGCTCTTACAATCTTTCTGACACCATTTTTTTAAACCAAGAAAATTGAATGAGGTTTTTTTTCTTTTTGAGTCAGGGTCTCCCTGTAGCCCCAGCTATCCTGGAACTCACTATGTAGACCAGGCTGGCCTTGAACTCACAGAGATCCACTTGCTTTTGCCTCCCAAGTGCTGGGACTACAGGTATGCGCCACCATGCCTGGCTCAGAAAGACTCATTTTTAATGCTACTAACACTTAGATGTTTGCACATGTGTCTCTTTTTCTTTTTGAGTCAGGGTCTCCCTGTAGCCCCAGCTATCCTGGAACTCACTATGTAGACCAGGCTGGCCTTGAACTCACAGAGATCCACTTGCTTTTGCCTCCCAAGTGCTGGGACTACAGGTATGCGCCACCATGCCTGGCTCAGAAAGACTCATTTTTAATGCTACTAACACTTAGATGTTTGCACATGTGTCTCTAGTCCCTATGTATCTGATTATTACTAATCACAGTCACTTACACTCAGATCCTTGGCACCTGAATATGGATATAAAGTCATCAGGTAGATGTCAATGGTAATGTTTATCACCTCTACTAATTAACATGAAGTAAATTTTTATGCTTCCTTCTCAAATGTCATATTTTTATTTGTTGATTTTTTTGTGTGTATATCACACAGAACATCCCAAACAATCTTATTCATCTATACACCCATTTCCCAAATGGCACCCTCCCATAGCCTCCCCCTCCCCATCACAGGAGCCCATACACTCTCTCATCCCTGTTACTGTCCACTGTGTTGTCGGTGTCCCCAGCCATTCCCCAGTGCTTGTCCATCTGGTGAATCTAGTCAGCCTATCTAGAGAGCCTTATTTTAGAAAGATCAGCTGTTCCTCATCTAGCAGCAATCAGTTGTTAATATTCCTTTAGATAAGATTGGGGTCTGCTGTTCATTTTCCCATTTCTATGCTGGGTTACTGTCTGGGAGTCTTTTGGGCCACACTGGCCAATAACTCAGAGGAAAGTATCTCCTGTCTGGCATGGTTTCTTATTATGTAGCCTTTAGCCATACATATGGACTCTTAAAAAATTATATTGACCCCTTTAATCTTTGGTTATACTTTCCTTTTGGGTGCTTAAGACCCTACAATTGGCCCAGATAAACCAATTTATTTTTACTCTTAAGGTCGTTTAAGGATATGTTCCTCAGGGGTCACATGGGATTGGGAGGAGCCCCAGGCTCCTTTCTTTTACCAGTTCCGCCTATGTGAAGATAAGTCAAAGTCCTGCTCAACCATGGATGGCTTCACATGGAGCATGGAGGAAATGATTCTTCTGTGTTGACCTCCCTCTTTGTAGACTAGACACTGGTTCAAGTCCATCTGGTGGGGTCTCCATGGCCTCCTTGATCAAGAGGACAGGTGACTCACCAGAGTTACAGGACAGTTTGAGAGATGCTCATAATCCCCTGGAACTTAGTCAACCTAGAAGGGCAAGGAGCAAAAAGTGTCCTTTATGTCCCTCTGACCAAATTAGTATAGGCCTAAAAGTATGTCTGTTAAACATCCAAGAAGGTTAGTTCCACCAGTCTGGTACTTTTAATTACCACGTGCCATGTAGATAAAGCTTAGGCAAAGACCAAACGTTCTCAGATAAACCTTGCGTAGACATGTATTATATTCTTTGATCTAGTTGTATGTATAATCTGTCAGTAGGTTGTTGGACTAATATGGTTCCCTCTGGTTTTTTAAAAACTAGCCAGGGATTATTTACCTCTTGCATTGTATAGCTTACCATGGTTTCCCCATTTAAGATGCCCCCATTTTTCCCATTTCTCCCTTAATAATACCCTTCTCCTATGGTCCAACCTCTCTTGAGCTCCTTCTTTCCCTTTATCCCTTAGGTTCCTTGTATAACCTTCCCTCCAACCTCCCCTTAAAATAACCCCATTTTTATCCATATCTCCTTTATTAATGCCTGTTTCCTACTGTTCTTCTCTTTCAGATTGTTTTTTTTTCACTTTACCTCCCTGGTTGGTTTTCATTATCCTGGTTCCTGTAGTTATGTCTGGATACATAATCACTTTATCAGGATTTGGTGCTAGGATCCACATATAAGGGAGATCATACATCATTTTTTGTTTTTGGTTTTCTTTTTTTTTTCTGAGTCTGTGTTACTTCACTTAGTATAACAGTTTCTAATTCCACCCATTTACCTGAAAATTTCATCTTTCTTTACTGCTGAGTAAAACTCCATCGTATAAATGAACCACATTTTCAT
>NW_008352891.1:6553440-6555194 GCF_000622305.1 Nannospalax galili
TGTTGAACATCTTTTAAGATGTTTCATAGCCATCTTTACTTCTTCTTTTGAGAACTCTGTTTAGCTCCTTAGCTCATCTTTTAAATGGGTTACTTCTTGACTTGATTCTGTTTTTTAGTTCATTATATATTATGGATGTTAAACCTTTGTCGTATGTGTCCCTGGTGAAGATTTTCTCCCATTCTGTGGGTTTTCTCTTCACTTCCTTAGTTGCTTCTTTTGATGTATAGAAGCTTTTTAATTTAATGAGGTCCCATTTGTTGATTTTTGACCTTGTTTCCTGGGCAATTGATGTCCACTTTAGAAAAGCCTTTCCTACACCTATATCTTATAGGTTATTGCCAATGTTTTCTTCTTACAGTTTGAGTTTCAGGCTTCACATTGAGGTCCTTGATCCTTCTGGAGTTGACTTTTGTGCAAGGTGAAAAATAGGGGCTTAGTTCCGTTCTTCTACAGGTAGAGATCCAGTTTTTCCAGCACCATTTGCTGAACATGCTGTCT
This sequence comes from Nannospalax galili, assembly GCF_000622305.1. Taxonomy (NCBI): domain Eukaryota; kingdom Metazoa; phylum Chordata; class Mammalia; order Rodentia; family Spalacidae; genus Nannospalax; species Nannospalax galili. The sequence continues at coordinate 6,553,942 of NW_008352891.1, forward strand.
TTCCTCCAGTGAATGTTCTTGACCCCTTTGTCAAATATCAGGTGACTGAAATTGCATGTATTCATATTTGGGTCTTCAATTTTGTTCATTGCTCTGTGGGTCTATTTTTGTGCGAGTACCACGTTGTTTTTATGACTATAGCTTTGTAACACAGCTTGAAATCTGGTATAGTAATCCCCCTGGCATCGCTCTTAGTGCTTGGGGTTGTTTTGGCTATTGGAGGTCTTTTGTGCTTCCTTATGAATCTTAGGATGGTTTTTTCCAATTCTGTGAAAAATGTCATGGGGATTTTGATTAGCATTGCATTGAATCTATATATGACTCTTGGTAGGATGGTCATTTTCACAATATTAATTCTTCCAATCCATGAGCACGGGAGGTCCTTCCATCTTCTGATGTCTTCCTCAATCTCTTTCTTTAAAGATTTAAAATTTTCATTGTAGAGCTCTTTAATGTCTTTGGTCAGGTTTATTCCAAGATATTTTATTTTATATTATTTTTTTGCAGCTATTGTGAATGGGAGTGTTTCCATGTGCTCTTTCTCTGATTGCTTATTATTGGTATATAGAAAGGCTACAGACTTGTGTAGATTAATTTCATAACCTGCCACATTACTGAAAGTGTTAATCATTTCTAGGAGTTTTCTGGTGGAATTTTTGGCGTCTCTTTGATATAATATCATGTCATGTGCAAAAAAGGGATAATTTGATCTCTACTTTTCCAATTATTGCTCCTTTAATTTCCTTCTCTTATTGCTCTTACAAGAGTTTCAAGAACTATGTTAAAGAGGAGTGGAGATAGTGGACAGCCTTGTCTGGTCCTTGATTTCAATGGGAATGCTTCCAGTTTTTCTCCATTTAGAATGATGTTGACTATGTGTTTGTTATATATGGCTTTAATTATGTTGAGGTATGTTCCCTCCAGTCCAATTCCCTCTAGGAGTATGAACATAAATCCATGTTGAATTTCATCAAAGGCCTTCTCTGCATCTATTGAGATGACCATGTGGTTCTTGTCTTTGAGTCCATTTATATGATTTATGACATTTATTGAACCATCCCTGCATCTCTGAAATAAAGCTGAATTTGTCTAAGGTTGGTAACATTAAGCACTGTCTAACATTTGTACATTTTCAAACAACCATATTGTTTCATTTGTTCTTTGTAATATTCTTCCAGCATCCATTTAAATAATTTTGGCTACTCTCATTTTACTTTTACTTCTCTATTTTCTGTGATGTACCTCAGATAGTT
>NW_008352891.1:6555277-6556481 GCF_000622305.1 Nannospalax galili
AGGTCTTCTTTAAATGTCTGGTAGAATTCTGCTGTAAATCCATCTGTGCCTGGGCTTTTTTTTAGTTGGGAGGCTTTATATTACTGTTTCAATTTCCTCGTAGGTTTTGTGTCTATTTAAACTGTTGATCTCTTGGTTTAACTTTGATGTTCCCATGATTTTAGATATCCAGCCATTGCTTTTAGATTTTTAAATTTGGTAGTATATAGGTTTTTAAAGTATTCCCTTATAATGTTCATACTGTATCTTTCTGGTGTCAGTTGTGATGTCTCCCCTTTCATCTCTGATTTTGTTGATTTGGAGGTGCTCTTTCTTTCTTTTGGTTAACTGGGCTAGCGGTCTGTCAATCTTGTTTATCTTTTCAAAGAACCAGCTCTTGGAGTTGTTGATTCTTTGTGTTGTTTTCTTTGCTTTGATTTCATTAATTTCTGCCCTGATTTTTGTTATTTCTTCTTGTCTGCTGGGTTTGGGTTTCATTGCTGTTGCTTTTCAAGTGTGTTGAGTTGCAACATTAAGTCATTTATTTGTATTCTTTCTGATTTTTTGATGTAGGCACTTAGGGCTATAAACTTCCCTCAAAGGACCGCTTTCAGCATGTCCCAGAGGTTTTGTTGGTGTTGTATTGTCCTTTTCATTTAGTTCCAAGAATATTTTTATTTCTTTCTTAATTTCTCTTTTGATCCATTCATCATTCAGGAGTGTGTTGTTTAATCTCCATGTGTTCATGTGGTGATTAGGGCTTCTTCTGGTGTTGATTGTAAGCTTTACTGCATTGTGGTCTGATAAGGATGCATGGAATTATTTCAATCTTTTTGTATTTGTTGAGGTTTGTTTCATGTCCCAGTATTGTCTCTTTGTTCTGTAAGTGTCGTGTTTTTACTGCGATGTGCCGGGCAGAGTTTCTTTTCTGGTCCTTTCTGTTTGGTGTTCTATATGCTTCTTGTATTTGAATGGGCATGTCTTCCTTTAATTTTGGGAAATTTTCTTCCATGATTCTGTTGAAGATCTGGTCCATGTGTATTGAATTCCCATACTATTAATGAATTGGGATTAATCTGTGTCTTAAAATCCTGTAGTATTGTTTTGATGAAATTGGGTGCACCAGAGTTTGTGAATGTATGTTCATGATTGTAATAGCTTCTTGATTTATTGTTCCTTTGATCAGAATGAAGTGGCTGTCTTTGTCTCTTCTGATTAGTTTTAA
>NW_008352891.1:6557771-6569518 GCF_000622305.1 Nannospalax galili
ATGTTAGTATTTTTTCTCTGTGATTTTGACATGTGAATTTCTTTTGTAGTTTCTGATTCTTGTGTGAGTCTCAAGCCTTCAAGTTTAGGTCTGCTTCTTTCTGTGAACTTTATGTCTTTGTGGTTTACTTTTGGGGGATGAAAAGCTGGTTCCTCTAAGCTTCCAGTTCTCTCTTTTGATTTTATATTGGAGTGGCCAGATTGCTTTTTGTCTTCAGGAGTTCCCACAGAGGTCCAAGTCAGATGAGGATTAGATGCTCTCAGGCTTTCTCTTAAGATCTGGATCCCTCCAGGATAGATTTTGGCCTCAGGAATTTGGGGGTTGGACTGTCCTGGGAGCTGGGTCCAGGAAAGATGCTGGTCTAGGGCAGCTGGTGGCCGTGCCACCCAGAGATGCAAAGGAAGATTGGGGGGGGTGGTATGAGGCAGCCCCAAGAGCCCCAGGGGTCTACACTGAGGAGCTGGGTTGGACTGGATGCAAAGGACCAGGAAAAGGAAAGGTCAGCCTGGGATTCCAGTTCCAGGAAAGAGTGTGGCGGAGAGGGAGGTGAGGGCGGGGCCAGGCCTAGAGCACCCCTGGGGACCTGAGAAGGAACTGAGTTGGTCTGGATGTAAAGGATCAGGAAGAAGCAGTGATGGTTCCCTAGGTGTCTGGGGCCCCAAGACAAGGAATGGGACAGGACCCAGGCTAAGAGGAGAGACCCACAGGGGAGATGGGAGGGTGAGTGAGGCTGGGGGAGTCAAGGCGCAGAGGGCCTGATCGACTTACCCCGAAGAGAGAGGCCTCTTTATTATTTAAAATTTTAAACTTATTTGTAGTTTATATATGTATGAGTATTTTGCCTGCTTGTATGTAAGTGCACTGTGTGTGTAGTACCTGCAGAGACCAGAAGAAGGCATCAGATCCTCTGGAACTGGAGTTACAGAGAGGTGTTAGCCACCATGTAGTGTCTTAGGAACCAAACTTCAGTTGTCTGTTAGAGCAGCCAGTGCTTTTAACTGCTAAGCCATCGCTCCAGCCTCTTTAATATTTATTTTTGTGTATGTGTGTATGTGTTCATGTTTGAGGAACTGTGTAGAAATCAGAAGACAACCCATGGTGTCAGTCCTCACCTTCTACCTTATTTGAGGTAGTGTTTCTTTTATTGTTTACTACTGCACTCGATACTCCAGGCTAGTTGGCCTAATATCTGGAGAATTGTCCTGTTCCTGACTCCAACCTCACCATAGGAGTTCTGGGATTACAGACATACCATCACATCCAGGTTTTACATGGAGATCCAAACTCAGGTCATCAGGCTTGCACAACAAGTGCTTTTACCTACTGAGCCATCTCCCCAACCCTCATAGATGTAGTTTTATAACATCTAGAGTCATAGAAGTAAAATTATTATGCAAAAACCATACACTTATAAAATTCTGATAGATATTACAAAATGGATCCCCAAAAGTTTTCACTAACATACCCTTCCAGTAAGACTGCATAAAAATTATCCTTCCCAGGGCTGGAGAGATGGCTCAGTGGTTAAGAGCATTGACTGCTCTTGCAGAGAACCTGGGTTCAATTCCCAGCACTCACATGGTGGCTAACAACCATCTGTAACTCCAGTTCCAGGGTAATCCAATGTTCTCTTCTGACCTCCACAGGCATTGCAGGACACAGGTGCACTTCCCTACATAAAGGCACTCATACACATAAAATGCAAATAAATAAATAAAATATTTTTAAGTGATTGTTTTCCCCGTACAATATATAATAGTGGATATGATTCATTAAAAATTTTCCCAATATCTTCATTATTTTTTTTATTTCGTGTTTATGTGTGTCTGGGGGTAATATGTACATGTGAATGTAGTACCTGCAGAGGCCAGGAGAGGGCATTGGATTCCCTTGGAGCTAGAGTTCCAGGCAGTTATGAGCTCCCCAACATGGGTGCTGGGAACTGAACTTGGGTGCTATGCAAGAGCAGCAAGTGCTCTTAACCACTGATCTTCTCTCCAGCCCTACAATATTATTAACACAGGTGAAAAGTGATTTCCCATTATGACTGCTCTTTGCATTTCCACTCATGGAAATGAGCATATTTTCACAATACTACTGGTCATTTGCACTTTAGCTTTCTCTTATGTCATTATTTTTAGTGCATTGCTCCTTCGTTTGCCTACTAGATCCTCTCCTCTCCATGATCTATGCTTTCAGGGACTTCCCATACATAGAAATTTTAAAAATATCCTCTCTCGGACTCACAATAATAATTTTCAGTTACTTTTTACATTCAAGATTGCAGCAGGAGCTCAGGCCTGCACTCCTATTCTGAGTCCCAGAAAGTTTGAATTCATGTGTCCCCACACATAACCTCTAGTCAGTGACCAAGCCAGGCAGGGGACAAGTGTTAGCTACAAGTGGTAGCTAACAACCAACTATAACTCCAGTTCCAGGGAATCTGACACCCTCTCTGTTCTCTGTGGGCATTACATGGCATGGGTGCACTTACATACATGTAGGCAATATACTCATACACATAAAATAAGAAAAATAAAATATCTTTTTAAAAAAGAGCTCTATGTGTGTGCAACGCCTGTGGAGGCCAGAATTTGTTCCGTGCAACAAATATGGGGTGTGATTTATGCTACCATCAGAACTCCTCCCAGGCCTGACCCAAAATTACCCTCCAAAGGACTTCTCTTAGTCTCCTTCCCCTCCCATCCTCACCTTCCTAGGCTGATTTGTTTTTATTCATAATTGTGTGTGTGTGTGTGTGTGTGTGTGTGTGTGTGTGTGTGTCTATGTCTGTGTCTGTGTATGTGTCTGTGTAGGAGTTTATGCATGTGAGGGAGGGTGAAGAACTGGGAGTTCAATGTCATCCTTGGCCATATAGTGATTTCTAGGCCACCTAGGGCTATATAAAGTTTATGCCTTAAAGAAAAAAAAAAGAAGGGCTAGAACATGTCTCAACAGTTAAGAGCACTAGCTTCTCTTGCAGAGGACCCAGGTTTTGTTCCCAGCACCCACATAGCAGTTAACAACCATCTATAATCCAGTTCCAGGGGATCTGATGCCTTCTTCTGGCCTCCACAGGTGTTGCACACACATGGAGCTCTTTTAAAAAAAGATATTTTATTTTTCTTATTTTATGTGTATGAGTGTATTGCCAGCATGTATGTAAGTACACCCATGTCATGCAATGCCCACAGAGAACAGAGAAGGTGTCGGGTTCCCTGGAACTGGAGTTACAGATGGTTGTTAGCTACCATGTAGGTGCTGGGATTTGAACCCAGGTCTTCTGCAAGAATAGACAGTGCTCTTAACCATGGAGCCATCTCTCCACTCCAGCTATGTAGACCAGGCTGGCTTTGATCTCACAGAACTGCCTGCCTCGGCCACCCAAGTGCTGGGACTAAACTCATGTGCCACATGCCCGGCCCCAGATTGATTTTTTTTTTTTTAAATAGAAAGCATAGGATTCTAACAGAAATAAATTGCAATAAAATCTAGTTATCAACATTTTTTATTTATGGATTTTTATTGAAAATCAAGTCAGACATGGTAGCATACCCCTATAATCCCAGTATTAGGAGACTGAAGTAGGAGGACTATGAATTGAGGCCAGTCTAGGCTACATAGTAAGACCCTTTATCAGAAAAAAATAGTACTGGGGCTGGAGAGATGTCTCAGTGGTTAAGAGCCCTGACTGCTCTTAGAGATGATCCAGGTTCTATTCCCAGCACCCACATGGCAGCTAACAACAGTCCATAACTCCAGTTCCAGGGGATCAGATGCCTTCTTCTGACCTCCAAGGACATTGCATGACATAGGTACACTTATATACATGCAGGCAATACACTTATACACATAAAAAATTTTAAAAATAATTAATTAATTTTGAAAAAGAAAAGAATAATTCAATCTATTGAGAAATCTAATCACTTGCTTCCCCTGGCTTGCTCAGCTAGTTTTCTTATACAACCTAGGGATGGCACTGCCCACAATAGCCTGGGCTCTCCCACATCAATTAGCAATTAATAAAATGTCTCACAGACATGGCCACAGGCCAATCTAATGAAGGGAATTCCTCAGTTGAGTTCCTCTTCCCAGGTTTGTCAAATTGACAGCTGAAGCTATACAGCACAGAAACCCATATTTGAGATTATGAACATAAGCAGGTTAAGAACGCCAAGCTTTTGAATCTTGTCAAGAATCCATAATTGGGGAACTCATAGGCCCCACGCATGAACTGCCCTCAAAATTCATGTCTCTATACCCTTAGATTAGTGCAACTCTCAGACCTCATCAGAGAAATTTCTTTATGTAATGGATAAAAGCTAATGCAGAAACTCACAATTGGTCAAAGGGCAGAGAAGAAGTGTCTACAGAGTGCTCAGTCACAAATGAGACAGCTATATCACACATACATATCCCAAGGCTCAGGGACCACCACAGAAGAGGGAAAAGAAAGAGTCAGAGGTTGGGGAAGACTGAGATGAAACAATGTCTTTTGAACATGATAGGACTGATGTACTCATGAATTCATAGCAGCTGCAGTTGCCTGCACAAGATCCGCACAAGATCAAGCCAGTCAACATTTTAGCATGGACAAGGGAGGGGCTCTTGATTTCCCACACCTAGCTGAGGAGCTATTGACAATTGATGGCTGTTGGAAAAGGGAGAGTCAGTTTTCTTTAAGGATGTGGCCCCCTGGTAGGTCTACCACATTCCAGCAGATGGCCACACACCCATGAGAATATAGGCAGTACAAACTGAACTTGGTGGGTTAGAGAAAGAGAAAGAGAACCCGAAGTTGAGAGGGAGTGGGGTGGAAATGGAATTTAGGGGGATTTGGGAGGAGTGGGGGCTGAGTATGATCAAAATGCATTGCATGCATATATGAAATTCTCAAAGAATTAATGAAAAATATTTTTTAAAAAAGAATTCCAGGTTTTCTTATAGAAGCCTGTGGAAAACAAGACCCTTGCCTCCTACTGAGCATGAGGTAACAACATAACCAATGGTGTGTTCATATTTGTGGACCCCAGAAAGCCTCCTGCCAGTGGATCTCTCAACAGAACATGTGGTGAAGGCTTATTTTTAAGCTATGTATTCAGGTATGCAAATGTATCTTTCTTTAGTCTTCTGGAACTAGACTTCAATTTCTATCTTTAGCTCCCATTCCTCTGAGTTGGAGGAAATAAGTCTTGCCAATTCAAAAAATTTCTCAGTTGACTCATGATAAAATTAGATGATTTCTGTTTACCTTCTCCCCACTTTCTACTTAGAGTTACAGCAGATCTCTGGGAGGGCATTTTTGGTTTTGAGACATGAGGAAAGCATCTAGTGACCTGGTAGTCTCTGGATGACCACATGTCCATGTGTGGGTCTGTGGGGGATACTCCATACAGTATTAGCTGTATGTCCACTGAATACTTCACAGACGCCAGTGGACTCAGCCCTCTAACACTATCAATGAATGGTTCCCTATCAATGGCTGACAGTATTCATCTCATTTTATGGAGGAATAGACTAAAACCAAAAGAGTATATGTAATTCACCTAAGGTCACATACCTAAAAGAAGTGTATCTGGGGTTCCAGTGCGTACATTCTCACTAGAGGATATGTGATATGACTGATACTTTCTCCTGCCAGCTCATCTGGCCATTACTTCTAAGATCCATACCACGTACAGCTTCCAGGCCTCAAGGACACTCCATGACCACTGATTTGAGCTGAACCTGTTTCAGTCACACACACATACACACACACACACACACACACACACACACACGCACGCACGAAAAAAACCTTCAGTGGCTTCCTGTGTCCCAGGGACTTGGTCAGAACTATAAACCCTACTCTGATTTGGGATCCATCTATTCAAATGGAGATCATATCTATGAATTTCTCCCTAAGCTCCTATTCTGACAGTGAGCTCAGCCTGAGAAGGGAGGGACAGGCTATACTAGTGCCCCGTCCCTGGCTCCCTCTGTCTGTACCTTCCCCTCTAGCTTAGCACCAGAGCTCCCTAGTCCCATCCTACTCTAACCCTTCCACACAAGTTTATTCCATGATCATAGCTTATCACAGTGAGGCACAGGTTAAAAATCACTTGAGGAGAAATTTTTTTTTTTATGTGTATGAGTGTATTGCCTGCAAATATGTAAATGCAACCTTGTCATGCAGTGCTGGTGGAGATCAGAAGAGGGCATCAGATCCTCTGGAACTGGAGCTACAGATGGTTGTTAGCTACCATGTGAGTGCTAGGACTCAAACCAGGCTTCTCTGCAAGAGTAGCCAGTGCTCTTAGCTACTGAGCCATCTCTCCATCCCTGGGGAGAATTTTAAAAATATTGACTGGGGCTGGTAAAATGGCTCGGTGGGTAAAGGTATTTGTTACCAAGCCACACTATGAGTTCCATCCTGGGAAGCCTGTGTTAAGAGAGAACGAACTTCTGAAGGTTACCCTGTGACCATATATGCTACCCCTAAATATATAAAGAAAATGTAAAAAATTATAAAGTGAAATAAAATACTGATGTACAGGTTCCCACTCCAGAGATCCTAGTCAAAGCCACTTCTGCTGGAAGTTTTTACCTTTTTCTGGCAATTCTAATATGGGTTTAAGCATGAAAGTCAAGCCAGAGGTAATGGATGACTACAAGGAAATAGTGTTTTCTGGACACAACAGGGCAGGTGCACATATGAACTCACAACAGTTGTGACACCATGCACAAGATCTGCTCAAGCTCAAGCCAGACAAAATCCCAGCATAGAGGGGAGAGGTGGGCAAGCTGCCCCACCCCTAACTGAGGAACAATGGCAATTGAAAACTGCTGGGAGAGGGAGAGTCCATTTTCTTTAAAGGTGTGGTCCCTGATAGGTCAACTCCAATCCAGTGAATGGTCACACACCCAAGAGTATATAGATATGAGACTGGAGAGATGGCTCAGCAGTTAAGAGCACTGGCTGTTCTTGTAGAAGGAAAAGACCTGGGTTCAAATCCCAGTACCCACATGGTGGCTAACCATCCATAACTCCAGTTCCGGGGAATCCAACGCCCTCTTCTGTTCTCCTCAGGTATTGCATGATATGGGTGCACTTACATACATGCAGGCAATACATAAAATAAAAATAAATAAAATATTTTAAAGAGTATATAGGTAGTACAAATTGGATTTGATTTTTTTGTTGTTGTTTTTAAGAGGACACAGTGTTGCCTGGGTAGGGTTGGAGGTGTGGACTTGGAGGAGTTGGGGGTGGGGTGAATATGATCAAAATACACTGCATAATAGTCTCAAAGGAACTAATAAAAAAAGAAATAAAAAACAAAATGCCCTGTGGGATATGATGAGAGGACAGCCACCCATAGACAATGAAGTATGTTGTTACCAGAGACCAAATTCATCCACATATTGATTTAGAAACCCTAACTTCAAAATCTATGAGAACTTTTTTTCTAGGATTGAGCCTGGGGCCTCGTACATGCTAACCAAATACTTTACCTCAAAGCTATACTCCAGGCCTAACAAATGTTACTAAAGATAGTTTTTACAGCCCAGCCTGAGTTAGACCTCAGGTCATAGACACAGGCAAGATCTGCAGGAGGCTGGGGAAAAAAAAAAACCCAAAGCACACAAACTTCCCCTCCAACTCATGGAGGTCTCAAATCTGGAAGATGAATTCTGCTCTGGGGGAAGAAAGTAGGGGTCACTGCCAGGTTTTCTTTTTGGCCCTGCAACAGCAGAAATCTCTCCTGTATTTAGGGAATTACTCATCTGTGAATTTTCTTTTTTATTTGTCTATTTATTTATTTAATGTATATAAGTGTTTTGCCTGCATGTATGTAAATGCACCATGTGTGTGCAATGCCCACAGAGGTCAGAAGAAGGTGTTGGATCCCCAGGAACTAGAGTTAGGGACATTGTTCATTGCCATGTGAATACTGGGAACCAAACCTGGGTCTTCTGTAAGAGAAGCTGGTGCTCTTAACTGCTGAGCCACCTCCCCAGCACCCCAGTGAGTCTTCTTACAAGAAAAAAAGCTCTTCTGCTTCTAGAAGCTGAAATAACAGATCCTTACTCTCCTGGCCTCCCTGCACCCCACACAACTCCTAGCCCCCGTCCTGAAACTGGGATTTCAGAGGGAAAAGGAGTAGAGAATTCCTTTTGGGGGTGGCAGCAGTTATCAGGAAATCTAACTTCCTTCCTGTAGCATTGTGGCATGTCTAGCAGCCAGAGCAGTACAGCAGGGTCCCCAGGAGACAAGCACCTCCGTACAGTTTGGTGGTTCTGGTGTGTGGCACCTGACAGGGTCCATGACCCTCTGGAGGCTCCAGAAGTCTCTCAGAGCCTACCAATGACCTCTTCTACTTCCATTAGCCAACTGGAATTCTATTTATTTGAAATGAAGAACCTGCTGGCTATAAAGTCAGAGGAAGGGCAAGGAAAACAACAACAACAACAACAACAAAAGCGGGTTTTCCTTTCACCGGTCCAGCCAGCTAGACGCTCATGCACAAACAGGCAGTACCCTAGTCTTCATCAAACCATCTCTCAGCCCCTGAGGCTTATCAGTCTGCAGTGGCCTGCACTGAAAAAGAGGCAGCAGCGTACCTGCACCTAGATCTCCCCAGATACTTAGGAAAAGCAGTTGTGGCACCTGAATTCCTGCACAGGTCATCAGTAATACCTCCAGGCATTGAGAGCTCTGGTCCAAACAGTGAGTTTCAATCTTTAGCACTAGCCTGAAGAAGCACTTGAAGCATCTGAGCTCTCATGGTAGAAAGAGACTGAAGCCCACAGAGGACAAAAACCTTCATTCTCAGTAAGAAAATTGAAGCCAAGAGTCAAGCAATTTACTCAAGATCCATCAATTCATGAGAGTGGTGAACAGAGGATTCTAGAGGACACAGAGCATTGCTCTGGGAAGGGACCCATGGCCATCACTCAGCACCCCACCAGGAAAGCACAAGGTTGATGATGCTGATGAGAGCCAAGGAGGAGAAAACCACTGAGAGGGGTAGGGAATGTACAGCTGGGGGAGGCTGTATCCATCTTGGCAGGAGTGAGGACACCTGAGCCCCTCCCTTCAGCCAACAGACACTTGACAGACACTTGAACTCCTCCCTTCAACTATCAGACAAAATGGAGCTCAAATAATTAGAATTTCCCCAGGAATCTCATGCTGGGAGAAGGAAAAGGCTGAGACTCTTGCTAGCCAGACAGGGAGCTTGTCTTCCTGAAGAGATTTCACAGTGGGGCTGAAGAGATGGCTCTTGAAGAGGACCAGGTGATGGGGGTCGGGTGGTGGTGATGGTGTCATGGTTTGGTTTCCAGCACCCACCTGGTGGCTCCATCTGTAGAAAAACACTCACATACATAAACTAAAAATAATATCTTTTAAAAAAGATGATTTCACAGTGCTGATAGGGAAATGGGGCCAGAGCTGAGACAAGGATGGGTCAGTGGTCAGGACATTGGCCAGGACTGCTTCTGTCTATTTAAATCTAAACCTGGTGGCCAGACCAGGCAGCGGCTGGTCACATTGCATCTGCAGTCAGGAAGCAAAGAGACAAACGTTGGGTGCTTAGTTGTTTTCTCCTTTTTTTTCAGTCCAGGACCTGAGACCATGGTATAGTGATTCCTACATTTAAAGTGGGTCTTTCCTCTTGCACTGACCCAATCTAGAAACTCCCTCACAGATAGACCCAGAGGTTTGTCTCCTAGGTGATTCTAGATTCCATGAAGTTGACAGTCCATATTAACCATCATATGGTCCTTAGTATGTAGGTAAACACAATAGTGGCACCGAGCACTGGACTGTGGGTCAAGAGGCCCAGTTCTCACTGTCACACTGCTGCTAGTCAGACTTGTGGGAAATGACTAGACACCAATTTCCCCAGGCACAGTGACCTTTAAGGTCCCTGCTGGCTCTAGGATTTAATGGAACCTGTCAACCACTTGCTGTTCTGCCTGGGTCTCTTATCAACAGTGTGTTTGCAGACATTCTGCATTATACTTTCAGTTTTCCCCACTGGTTTCCTGTATCAGTGTCTAGCACCTCACTAACTCAGCACTGGTCTGGGCCTGAGCACACCACTAGCTGAGAAGTCTCTGGAAGGAGACATTCTCTGGGCTGTACACTCAACTTTGGCTTCAAAGACACAAGGACATGGGACAGGGAAATGGCTCAGTGGGTAAAAGTAACTGCTGCCAAGCCTGACGACCTGATTTTGACCCCTCACGGTGGGGAAAGTGCAGTGGCTGGCACAGCCTGTCTACAGCAGTGGAACATTTGTCTGCAGCTTCTCACATCATGGCTGACCAAGAAGAAAACAATGGTTTGGTCAAGGGTAATTGCTTTATGTATCAATGTCTTCTTCATTTCCTGGGGATACTATAAAATAGTATCACTTAATGGGGTGGCTTACTCAGAAATTGATCATCTCAGAGGTCTGGATAATAAAAGTCTGAGATTAAGGTGTCGGAAGAGCTATTTCCCTGTGCAACTCTGAGAAAGAACCTATCCCAGGCCTCTCTCCTTGGCTTATGGGTAGCTATCTTCCCTATGTCTTCCCTCTATGCATGACTGCCTCTGTCCAAATTTCTTCTTTCCTTGCAATGAAGAAAATGTCCTTGCAGGCAGGAGAGATGCATCAGTGGGTAAGAGCACTTGTTGCCCAGGCATGTGTACCTGAGATCAGATCCCAGCACCCACAGAAAAAGCCAGGCATGGCTATATACACCTGTAATCCCAGTGCTGTGGGGTTGGAGACGGGAGGATCTAGGACTTGCTGGACACCGGTTTAGCTCCAGCTTCAGTAAGAGACCCTGTCTGAAAGGAATAAGGAGAGTAATAAAACAAGGTACCAGAGGTCCTCCCCTGGCCTCCACAGGTGACCACATAGGTGTGTGCACCCTCACACACATACACTCATACATGTAATTAATTAATTTTTTTTTTTTGGTCTTTTTGAGACAGGGTCTCCCTGTAGCTCCAGCTGCCTGGAACTCACTCTGTAGATTAATTTTTTTTAAAAAAGTCCTTGCTTGTAACAGCTTTTAAACTAACTGGAATTGAAGAAGAAAGCTGAATTTCCCCTTTTTGGAAGGACACCAGTGCTGTTGGGGTAGGTGCATCCTATTCATTTTAGCCAAAGACCATGTTTCTAAATGAGGCCGCCATCTGAAGTACTGGGGCCTAGGACTCCAACATAGCTTTTCTGGGAGACTCAGTTCAGCTTCTACAAGATGTTAAATGACTTTCAGGCCCTACCACAGCACAGTGCAGGGAGCAGGAGACTCCATTGGCAAGCCTTGATTCTAGTTCAGCTCTGTACTACTTTAACAAGCCACTGACAGGGAACTAGAAGAAAAAAGGGAAATATGACTCACATCTCATGCAATCTGTGTTCACTGGTGGTTGTTCACTGTTCTCTAATAGAGTTGAAGGTTTTCTACAGTGTGGGCAGGAGGGGCAGGCAGCAGAGCCTAAGATGTCATGGGTTTGCCTCCCCTGACTTGTATAATTCCTAAGTTCCTCTTCAGTGGACTGAAGTCGTGCAAGAAGTACTTCACAATTGATTCTATTTTTAAATTTTTATTTACTTTTTTAAACAAGGTCTCATAGCTGGGTACAGGCCTTTAGTCCCAGCACTTGGGAGGCAGAGGCAGGCAGATCTGTGAGTTCAAGGCCAGCCTGGTCTACATAGTTCCAGGACAGCTGGGGCTACAGGGAGACCCTACCTCAAAAAGAC
>NW_008352891.1:6569532-6571568 GCF_000622305.1 Nannospalax galili
ATAAATAAATAAATAAATAAGGTCTTGTGTAACCCATGCTGGCCTCAACTCCCAATATAGTCAAAGATGACCTTGAACTTCTAATTGTTCTGTCTCTATATCACCAGCTTAAGGATTCCAGCCATGCACCACTATGCCCCATTTATTTATGCTCAATAATGCTGAGGTTTGAACCCAGGGCTTCAAGTATGCTAGGCAAGCACTCTACTGAGCTACCTCCCCACCACCTGAATAACTGATTCTAAAAGATATGATTGTTGGAACTGGAGAGATGGCTCAGTGGTTAAAAACCCTTATTATTCCTGCATAGAACTTGGGTTTGGGTCTCAGCACCCACATCAGGTGGCTCACAACTGCTTATAACTCCAGTTCCAGTAGATCTGACACTCTGCCCTCTGTGGGTACCTGCACACATATGGTGCACATAAAGTCATGTAAGCACACACACACATAAATAAGAAAAATATTTTAAGATATGATTATTAGTGCTGGGCATGGTGGCACATGCCTTGAATCCCAGCACTTGGGAGGCAGATGCAGACAGATCTCTGTGAGATTGACGCCAGCCTGGTCTACATAGTGAGTCCCAGGCCAGCTGAGATTCAGGGAGACCCTGTCTTAAAAAGACCAAAAAAGGAAAAAAAAAAAAAAAGATAGGATTATTAGCGTCTACTTCTGAATTTTAAAAGGCCATTAAATTTTCTTTTATGTGTTATTAGTGTGTGTGAGATAAGTGTTTGAGTGTGGGTGCGCACATGCTATGGAGTATTTGTGATCAGAGGACAACTTCCAGGAGTGAGTTCTCTCCTTCTACCATTTGGGTCCCAAAGATCAAACTCAGGTAGCCAGGTTTGTGCAGCAAGCACTTTCATTGTTTAACCATCCAGCCAGTCCTTCGAGGCCATTTTTCTTATAGCAAAAGGTAGAAACATTAAGAGGAAGGAGAAGACTAGACCCAGAGCTCCTAGTGGGACAGCCATATGAAGCAACGGTTGTCACATTATCCAAGCTTAGTCAGTGAAAGGTCCACCCCAGGGTTTCTCTGCTTCAATACCTTGGATGTTTTGGAGGCTGGAGCCTGTCCTGAGTATTGTAAGACATGTGACAACATCCCTGTCTCTTCCATGAGAGGTCATGGCACCATTTCCCCATTGGGACACCCCAAATGGCTCATAGTTGAGGCCCACTTCATCCCTAGTGTTGATAACGTTCAGACTCAGCCTTGCAGCCTCTTTCCTGACAAGCCTTTCTTTAAAAAGAAAGTACTCTGAAGAACCATGTCACAGTAATGATCAAGAATGCTATGAAGATTTTTCCAAAAATAGAAACCAATTAAAAACTGCCATAGACAAATAGGGCCTGTATCCATCTAAAGTCAGCTGGGGGGTGAGGGATGGACTTTGGAGCTGCCACCAAGCAGATGCTCCTAAGGGACATGTGACCCAGCAGTGGCTGGGGCTGCTCTTCCATCCTATGTACCAGGCCAGGCACTGCAGCTGGTCTGCCTTTGGGTCTTGGCTTTGCTACTTGCTGGCTGTGCCATACTTCCTCCCTGAATCTCAGTTTCTTCACTATAAAATGAGGACCCAAAGACATGGTAGAAACTTCTAGTTGCCTATTTTTTAAATATATTTATTGGGGGCTACAGAGATCGCGCAAAGGCTAAGAGCACTGGCTGCTCTTACAGAGGAGCTGGGTTGGGTTCCCAGCACCTATATGGTGGTTAACAACCATCTGTAACTTCAGTTCCAGGTGATCTGATACCCTCTTCTGACCTCCGTGGACATTGTATGACCCGGTCGGGTATACTTACATACATGCAGGCATACACTCATATACATAAAATAAAAAATAAAATATTTAAAATACATGTATATATTGCCAGGTGTGGTGGCATATACCTTTAGTCCCAGCATTCAGGAGGCAGAGGAGGCAGATCTCTGTGAGTTCAAGGCCAGCCTGGTCTACATAGTGAGTTCCAGGACAGCTGGGGCTACAGGGAGACTGTGTCTCAAAAAGACCAAAAAGGACAAAAT
>NW_008352891.1:6571669-6573902 GCF_000622305.1 Nannospalax galili
TGAGTTCAAGGCCAGCCTGGTCTACATAGTGAGTTCCAGGACAGCTGGGGCTACAGGGAGGCCCTGTCTCAAAAAGACCAAAAAAATGTGTATATATATATATATATACATTTATTTATTTTTGCTGGTGTGGTGGAACATGCCTTTACCCAACACTTGGGAGGCAGAGGCAGGCACATTATGTCTTTGTGAGTTCAAGGTCAGCCTGGTCTACATAGTGAGTAAGTTCCAAGACAGCCAGAGCTACATAATGAGACCCTGTCTCAAAAAAGATATTTTTTATGTGTATGCTTATATGGCTGAGTGTATGTATGTGCACCATGTGTGTACAGGTGTCCAAGGAAGCCAGAAAAAGACATCAGATCCCCTGGAACTAGAGTTATAGGCAGTTTTAAGCTGACATGTGGATGCTGGGAATTAAACCTGGGTCCTCTGCAAAAGCAATAAGAGCTGTGAACCCCTGGGCCATCTCTCCAGCCCCTATTTTAATTGCCTATCTTAATCTCCATTCCCCTCCTTTTCCTAACTAACAGAACTCACATTTTTAGCTGGCCATGTTGTCACCAGAAAGAAAAGAGCACAGTTGCCAGCCTTGAAACAAGGATGTGACAACTGGAACTCTAGCAGCCACTTCATACCCAAGAAGAAAGCTTGGAAAAGGAAGTTACATACTGAGGAAGCAAAAAGATAGGGGCCTGGCTCTCCGATGGCACTGGGAGTGGTCTACCTCTGCACTTCTTTTATGTGATAAAGAGACACACTCTCTTGGATAAACCAACCTTGTTTTCAGTTTTTGGGTCATATGCAACCCAACCTAATCCTACCTCAAGGTAAGAATCATGTATTTTTTTAAAAAAACATAAATTCTCACCGGGCATGGTGGTGCACACCTTTAATCCCAGCACTCGGGAGGCAGAGGCAGGCGGATCTCTGTGAGTTCAAGGCCAGCCTGGTCTACATAGTGAGTTCCAGGACAGCTGGGGCTACAGGGAGACCCTGTCTCAACAAGACCAAAGGAAAAAAAGAAAAAAACCCCCATAAATTCTCAAATGTGGTGCCTGGCACACATACAATGGTGTTGGCAGAAGTGGGCAATGGGTCTCTTACTGGGTAGGGTAGAAAACCATGAGCCATTCTCTGCCTGTTAAACATTTTATTTTAACTTCAAATGCACTCTTGTTTACCTGAGTCTTGAACATCTGATTAGAGTTCCACAGGTAGCAATTCACCCTTATTAAATCTTTCATCTAAAGTAAAGTTGTTGTTTCTTCTGTATAAGTCTATTTACACCCACTTGGTTCAGTGCTTGCAAATGCTCACTGAGACCATGTAATTAGAGTAACAAGTATGAGGGATAAACAGGATTCAGAACAAACAGAGGCCCTTAGAGAGCATGGGGCTCTGCTGACAGGGCTGAGAGAAGGCTGAGTGATTCTGGGCTGAGGGGATGGCAGTTTTGGGGATAGAAGCCTGAGGGACAGGATATTTGCTAGCAAGAATGAGGGTCCACCTGCCACAGCAGGCAAGGACAAAGAGCAAATGTGTGCCACTGTATGCACTGTGCATATGTGATCTCACTAAATTTTACTGGCCCCTTGATTCATGTTATAGAAAAGGAAATTGAAACTCGAGCATTTGGGGGGAGAGCTAGAGAGATAGCTTAGCAGTTAAGAGTACTGGTTGTGGGGCTGGAGAGATGGCTCAGCGCTTAAGAGCACTGACTGCTCTTGCAGAGGACCCAGGTTCGATTCCCAGCACCCACATGGCAGCTACGAACTGTCCTTGACTCCAGTTCCAGGGGAATCTGATGCCCTCTTCTGACCTTCGTGGCACTGCACAACATGGGTGCACTCACATACATGCAGGCAACACACTCATACACATAAAATAAAAATTATATATATAAAGAGTACTGGTTGCTCTTGCAGAGACCAGGGTTCAGTTCCCAACGCCTACATGGTGGTTAACAACCATCTGTAACTCCAGTTCCAGGGATCCGACATCCTCTTTTGTCCTTCATGGGCACTGCATGACACTTATGCACTTACATTCATGCAGGCATAACACTCACACACATAAAGTAAAAATAAGTAGATAGTCCAGGCATGGTGGCTCATGCCTTTAATCCCAGTACTCGGGAGGCAGAGGCAGGTGGATCTCTGTGAGTTTGAGGCCAGCCTGGTCTCCATAGTGAATCCAGGACAGCTGGGGCTACAGGGAGACCCTGTCTCAG
>NW_008352891.1:6574010-6585687 GCF_000622305.1 Nannospalax galili
AAAAAAAAAAAAGAAAATAAACAGTCTTTCGGGGGGAGAGCTGTGGAGGTGGCAGTGGTTAATAGTGCTTGCTGCTCTTGCAGAGGGTCTGGGTTCAGCTTCTGGTACTCACAGAGCAGCTTATAACTGCCTGTAATTCAGTTCCAGGGAGGTCTGACACCCTCTTCTGACCTCCATGGGTACCATGGCAAAATATTCATACACATAAAATTTTTAAAGATCTTTTTAAAAGAATTTTTGTTTGTTTTGTGTGGTATCAAGCATTGAACCCAGGGTCTCATGCATGCTGGCAAGCACTCTAACACTGAGCTGCATCTCCAACCCTAATTGTAATACTTATTTTGAAACAAGATCTCACGAAGTTGCCCAGGCAGGCCTTGAACTTGCAATACTATCTCAGCCTCCAGTGTGGCTAGGATGACAATTCTGCACCACCATCAAGCCTGGAGAAGCTCAAGAGTCTTAAGTATTTTGCTCCAGATCACTGGGACAGGAAGTGGTGAGTAGGAATTCCAAGGCTCATTTTTTTACTTCAGAAGGTGCCCCCCTCACCTTATCTGCAGAGATAAAGGAAGATGGATTGCCCTCAGAGTTTGCCCAGAGTTTCTCCAGGCTTCAGCTTTTCTTCCCCCGCCCCCGAGCCCCCCAGTTTTTGAGACCAGAGTCTTACTGTATAGCCCAGGCTAGACTGGTCTAGAACTCACTATGCAGCATAGGGTGATCTTGAACTTGTGGCGATCCTCTTGCCCCAGCCTCCCAAGTGTTGAGATTACAAGTGTGAGCCACCATACCCAGCACTGTGTTTTGTCTTTGCTTTGCTGGCTGCTAAAGTGACTAGGGCTGGTGGCAGATACAGAGAATCCCATCCTCCAAAAGCAGTTCTTTCACAGGCACCTGTAAGTGGGCAAGTGGTATCAGTCCCCTTCCCCAGTGGCTCCTCTCTCATAGGGACTTGCTGGCAGCACGGATAGGTCTGTGCCAAGGCTTCTTAATTACTAAATATTCTGAATATCACATTGGTCAAACCCCAACAAGCTGCATTTCCCAAGAGGGACCCAGAGAAATTAATAGAAATTGAATAGTCTAAGGCTGGCTTTAATTGTTCTTTCAGAGTATTTTTGGCCAGAAAAAATTAGAAGACCTATGGTGAGCAAGCTCGATCCCACCAGACCATCCAGCCATTTGGCCAGTGCTTTCTAAAAATAGAACAAGCCTCACAATGGCCTGTGTGGCTCCTGGGACCCAGACACTAGGGAGGCAGTTCCCTACCCCGAGGGACTTCACAGTCTAGTGGAGACAGACAAGGGACCAAGGAAAACAGAACAGGAAGCAAGCAGTGAAAGGTGCCAATGGGCTGAGCTGGCTAGCCAGTGAGCTTCAAAGGACATGGACCATAGTCTGAGGGAGGGAGAAGGGCTCCAGAGGCTTCCAGAGAGCCTGGAAGAGTCAGCAGAATCAGCCTGGAAGACTGTGTGGAGAGGAGAATGGGGTGCTAAGCAGAGAGCATAGCTTATGGGGGTGAATAATGCCTTAGCCCCTGGATGGATTATGGAAGGCTGAAAGAAGCAGCTTGGGGTCCCCAGAACGGCAAGAGACTCTCAAGAGGGCCCCTTGTGGGGGGCCTGGAGAAATGGCTCAGTGGTTAAGAGCACTTGCTGCTCTTACAGAGGACCTGGGTTTGGTTCCTAGCACCCACAAACAACAGGTGTCTATAACTCCAGCTCCAGGGGATTTGATGCCCTCTTCTGGCCTCCACAGGTACTGCATGCACATGGTGCACTTACATACATGCAAGTAAAACATTCATATACATAAAATAAAATGAATAAATCTCAAAAAAGAAAGAAAGAAAGAAAGAAAGAAAGAAAGAAAGAAAGAAAGAAAGAAAGCCCCTGGGATCCTGGGCCTCTTGGCTCAGTCCATCCAGGTCCCCTCTGCCTGTCATGGTCCTGGTCCTGTCCCTTCATTCCCTCATCCCATTAGGTCTCATGCTTATAAATTTGACTCAGAATTCACCTTCTCAGAGTCTTTCATTTGTCATTTGCTCTGTGGAGGTAGAAACAGGGGCTTTTCATAGCTCCCTGGCATGAACACAGTGCCTAGAACACAATCTCACCATGTTCTATGAGTGAATGAATGGGCAAGGGAGTCAAAACATGGAGGGTATGATAAGCCATGTCTAGAAGTTTAGCTCTCATTCTGAGGGTTTTAAGCAGATGAACAGATCACATATTGACTTTAGGGAGCTAAGAATGGACTGGAATTACTGAGGATGGGAAGGAGGAATACTGTTTCAAGTCTCCCGCATCAGCCTGGGGAAGCTGCGAAGGGACTTGCTATCTGTTGACAACAGCAGGCATGCTCTGCTCTGTGCTTGTTCTGTGCCGGACGTGGGACTCTGCTTTCTGTGTATAATTTTGTTTCATTCTCATAACTACCCTGAGGCAGATGAAACCAAGACAGAAAAGTGATGCAACTGGCCTGGCCACTAGGTAAGGAGTGGTACAGGCTTGAGTCCAGCTTGTGCACTTGACCTCCAAGCTCTCTCTATTGATGCATGACTCTGTGTGAAGGCTGGGACAAGCACACAGGGAATCGACAGCAGGAAGGTTTCAGATGTTTAGGGTGAAGGTGTCAGGGGCTCAGGGGACTGACTAGATTTCATTCCATCTCTCCTTTCATCTCATCTACTTTTGGTGTCTTTATCAACCTTTTGGGAACTGAGTGGAAGAATTGTGCCCCCAAAGAGGGATGCTAGCCTGAATCCTGGGCTCCTGATTCTTACCCAATAGAACAAGAACAGTGCCTTAAACTGCTTCCCTGCCACATCCCTGCCACAGAGCTGACGACATCTGTGTGCAAAGGATGTTGACTATTCTGACAGTCCATGTCTGCAATCCAGCTGTCAGGAGAGTAGCTGCTCTCAGGTGCTTCAGGGCACCTCCAAGGCATGTTTTCAGATCCCAAAAGGATTCTGTATGCCCACGCTCTTTAAACTGGGCCCCCATAGAAGTTGCAGACAGAGACGTCTTTGTTCCTGTTAAGTGACTCATGGAGGCTCTTTACAAGAGAACGAAACAGACGTGTTTTGATGAGGAAAATGCATAAAGAATGTAGCTCTTTTTTCCAAATAGCCATTAACCCATCTAATTTAGGCCAATGAGGGCAAACCCACCAAAACTCCCAGCTGACCTTCCCCGTGAGGATCTTGTGTCCTGGTCCTGGGCCCAGGCTCGGGGTGGGAGGTGGGGAGTCTGACCATGGCAAGAATGGGAAGCCAGCTTTCCCAGGGCTGTTCATTTTTCTGGGATATCATTTGAAAAGATGCTCCTGTCTTCCATAGTTTGTTATCTATCTAGGCAAATCAGTTTCCATAGCAATGTAATGGGATAATTGTAAGAAAAGTCCTTTTATACAGCCCTTACTGTATGCTCAATTCAGTTCTTCAGGTAGTAATTTAACTTTCTTAGCATTCCAAATGAAGACGTGAAGCAAAGAGCGACATCCATGGGACGACAACCAAGCAGTCTAGTTACAGAGTCTAGACTCCACCTGGAGGAAAAACAGTTCTGGGGAGTCAGGAAACCATGGTTAGAATCCATGTTCCAACCTTTGCAGTCTGTGTGACCTTAGAGAGTCGCTTAGCCTTTCTGAGCCCTGGTTTCTGAATCTGCACTAGGAGGTGAATGGCACTGTTACTAAAGGATGAGCCATGGGAGGGGACCCTCCATATACATGAGCTGATCTGGATCCTAGGTGAGTCCTACATGTCTGCCTCAGGCCCTTCCTGACTCTCCTGGGCTTCAGCAGCCTGATGAATATGGCATGTTGGGAAGAGTAGTCAGACAAAGGTGCAAGCTCCTGTAGACCTAGGACATAGTGATCTGTTTCTATGAAAGTGGCCTGACTCAACCCTGATGAGAAATGTGCCCCTCAAATGTATACACACACAGGCACAGGCACAGGCACAGGCACACGCATGCACACACACACACACACACACACACACACACACACAGCAGGAACCCACCAGCTGTGAACTTCAATACACCCTACAGAGCACAGACAAATGCCTGCAATAGTTCCTGTCACTGTCAACCCTGGTTTCATCACCGGGCCCAGCTTGTCCTGGGTTTTCAGGGGATTTCCAGGAAATGTGGCTGGTTTGCATCAACCTTGGGTCAGTTCTCTTTAGCTTTTTTGAATGGGGGAAATCCCATGTTGACGAAGGAGAACTGTTGACAAAGGGGAATCAACAACAAATCATAGTGCAGAAAGGCACAGGAAGCAGCACTCTGGTTTCTAGCCTGAATATGTTTTACAGGATTGCAGGGCTCCTGGCACTCCTGAACTCTGGCTTTTTTTTTTTTTTTTTTGTCTTTGGTCTTTTTGAGACAGGGTCTCTCTGTAGCCCCAGCTGTCCTGGAACTCACCATGTAGACTAGGCTGGCCTTGAACTCACAGCAATCTGCCTGCCTCTGCCTCCTGTGCTGGGATTAAAGGCATGCACCACCATGCCTGGCTGAACTCTGGCTTCTTAATGGGAAGGAAATAATTTCCAAGTGGAGGGCAACAGGGGTCCCTGTAAATGGCTCTTGTTTTGGGTAGAAGTTCTTGATTAATCCAGCTCCTTGCTGGCATTGTCCAGCACCTCCCCTTGTCCCCATTCTAGCTAGAGAAGTTCTAGCTGAAAGTCCTTAACACCCACTAGGGGTCTACTCATGGAGGTGTCAGTAGATCAATCTGTCCTGCTTACATGTTCTCAGAGCTGGCATAGAAGCCTGGACTCAGGACTGGCTACCCCCTCCTGTCAGTCATCCCCACACCGCCCATGATTCTGTTTCTTTAACTTCCATGTAACTATGTACAGCTCCCAGATCTTGCCTCGAGTAGCCCAGCATCCTTTGGTCTTTTTGATACTCTAGCTTTGTCAATCTTCCTCTTGATAGGCTTTCTAGGCATGCAAGTCAGTCAATGTCCTTTCTTATAACTGAGTTCCTCAGAACCAGGCTTTAATGTCTTAGAACATAAAGAGCCCTGACTAATACAGAGAGATTTTATGCACCATGTAGAATGCCACGCTGAGCAGTTTGAACACTGATTTGGTCTGATGGGAGTCCTGGGAGGTATGGGGGTGCATACAGGTGCTTCCTTGCATGTGTTCTGTCAGCAGACGTGTCTCCTGATGCTTCACATACCTGTACTCCTGTGCTGAGTGTCCACATCTCAAGGCTGGTGTAGCTGGAAAAAGACCTTCTAATTTCAGTCTATAATCAGTTATTGACTGCTGATTACATTCAAGACACTGTGTTAAGTCCTTACCCATGTAAGGTGCTTAGTATAAGACAGTGGCAAAAACATATTGAAAGATGAAGGTAGTTGAAAGTGTTCAGGAGTTCCAGAAAGTTTGGTTGAGGGTGGAGATGGCCCTTTAGGTGGCTTTGAGAGCCCAGTTGTGAGGCTGGCAGGTGAGGCAAGCAGGTTGGCCTGGAGACCCACCAAGCACAAAGGAAGATGGGGAACTGCCTTGGAGCAACTTAAGTGGCCACTCTATAAACAGCCGTGGGTTCATGCAGGAGTGCCCCAGGACAAGTGGTGAGGCTAATGGGTATTTAGCTTAGTCACATGGCCCCTGAGCATCCAGTAGGGAGGCAAGGGACCTGCTTCTCTAGGTGGCCCAGAAGCTGATTCAAGAGGGCAGTGTTTAGGGGAATCTTCAGAATCAGAGGATGAGGTTTGTGTCTGGTTTTGCTTTGAGATTCTGTATGTACCACTTCACCTTTCTGAATTTCAGAGAGGACATCAGTGCCCACTCCCTTTATTCTGCCTACCTTACAGGTAGCCCAGGTGAAATACTGTCATTCATTGCATACCATATACCTATCTATTATTAGCATGAAAGTTTGAGTACACATCCCCCTTCTGCACTGTGCTGCCCTCCCAAGGCAAAGCCTGTCAGGAAACACAGCATGGACTCAAGTATTTTAAAACATCATCTGTCACATGAACAGAAGCCAATTATCTCACCCCAGATGTCACCTCCCTGGTGATAGATGGAAGCTATTAGTGATGGGTCCTTCCCAAAGACCTTGCCTGGATTTAATACCGCCTCCCAGGCCAGGCTGTCCCTGGCCCCCTGACCTTCTGGGGACCCAAGTCTGGAACCAGCCTACCCCATAGAGTCAAAACTTCCCAGGTGTACTTGGGTCCTGAAGTCTCTGTGGTGAGCCCTGGAGTGACCTCAGTGCCCTTGGAATTCATTGCTGTCATGTGTGGCTTTTCCTAAATAATCTGGGCTCAGAAAAGAATAATTTAAACCCAGAACTTTAACAGCAGGGGATGAGAAAAATATTCCCCAACAGTGGCAGAGGCCTGTGCAGGTCCCCTCTCTGTGCAGCAGCTTTGGACATGGGACATGAAGATGGGACAGGTTGGTGGGTGAGACCTATTGAAATCCCATTCCGTTTTAGTCAGTTCAGACAGGCAGTGCCTCACCTGGATAGGACTGTCTGATCATCCAGATTACACAGAGAAATCCTTAATGCTGGGGGCGAGGAAGTGGGAGGCCAGGCTGCAAGCTCCCTACTCATGGTTTCCTCTCTGGAGAAGCAATAATTTGTGTCCTATCCTTGTTCTTGGTCAGATGATCAGTGTGGTAAAGAGGACTCTCAAGTGCCTTCCCCAAGAGTAGGTCCCAGATGGCTTCCAGCATGTTCCTCCCAAGGACAAACAGACGGCAGCTGGTTGTTTCTCCCATCTGAGTCACAAGGCTTTTTTCCCATGGTAAGGCAGGTGCAAGTTGGCGCTGACTTTATTAGAATGCTATGTCATGTGTTCCTAGAAACCCAAGGGACACATTCCTTTAGCCTAGGTGCTGCCGCCTTATGTCTGAGTTGAAGACAGGGTCTCTGTGTAAAGCCTAATCCTCAGAGTCTGACTTACAAAGGGTACCAGGCCAGCAGGAAGCATGCAGACTTTGGAGACAGGCAAACTCCAATTTGAATCAAGTTTATCATGAGCCAGTTCCCTCATCTGTAAGATGGGCATGAAGAGCCTACCTCACAGATGGTTAGATCATGAAATGCAACAGAATGCATGCCAAGCACCTGGCCTCCTAGATGCTCACATCTGCTACTTCCTTCCCCTTTCTACTTTCCAAAAGCATCCCACTCAAAAACAGTCTAAGGAAATTCATGGGAATAAAATGTGCCTGTCGTTTCAGGGAAAGATAGACTTTGTTTTTCTGAGAGTCAGTGTGTCAGCTTAGCCTTCTTAGTATTGGAAAGTCCTCTTCCTTACTCTGTGGTCTTACACAGCAACATCAGGGCCCTTGGTTTCTCTCTGGACGCCATGTTGTTTTAAGCATTCTTCCTGGGGGAGATATAAATAACATCTACTACCTCCTCATAAGGTCCCAATGACAAACCAAAGTATGATTCCACCAATGTTCACCCTGGGGAAACCAATGAATTTATTGGTCTTACTTATACAGTGTGGATGAGGGGTTCCTGAGAGGAGCATGGGTGACTCCAAAGCAACTACACTGGAAAGTCTTTACCCAGTATGTTTGATGGCTTCCCCACAGTCACATAGGTAGAACCCCTCTTCATTAACCTCCCCCAGCCTGTATACTCTAGTAGTTCCTAAGACCCAAGGGCCACATGCAGTTAGAACAGAACTGCATACAAAGGGCTGGAAGAATGGAATCTCAGATGAGGGTCCAATGCCCTCCCTACACCTCCTTCTCTGAGGGAGTGTCAACAGTTCACAGGTCTGCTTCTAATGGCCTCTTGGAAGCAGGTACAACTGATCTGATAAAGATATTGACTGTTTTGCTCAGAGGACTGTGTTCTACAACAATATCTACCTGACCTAAGCTAGCAACAACTCCAGCAACAACTATGACCCCTGCTGCTCAACTTAGCCATTAGAATCCAGCTCTCTGGACTTGGCTCCCAGCAACTAGGAAGGACTAGTTCTATGACTAACAGGGTAGCAACAATGGACTTGAGACTGAGTGACTGCAGTAACCCAGTTCCATCTTTTCTGCAAGGTCCTCTCCTACTTCTCAAGGTAAATGGCCCTCCATCCTCCAGTCCAGCCACTTGGGCATCCTAAAGACAGAGGCCTGACAGGCTTTTCAGCACTGAAAACACCTTCACTCAGCAGCCCTGTCTTTCCCTTAGGGTCCCATAGCTCCAGACCCAGAAAACCTAGCATTACTCTACATAAGAACTGTTTGTTGTAAGAGGTTGTTTACCACAAAGGGATAATCATCAGGCTATATATGATAGTTATTTTACTCACATGTTAAACTGTATTCAATAGATGGCTATGAAATAATAAGATTGAAAGCAACCCATGTGCAAAGTACTTTTAAAGCATAATAAATTTTAATTGCAGGCTTTGAACCCCATAGACATAAATACCATGGACCACACTTAAGCAGCCAGACAATAAACAGCTTGATAGAACCGGTTTCATGTAAAACAGATCCCTAATGTTAAGGATAACTTCCCACGAGATCCCTGGAATATAATTCAGACATGCATTCTTTCACTGAATAGATTTTAAGACAGGGTCTCAATATAACCTAGGCTGGCTTCCAACTTGCTGTGTAGCTGAGGATGACCTTGAACTTCTGATCCTCCTGCCTCTACCTCCCAAGTGCTGGCCTGACAGGTGTGTGCTACCACACCATTTTTATGTGGTGCTGGGAATTGAATCCAGGGCTAAGTAAGCACTCTACTACTGGGAGCTGTATCCCCAACCAAACATGCATTATTTCTTTCACTGAACAGATCTTGAAAAAGGCAAAAGAGCCTGGATGCCAAGTGCTGCGTCATGAGTTTTAACATTTAACCGCATTTCCTTTTGCACACTGCCTGCTTCAGCTCCAGGGATGGAGGCTCTGTGGTGAGCTATGATAACTGACATGCTATAAAACTCCCAAGAATTATGAAAAGCCCACAGTCTGCCTTTCTCATTGTTGCCAAAGTATGTGCTTCATGTTTTATTGCCTAAAAGATAAAAATCAAACATGGCATTTGATCCTGGAGGTTGCTGTGTTCATTTGAAGTCCTCCTACCTTGAGTGTGCTTAGGTGGCATACAGCTACATGTTTACCTCTTAAATTGCTGGCCACTGGGGCAGAGGCTGTGGCTTTTCAAATGCTTCTTCATGGCAAGTGCCAAGAGAACTCTTGCACAACTGAATCCCTTTGCTCTTTTATTTTCAACATCTCCTGATGTTTGCATCTGAGAGCTTGAGAACCTGGTTGCAGGGTTGCAGTGAGATCACTTGTTTTGTGATTGTTCTAGTCTGTCTTCAATTGCTGTGACAAAACACTCTGATCAATATCAACTTGGGGAGGATAGGGTTCATTCGGCTTACATCTCTTGAATTACAGTTCATCACTGAGGGAGCCCGACATAGGAACTCAGGACAGGAACCTGAAGGCAAGAGCTGAAGCACAGGCCATGGAGGAGTGCTGCTTACTGGACTGGTCCTCTGGTCCGTGATTAACCTGCTTTCTTATATGACATAGGCCTGCCTGCCCAGGGGTGGCACCACCCACAGTGGATTGGGCCCTCCCATATCACTCAACAATTAAGAAAATGTTCCATAGACATGGCCACAGGCTGGTCCAATGGAGGCAATTCCCCAACTGAGGCTCTTATCCAGGTGTGTCAACAGCTAAAGCTCTCCAGCACAATGATCTCATCCCCTTTTTGCAGCCGAAGCTCTATCCATACTACCTCCTCCAGGAAGCCACTTCACATGCTGCCAGTCAGAGATGGTCTCTCACACTCCTCTTTACAGCCACAGACATCATGGGCACCTCTTCCAAGGCCACTTTTTATATTCTATTGCACGTTATAGATATTTCTCTGTATGTTTCAGTTCTAGGAAACGAAGAGCTTAGACTGGAAACCCTGTTCCTTTGTGTCCTAAACTAAGCACATTTATTTAGCTTTGTAAGTTGTGCAGCGGCAATTATAAAACACATAAAATGAAGGCTTGGTGAAGATAAAACATGTACAGTAGATGGTCATTGCTAGGTACAAAAGTGATACCTGTGTCAGTGAGATGACTCAGTAGGTAAAAGTGCTTGCTGTGTGTACTGGATAGCTTGTAGTCCACTAGACACACCTAGGAAGATGGAACCTCCATTGAGGCATTGCCTCCATTGGCTTGGCCTCGAGCCATGTCTGTAAGGAATTTTCTTAATTGCCAAGTGATGTGGTAGTGCCTAGCCCATTGTGGGTAATGCTACCACTGCTCCTGGGCAGGTAGTCCTAGGTTATATAAGAAAGAAGACAGAGGACCTGGTGCCAGCACATTTCCTGGTTCCAGAAGCCCTCTGGGCCTGGACCCACCCTCACCTCCCTTTACTTCCTGAGCTGCAGAGCCTCCAGCATCCTGGTGCCAGCACCTTTCCTGGGTAAGTCCAGTGGCACCCACCATGCCTTGATTCCCCCAGCCTCTTTCACCCTCCCCGTAATAAATGGAAAAAGAAGAGATCAAATTATCCCTTTTTGTAGATGATATGATATTATGTCTAAGAGACACCAAAAATTCCACCAGAAAACTCGTAGAAATTATTAACAAGTTCAGTAAAGTGGCAGGTTATAAAATTAATCTACAAAAGACTGTAGCCTTTCTATAAACCAATAACAAGCAATCAGAGAAGGAGCACATGGAAACACTCCCCTTCACAATTGCTGCAATAAAAATAAAATATCTTGGAATAAACCAGACCAAAAACATTAAAGAGCCCTACAATGAAAAATTTAAATCTTTAAAGAAAGAGATTGAGGAAGGCATCAGAGCAGTAATCCCCAGAAGCCCTCTGGGCCTGGTCTCACCCCCACTTACCTTTGATTCCCTGGGCAGCTCACCCATCAGATTCCTGGTGCGAGCATCTTTCCTGGGTGGGCCGCACCTTGACTTCACCCTCACTCACCCTCCCAGCTACCCTCCTAGCCTGGGTACTGGCCCATTTCTTGTCTTGGAACTGCAGTCTCCTGGACATCAGAAAATGGAAGGACCTCCCATTCTCATGGAGTGGAAGAATTAATATTGTGAAAATGACCATCCTACCAAAAGTCATTTATAGATTCAATGCAATGCTAATCAAAATCCCCATGACATTTTTCACAGAATTGGAAAAAACCATCCTAAGATTCATATGGAAGCACAAAAGACCTCCAATAGCCAAAACAACCCTGAGCACTAAGAGCAATGCCGGGGGGATTACTACAGCAGATTTTAAGTTGTATTACAGAGCTATAGTTATAAAAACAACATGGTACTGGCACAAAAATAGACCCATAGACCAATGGAACAAAATTGAAGACTCAAATATGAGTACATGCAATTTCAGCCACGTGATATTTGACAAAGGGGCCAAGAATATTCACAGAAGGAAAGACAGTATGTTCAGCAAATGGTGCTGGCAAAACTGAATCTCCACCCATAGAAGAATGAAACTAAACCCCTATCTTTCACCCTGCCCAAAAGTCAATTCCAAATGGATCAAAGACCTCAATGTAAAGCCTGAAACTCTGAAACTGTTAGAAGAAAACATTGGGAAAAACCTACAAAATATAGGCATAAGAAAGGATTTTCTAAACCGGACAGCAATTGCTCAGGAAACAAGGGCAAGAATTAACAA
>NW_008352891.1:6587838-6591789 GCF_000622305.1 Nannospalax galili
CCTTCTTTTGAGTTGTTGGCAAGGGTGGACCAAGAGACTCCCAGATAGTAACCCAGCATAAAACTGGGAAAATGAACAGCAGACCCCAATCTTATCTAAAGGAATATTGACAACTGATTGCTGCTAGATGAGGAACAGCTGACCTTCCTAAAACAAATACTTCTAGATAGGCTGACTAGATTCACCAGATGGACAAGTAGTGAGGAACAGCTGAGGGTGCCGACCACACAGCTGGACGGTAGCAGGAATAACAGAGTATAAGGGCTTTAGTGAGGGGAGGGAGGCTATGGGAGGGTGCCATCTGGGAAGTGGGTGTATAGTTGAATAAGATGGTTTGGGATGTTCCATGTGATACACACACACACACACACACACACACAAATGAACAAATTTAAAAGTGCTATATTTGAGGAAGGAAGCATGGAAATTTCCATCATGCTAATTAGTAGAGGTGATAAACTTTACCATTGAAATCTACCCAATGACTTGATAGACATACACAGGCACCAAGGATCCAAGTGAAACCGATTATGACTAGTAATAATCAGATACAGATTAGAGACGCATGCACCAACATCTCAGCGTTAGCATCAAAAACAATGAGTCTGTAAGAAACAGTATATTTTAATATGAAATGTAGATCTTTTGTAAAGGTTGAAAACTCATTCAATTTTATGTCTTACAGGGCTTATACTGAGTTCAGTATTGTATAGCCAACAATTCAACAGTGAACCTAAAAATTTTATAACCACTTTTGAAAGAGCTGTATCTTTGCTCTAGAAACTGTTATTGAGAATATTAAAGCTGTAATGATATGCTTCTTTAAAAAAAATAAAAAATATTAAAAATGTAGGAAACAGCATATTTTAAAATGAAATGGGAGATTTTCTTTAAAAGGGTAAAAACTCATTCAATTTTGTATCTTACAGGGTTTATCCTGAGTTCAATATTGTATAACCATATTAATTCAACTGTGAACCTAAAAATTTACTTTTGAAAGAGATGTATCCTTGCTCTGGAGTTTGTTACTGAATATGTTAAAGCTGTAATGAGACGCTTCTTCTAATCATGTGGTTATTAAATTTAAAAAAATTAAAAAAATAATTCTTCAAAGCATAAAAATTTGCTCCTTAATAATTAGTAGATGTGAACATTACCATTGAAATCTACCTGATGACTTTATATCCATGCTCAGATGCCAAGGAGCTCAGAAAATAACTGACTGTGACTAGTAATAATCAGATGATGCATATGCAAACATCTAAGTGTTGGTAGCATTAAAAATGATATTGTTTTCTGTATGAAACAATATATTTTAAAATGAAATGCAGATGTTTCTTAAAGGTTAAAACCTCATTCAATTTTATGTCTTATGGGCTTTATACAGAGTTCAATATTGTATAACTGTATTAATTCAACTGTGAACCTAAAAATTTACAGCCAATTTTGAAAGAGATACATCTTAGCTCTGGAAATTGTTATTGAATATGTCAATGCTGTTGTAATGAAATGCTTCTTCTAATTATGTGGTTATTAAATAAATAATTTAAAAAACTTATTTATTATTGTGTGTGAGACATATATGTGTGTGAGTCCGGGCACTCGGGTGCCACTGTGCACATGTGGAGGTCAGAGGACAACCTTTGGGAGTCGGTTCTCTCCTTCTACGATGTATGTTCCCGGGATCAAATCCCGGTCGTCAGGCTTGCACAACAAGCCTTTTTACCCTCTGAGCCATCTCATCAGTCACTAGTTACTTTTGATGTATGGGATCTAAGGTGAATTCTTAATTTTTTAAAAAATACTTTATTATTCTTATTTTATGTGTATGAGTGTATTGGCTGCATGTTATGTGAGTGCACCCGTGTTGTGCAATGCCACGGAGGTCAGAAGAGGGCTTCGGATTCCTCTGGAACTGGAGTTAAGGATGGTTTGTAGCCACCATGTGGGTGCTGGGAATTGAACCCGGGTCCTCTGCAAGATCAGTCAGTGCTCTTAACCGCTGAGCCATCTCTCCAGCCTGAATTCTTAATTTGTACTCACTTTACTTGCGTTTTTACAAGTGTTATTTATTTACTTAAAGACAAGTTTCTCATGTAGCCCAGGCTGGTCTCAAACTTCTATATAGCCAAGAATGAACTTGAATTTATGATCCTCTTGCTGCCACCGTCTGAGTGCTGGAATCACATGCATGTGCCACCAAGCCTAGCTTTTTTTTGTTTTGTTTTGTCTTTTTGAGACAGGGTCTCCCTATAGCCATGGCTGGCCTGAAACTCACTATGCAGACCAGACTGGCCTCGACCTCAAAGAGATTCACCTGCCTCTGCCCCCTAAGTGCTGGAATTAAAGGCATGCATCACCATACTGGACTACAAGCCCAGTTTTATGTGGTGCTGGGGACTGAGCTCAGGGCTTCATATATTCCAGGCAAGCACTCTATCAGCCTTGCTCCATCCCTAGCCTGATCATGATTTATTTTGTTATTAAAAGCAAGGTTTTGCTGTAAAAGTAAACCATTTTGTATTTGGAGCAAAATTATTTAAGTCTTGCTCCATAGACTAATAAACTAATGTACTTCTCTGGGAAAAACAAAAAGATAAAGACAGAGATTTGAATTGCAAATAAGGACTTCCAGATCCTGATCAACTGCTTCCTCTTCCACCTGGGTTCCTGCCATGTGATTTGTGAGTGGCCCAAAGGATGCCTGTATTTCATGAGCAGTAGACACCTGTCCTGGCTCTTCTTGTCTCTTCACTCCCTGAAAGCTCTGGCTGTTGCATGCTTTATTGGCTGTGGGTATTCTTATTCTGTCCTGCCCACAAACCTCTCAACTACCTTCTGACCTGTCCCCTCTCCTAAACCTAAACATCCTCATTAGCACAATTGGGGCTAGACCTCCCCCCAGAGATTAGTGATTACCCTGCCTAATCATTGTCACTATTGCCTTAGGAAGGATTGGGGACCCACCCTGCCACAAACTAAGCTCCCCTCTGAATTCCCATGAGCACTTTCGTCATGCCTGGGATTGAACTGTGTCTGTGAGCAAGGAAGGGTTGGGTTTGTAGTACATGTGTGCTACTGGATGGACCCCTGAGGGGCTGGGGTCTTCACCACCTGCTCCTGGGGCAAGGCTAAGGAACAGGGACCCAGCCTGCATTTTAACATCCACAGACGCTGATGCAGGTAAGCAGAGGAAACAGCTTCACACCCTTTCCTGGAGACAGGGCTTCCTCTCAGATCTTCCTACACAGGAAGTCTCACTGAGCTTGCTTTGTAAGGAAAGCAGGAGCTGTGAATTTCCTAGGTCTGTCTCATCTTTGCAAAGTCGGGGTGTAAGAGTGAAACCACAGAGGACAAGTCAGCCTTCGGGTTGCAACAGCAAGAGGTTTATTTAGTACACAGGTACCTGTGGGCACAAAGTCTCCTCGGGGGACTTGCGCGCCTCAGGTCGGGTTTGTGGAACTTTTATAGAGCAGAAGCGGGATACAGAAGCAGAAACGCGGTTATTGGTTAATTTAAACTATTACAAAATGCTACGGGGAGAGCGGGAAGCTTACTTATCAGTAAGCCAGATGTCTCAACCATAAAACTTATTTATCAGTGAGTTGGAGATGTCTCGGCCATGAAACTTACTTATCAGTAAGCCAGATGTCTCGGCCATAAAACTTACTTATCGGCAAGTTGGAATTCTTGACCGGTACGCGACCTGCCTGAGAGACTTCATGGCTCCTGACTTTTATTTTTTCAAACCCAGGTCTTCTGCAAGAACAGTCAGTGCTCTTAACCTCTGAGCCATCTCTCCAGCCCCTATTTTGTTCATTTTAAAGTTGGAAAACCGTGACTCTGAGAGCCTCAGTAACTTGCTGATACTGCTGAACTTGGCTGGCTAGCCTGACTCTTTGGTAATCCACTGCTCACCTTGTGTGAACTCACCAAGGATAAGGGCCTATG
>NW_008352891.1:6601943-6649129 GCF_000622305.1 Nannospalax galili
ACTTACCTCCCCGGAGGGACAGTAATTTTCTCAGTAGTTTCGACTCTCTGATCTCGCTGGGACCTCCAAATGTAAAATTGAAACCACAAAGGACAAGTCGAGCCCTCGAGTTGCAATAGCAAGAGGCTTTTATTTTACACAGGTACCTGTGGGCACAACTCCTGACAAAGGGAGAAGCGCGCCCCAGGTCTGGGGTTTGGGGTCTTTATAGGGCAGAAGCAGTTTACAGAAGCAGAAGCGTGGTTATTGGTTAGTTTAAACTATTACAAAATGCTACGGGGAGAGCGGGGAGCTTACTTATCAGTAAGCCAGATGTCTCAACCATAAAACTTATTTATCAGTGAGTTGGAGATGTCTCGGCCATGAAACTTACTTATCAGTAAGCCAGATGTCTCGGCCATAAAACTTACTTATCGGCAAGTTGGAATTCTTGACCGGTACACGACCTGCCTGAGAGACTTCATGGCGCCTGACTTTTATTTTTTTCAGGGGGAGGCCTGACCATTTCCAGAAGATCTTAAGAAGACATGCTCTCTTGAACTATGACAGCTTCTTGGTCTTGTAATTATGGAAGAAAGGAAGAATGATTATTGGATTGGTTTTCTTCCATCTGTCTTAGTCAAAGGATAGTAACTCGAAAGAGAAGACAAAGGCAGATAGCCCCAAAAGATGAATGGACTCAACACCCAGGATTTGGCTAGGGTCCAGGAGGTGCCAGGGCACCTTGAGGAGGAACCAACCACTGGCCTCTCATAAAGGTGGACTTCCAGTTGGCACTATCTGCTGAGGAGCATATGTTTTGCCATTCATCTCTTGAATCTACTTTGTCATCCTTGAAATACCCAAATCCCTACTCCTGGTGACGACAAGACATAGATTATACAGTGGGAGTCACTTGAATGAAACTGCCTCACTTTAAATTTTTTTTTTTTTTGCCTTTTTGCAACAGGGTCTCCCTATAGCCCCAGCTGGCTTGGAACTCACTATGTAGGCCAGGCTGCCTCAAACTCACAAAGATCCACTTGGCTCTGCCTCCTAAGTGCTAAGATTAAAGGCATGAGCCACCACGCCCGTTTTTTTTTTTTTTTTAAATATTTTATTATTTTTATTTTATGTGTATGAGTGTGTTGCCTGCATGTATGTGAGTGCACCCATGTTGTCCAATGCCACGGAGGTCAGAAGAGGGCTTCGGATTCCCCTGTAGCTGCAGTTAAGGACAGTTTGTAGCCACCACGTAGGTGCTGGGAATCGAAACCGGGTCCTCTGCAAGAGCAGTCAATGCTCTTAACTGCTGAGCCATCTCTCCAGCCCCATTTTTTTGTTTGTTTTTAAAGCATTTGATTTGTAGCTATCAAAATTCTGTACAGAAAGGGCAGAGGTTGCTAAATTGGAAAGCGTTTCTTCTCTCTGGCCCTAGACAAGACATCGCCAGCAGATAGAGACAGACCGGCGTCAGGAGGACAGCCAGTGCTCTATCCGAGAAGTGGCTGCAGCCCAACCTCATGGGAAAATGGATCGAATGCAATTTTTAACTAACTGATGAATTG
The DNA here is from genome assembly GCF_000622305.1 of Nannospalax galili. Classification (NCBI taxonomy): domain Eukaryota; kingdom Metazoa; phylum Chordata; class Mammalia; order Rodentia; family Spalacidae; genus Nannospalax; species Nannospalax galili. The sequence continues at coordinate 6,603,491 of NW_008352891.1, forward strand.
CTGTGGAAAATCCATTCATTAAAACACACTCTTAGTACCAACGGAATTGTAAAATTGCAGAAGCCATAAGGATGACTGGGGATGCTGCCCTGTTAGACTGCCTTCCCCAGACATGGGACAGCACTGTCCTGGGGGCAGGGAGACCTTCACTGTGACTCAGTCTGTTTAAAGGCTCTGACATCATCTTCTACACATGGAGGTGACAATTGCCCTGATGGAATTGTCTTTATGTAATGTGCATATTGCTCTACAGAGCCTGGTGTGCAGGACTCTAGAGGTCTGCCTCTGAGGACTGAGGCTTGAGACTAAAGCAGAAGAGTGGGGCAGCATGGCCTTCTTTGCAAGGGCTCCAGGTTTCCCTCCCCTTGAAAGGAAATGTCAAATTCATATTGATAGGTTGGAGGGGCGTCTATTTTATGCCATGGGAAAAGATACCCCACACTGGTCAGAAAATCTTTTAAGCTTGTGAACTGTGAGTTATACTCTCCTGTGTTCCTCAAGGGCAAAGGGATGGGAACCACAGCCCCAGGGGAGCCCCCTACAGGCCACCTCCCAGCCCAGAACTGCTTAGAAAAAGCACCTTGGCTTTTCTCATCTCATGTAGGAGGACAGGAAATTGCTATCATTTCCTCCACTGATTCCAGCACTCAGATAAATATCCCTCCTTTCCTAAGAGCACTGGACTGGGCACATGGACAGGGGAGATGAGATGGGCTTTGGTGTGTGTATATATATATATATATATGTGTATGTGGTGTGTGTGTCATATGTGTGCAGTGTGTATAGGGTGTGTGGTGTGTATGTGCTGTGTTCTGGGAGCACTGAGCACCTACTTCAAGTATGCTTTGAAAAGTTCTTTGGACTTGTTCTTTATTAGTTAGATGCTGATCAGTCTATGTTGGAGACCAGCATGGAGCATGACAGGAAATGACATAGGTTGTGACAGACTGGGCCTGTCAGTCCCCTACTCCCTACTACCACAACTCTAGTATAGGGAAGACCCAATGTTTTCATGCTTTTTACTTTTTAGGAAGATTTATTTTATTTAAGTGGATGGGTGTTTGCCTACATATATGTATATGTACCATGTGTCTTCAGTGGCTGTAGGAGCCAGAAGAGGGTGTTGAGATGGTTGTGAACCATCATGTGGGTACTAGGAACTGAACCTGGGTTTTCTACAAGAGCAGTCAGTGCTCTTAACTTCTGAGCCATCTCTCCAGCCTGTTTTCCTACTTTATATCTGTCACTCTCCTGAACAGTGATGTGTTTGCTTAGTTTTCTACCTCAGAGGTACCAAAAAATGTATCCATGTTGTAAAAAGCTTCCTTCCTATTGCCACATGCCAGCTCTGCCTCCATAATGATCTCATGGCTTCTTTTTGTATTGTGGTGCTAGGGATGGAACCTAGGGCCTTATCCATGTAAGCAAAACCCTCCATCAGTGAGCAGCATCCAGGACCACCTCACAGCTTCTTAACAAAGCCTAGCAAGGCCCAGGGGCTTTCTTCTCTTCTCCTCTCCTGTCACTTTACCTGCCAGTGGTTTCAGACCCTCTGCCTCCTGCCTCCTGTTTTCCCCAGGCTACCCGTGCTTGCTGACACTTCTTTAGTCCCACAGTAGGACCTTGAGGCAATCTGTATGAATATTCCAGATGGGCCTAGGTGTCCTTCATCCAGGTTCCACCACGTTCTGTTCAGGGCTCCACCTTGAACTTCAAGGGTACTTTAGAACCATCTGATAAATCTGCATTCCCAGGGTCTGAGAGATCCTGGCTAACCGGTCTCAGCTGTTTCCCTGAATCTAGGTCTTACACAGTGCTGACCTTAGCCACCATGCTCTGAAAGCTGGCGCATGAATATGAATTAAATACACCTTGAAGCTAGCCATTTAACACAGTTGTCTTTCATGCTTGATACAAACACAGTCAGTTTTGAATATCTGTGCAGTATAATTGTGGTTCTAGGTCCTCTATCTTTTTCTAAGCAGTTCTGGGCAAGGTGGAATTCTCCCTTTTCTGTGGGTCCTCTAACTGCCACTTCCACTCAATCCCAGAACCTGAAGGGGCCATCCCTCTCCAGGCCAAATAACACAGCCTATTGCTGGTTCTTCCCTGAACCCAGCCAACTTGGCTTTCCCCACTTCAAGGCTCCTGTGAAGCCTTCAAGACCATGCTCACAGCTGACTGCTGGGGGTCAGAAGAGCCATCAGTCTTCCAATTATTAGTCTGTACCCATGGGGAAAGACTAGTATTGACTTTCTTTTTGCCAAAATTCTAGGAATCAGCACAGTGAGGGACAGCGGGCAAGATGTGGACCAAGTTCCATTCCAGTCAATTTTGAATTGACCCTCTGGCAATTAGTATTGATTGTCAAATTGACAGGATCTAGAATCACTGAAGAGACAAACCTCTGGGCATGTCTGTGAGGGATCATTTAGTTTAGATTAAATGAAGTGGGAAGACCCACTCTAATGTGAGCAGCACTGTGCCATAAGCTGGGGTCTCAGGTTACGTAACAAGGAGAAAGCCAGCTGAGCATTCACCTCTCTGTTTCCTGACTGAATGTATCTGGATCAGCTAGCTGTCTTGCTCTCCTTCTGTCGCGCTTTCCCAGCAATGATGGGACTGTGTCTTTCTAAATGGTAAACCAAATAAACTTGCTCTATCAAGTTGGTTTTTGTCAGATATTTGGTCACAGCAACCAGAAAAATAACTAATACACCCTCCCAAATCTGGGTGTGTGATCTTGGGTGTGTTGTTCCACCTCTCTGAGCTGTACAATAGACTTCAAAGAGATGTGCCCTTAAAGACTGTGGAGGTGGTTCAGGGAAGGACTAAGGGTTGACATGTGTGGAGTCTGGTCTAGAATGGAGGGGCCCAGCCTAAGCCCCATACCTCAAGCAGCTTGAGTCCAGTCCTTTTGTAGGGCCTTCCTCTGCCCCTTCAGAGAGCATTCCTGCAGGCTGTAGTTTCAGATTACAGCCAGCCTCCAGTGTCTATTTCCATGGTGAAACATCAGCCTGTGAAAAGAGTGGCCATTGAGGCACAGTCTTGGCCATGGCTGACCCTGAGTGCTGGATAAGTACCTGCTGATTAGACTGGCACTAGTCTCCATCTTTTGATTATCTTGGATGCTGTCTTCCCACCCAAGCATCCTGAGGTGGCTGGCAGAAAAATCAGGGTTGACCTTCACTGAGTACCTCCTCCATGCCAGTGTCCTTCCAGACACTTAACAAAATCCATCATTGTTAATCTCCAACTGGTCACTTAGAAGGAGGTGCTCCTCAGGTTCCCATTACCCAGATGAGAAAACTGATGCTTGGTGACATGAAGTCCTAAGCTGCATCTCTTGTCAGTAGGAAAGTCAAGATCAGAAGAACCCTGGCTTACTCCAAAGAGGCCACCTTCATCACCTCCAAGTCAGCAGGGTCCTCAGATGAATACTCCTGATGCTGCCTGAAATTTCATTTTCTCTGCAGGTGGCTTGATGGGTAGAGAAGCTACCCATGGGGGTGGGGTAGGAGCTGAGTGACCCCATCCAGCCTGGTGCAGGGTGCAGAGCTGAAGAGCAGTCACAGGATCCCCCACACTGCCCTGGAGATGGAGAGAGATGAGAGAGAGAGAGAGAGAGAGAGAGAGAGAGAGAGAGAGAGCGAGAGAGAGAGAGAGAGAGCGAGAGAGAGAGAGAGAGAGCGAGAGAGAGAGAGAGAGAGCGAGAGAGAGAGAGAGAGAGCGAGAGAGAGAGAGAGAGAGCGAGAGAGAGAGAGAGAGAGCGAGAGAGAGAGAGAGAGAGCGAGAGAGAGAGAGAGAGAGCGAGAGAGAGAGAGAGAGAGCGAGAGAGAGAGAGAGAGAGCGAGAGAGAGAGAGAGAGAGCGAGAGAGAGAGAGAGAGAGCGAGAGAGAGAGAGAGAGAGCGAGAGAGAGAGAGAGAGAGCGAGAGAGAGAGAGAGAGAGCGAGAGAGAGAGAGAGAGAGCGAGAGAGAGAGAGAGAGAGCGAGAGAGAGAGAGAGAGAGCGAGAGAGAGAGAGAGAGAGCGAGAGAGAGAGAGAGAGGGAGAGAAAGAGAGAATAAGAAGACTTGCTGTTCACAAGAGTCTCCATTCCAGGCTGCTCTGCCAGAGGGGGCTTAGCTCTGTAGTTTCTCTGACAAGAAGAGTATGGAACAGTGGAGAACCACCTGACTTCTCTATAAAGCTGAGCAGCTGCGCTGGGGGATGGCTCAGTGGGTATGTTTGCTTTGCAAGCATGAAGACCTGAGTTCAAAACCCTGATACTTACATAAAAATCCTGGCATGGATGCACAGGCCAGTAATTCCAGCACTGGGGGGCAGAGACAAGTGGGTCTCAAAGATTCACTGGCCAGCCAGCCTAGCTAAAACCTTGAAACCTCAAACTTCAGGTTTAGTGAGAGACCTTGACTCAAGGCAATAAGGTGGATGGCAATGGAGGAAGAAAACACCCTATTACCCTCCTCTGTTCCTCCCGTCTCTGAATAAGTGTGCTTATATACCACACACACACACACACGCATACATACACAAATTAAATAATTAAAAATATCACTAAAATTGAGTGGCAGGAGCCAAGGAGGATGGCCTGGCAGCACTCCCTGTATGGTGGCTGCAGGATCCTGGGTGAGCCCGGGCCCCTCTTGCCCCTTGGCTCTGGGTGTGCCAGAAGCAAGGTTGCAGTCTCATCTCCAGCTCCAATTCACCTGAAGCTCTGCAGATTAGTCTTAAACCATCCCACCTGGGTTGTGTGGCACAGAAATGCACAAGGTCTGTATGTTATTGTCCTAGTTTGTTCTTCATTGCAGTGACAAAATACTCTGACCACTACCAACTTGGGGAGGAAAGGGTTTATTTAGCTTACATATCCTGGGTCACAGTTCATCAGGGAACCCAAGGTAGGAACTCAGGGCAGGAACCTGGAGGCAGGAACTGGAACACAGGCCATGGAGGAACGCTGCTTACTGGCTTGCTCCCTGGCCCCTGCTCAGCCTGCTTTCTTATGCAACACAGGCCCACCTGCCCAGGGGTGGCACCACCCACTGTGGGCTGGGCCCTCCCACATCACTCATCAAGAAGATGCCCCTCAGACATGGACCCAGGCCAGTCCAATAGAGGCAATCCCCCGATTGAGGCTCCCTCAACCCAGGTGTATCAAGTTGACGCTAAAGCTATCCAGCACAGTTACCAACTCAATTACCCAGGCTCCTGCAACTCTGGTTGACTACAGATGACAGTTGAGAAGAGCTGTTAGTAATTTTGCATTCTTAATGTGCCAAGTAAAATGGCTCTGGGCAGCGGCTGTGCTTGGAATTGTACTTTGGTGTACTCTTGGAATGTCATTTGCTTAAACTATTTCCTTCCACCCTTCTTCCCTTCCCTTCCTTCCCAGTATTGAGGATAAAACCCAGGCAAGCACTCTACCACAGTTTCTGCCCCCTCATTTCATTAATCCTCAAGATTTCCCACCTGTGAAAGAAGGTTATTAAAAGCTACCACCCACACAGTGTTATAAACTGGGATATTGCTTGTGAAGTGCCTAGCCCAGCACTTACTAGGAAATCTTCAACTCGTCGTATACCTCTACAGGCCTGCCGGGTCCTGGGGAGCAGGAAGCAGAGATCGGATCTCAGCTTCTAATGAGTTCTCTAAGTCCTGGCAGAGCCAAATGTGGAACCCATTCATTTAGCCAGGTAGAACATTCTGTAAGAGACCACAGAGGAGGGAGCAACTGGCTGCCAGGAAAGGTCAGAATGGCCCTAAACTTGGTGGTGTGGTGTCAGAGCTGAGACTTGATGGGAAGAGGCCTGGAGAGCACAGTTCAGTCAGGAGCATTCAAAATAGTGGGTGACACAGATTTCAGGGGACTCTTGTAGTGGAGGGAAAGAAGAGCTGCAACCAAATGAGGAACAGGAGTGGTGGGGGGTAGTACGGGGGATGCCCACATCAGCACCTGGGCAGGTGCCCTGTGCATGCCTGGCTGGAACCACCTGCTCTCCTGAGCCACCATATTTGAAGGGCCAGGGATGGAGTGTGAACGAAGGAGGAAAGGTAGGAAAGGGGCAAAGAGCTCACCCCGAGCAGCAGGTGTAATAAATAGTAAAATGGACAAAGGGGGTGAAATGGCAGTTCATACAGGATTCCCCACAATCTACTAAACATTTCAAGAGATGCCTCAGTGGTTAAGAGCACTGGCTGCTCTTGCAGAGGATGGGGTTTGAATCCCAGCACCCACATGGCAGCTAAAAACAGTCTATAATTCCAGTTCTGGGGGATCTGATGTCTTCTTCTGGCCTTTGTGAGAATTGCACGACATGGTTCACTCACATACATGCTGACAAAACACTCATAAAATAAAAATAAATAAAAGTTCGTAAAAAGAGATGGCTGCATTTGTCAGCAAGTAGAGAACAGTATGTGAGAACCATGAAGAGATATCATTTGAAACTATTAGACTGAAGGCTGGGAAGCAGCTCAACTGATAGAGTGCTTGTCTGGCATGGGTTGGATCTCAGCACCAAGTTAAGCCGAGTGTGGTGGGTGGTGTAACCCCAGCATTCTGGATGTGGAGGCAGAAGGATCAAAAGGTCAAGGTCATCCTCTGATATAGAGTGAACTCAAGGCCGACCTGAGTTATGAGAGACACCATCTCAAAAAAACCTAAAAAAAAAAAAAATAAGAGGAAAACATCTCAACAACGACTGCAACAACCAAACCAAACATTAGACTGGAACAGTTAGAAGCCTGCTAACACACAGGGGCAGGTGCAGAAGGGAGGATGAAAAGGAAGCCCCTCGGGCTTATGGTTGAAACGTAACACACAGGGCAAACCTGTGACTTTGTAGTCCCCTGGAATAGATCACAGAGATTCTCCCCTATACCTGCAAAGGACATATACAGAGATGTGCTGTGGAGCTGTATGGTGACGGCAATTTGAAAGCAATCGGGGAGAACAGATGAGTGAATGGTTTTCATCCACACCTTGGAGAAATACCTGGCTGCTGGCATGCCTAAGCAGCACATACAGCAAAACCACAAGTAATGAAAGAAACAGCATTTGCAGGACATAGTAAGAAACAGACTTTTTTCTCTCTTTTTTATCTTTTTGAGACAGGGTCTCCCTGTAGTCCCAGCTGGCCTGGAACTCACTCTATAGACCAGGCTGGCCTTGAACTCTCAGAGATTCACCTGCCTCTGCCTCCTGAGTGCTGGCACTAAAGGTGTGCACTACCATGCCTGTCAGAAACAGACCATCTTACAGATGCGATTCAACTCATGCGGATTCTGTCCTGAAAGTTCCATCCTGTGCTAAAAATACCACAAATAAAAGCAAATACCTTACCTATTGAGCATTTTGCTCAGCAACAGCACACGCACAGTGTCAGTGTTCCCCCACACATTGTGAGGCTGGCCAGGAGCAGTGGCTCACTGATGCTGTTCACACTGTGCATCTCCAGCCCAGGAAAAGATCTGAATTCAAATTGTGATTTTTGTGTATTGCTTTTATACCATCTTAAAGTTAAAAAAAATGCTGTTAAAGTCATCTGTATGATTATGATGGGGACTGTCTGTACATAGAATAATACTGTTGTCCATGGAATAATACCTTTTTAAAGGCAGTAAAATACATGGAATAATTTTTTTGTGTGTGTCTTTTTGAGACAGGGTCTCCCTGTAGCCCCAGCTGTCCTGGAACTCACTATGTAGACCAGGCTGGCCTTGAACTCACAGAGATCCACCTGCCTCTGCCTCCCCAGTGCTGGGATTAAAGTCATGCGCCACCATGCCCAGGTCAGAATAATTGTTTTTTTTTTTTGGTCTTTTTGAGACAGGGTCTCCCTGTAGCCCTAGCTGGCCTGGATTTGCTATGGAGACCAGGCTGGCCTCTAACTCACAGAATAATGTATTTTTAAAAAAATATTTTATTATTTTTATTTTATGTGTATGACTGTATTGCCTGCATGTATGTGAGTGCACCCGTGTCATGCAATGTCGCGGAGGTCAGAAGAGGGCTTCGGATTCCCCTAGAACTGGAGTTAAGGACGGTTAGTAGCCGCCATGCGGGTGCTGGGAATCGAACCTGAGTCCTTTGCCAGAGCAGTCAGTGCTCTTAACCGCTGAGCCATCTCTCCAGCCCCAATACATGGAATAATGTATTTTTTAAAACAATATACAAATAAGAGATGCATGTTATATGAGTTAAAATGATTGTTCTTGGGGAGAGGGGGGAAGTGGGAGTGGTCCATGGAAAGAAAGGAGACAGACTAAATAATTAAAAGGGAGGTGTGTCCCCTGAAGCTTTGATTTTATTAAATACGAGCAACTCCAGCTCTTGTACCTGAAGTATAAGGATGGTGCTCTTGAGTGGCAAAAGAGCCAGAGCTCAGAGATGTGGGAGGTATAGGTAGGGTGAACTGGAGGAACAGGCAGGGGTCATTGCAGGCTTCTATGTGAGGGAAGGAAGGTGGGCCATGAGGGGCCACAAACATATCACCAAAATGTGTGATCAGATGTGGAGAGGATCAGGGGTTGGGGAAGTGAGAGCATCCTTATACTCCAGTTCAGGTCAGTCACTTCTTCCTAGAAAGGCCAGCAGGTATGCCATGTGTGTTTAGAGTCCAAGCATTGGGACTTGGATCAGGCTGGTGACAGCTGACAGAAGAGGGAAGGGACTGATGTGAATGCTGAGGGGACAGAGCTGGCAGACTGAGGAGATGGGGTAGGGGAGGGAGTCCCAGGCTTCTGGGAATCCAGATGCTTGGTGGTACCTTCAGTCAGGATGGAAAGTACAGGAAGAGGGGCTGGTGTGAGGACAAGAGCGCATTTCAGGTGGCTGAACATGGACGCTTGCTTTTGTGGCATCTGGGTGGGGAGTCCAGTGAGGACTCCATGACCTGCTCTGGACACCAGCACAAAGGCCAGCTGCAAATACAGATCAGGGAGAGTGGGGCACAGCTGGTAGCTGGCTGTGGTTGCTCTTCAACTTCGATATCCCAATCTGGGCATCTGTAGGAAGGCTACCCCACCCTGGCTCAAGGTCACCCTCCAGGATGACCCCTTTCACAGGCTGTGGACCAAGGGGCTCAGTTAGGATAACTGTGAGGATCCTGCCCCAGTTTCTTCCTTCCATCCTTACAGTAGTTGGCTGTGGCTGGGAGCCCAGTGAAGCTGGGCCATGCGACAGCCAAAGTTACCTCACTAGTAAGGCTGGACTGACCAAGGCTGGATGGGGAAGTGTGGTTGTAGTGTGGGCTGAGGAGAATGCCATGGGAGTCTTACCAGGTTACGGAGAGAGGACAGTACAGAAAGGATGCTAAAAAGGGCCGTGGCAGAAGGAATCCACACAGGATGGAGAGGAAGGAAGTACTGAGGACAGAGTCCCGTTGTGAGGCAGAGGAGGAGCACAACACAGAGGCCCCCCAGGTAGCTTTGTCCCACCAGCATGGAGGGGACAAGTAAGTCCTTTTACATCTTAGAACCTATGAATTGGACTGCAAGAGCAGCAGACTTGTGGCCCTGAGATGCTGGAGTGACATAGGAGACCCAGAACAGGGGTCCCAGCAGGAAGGTCGCGCACAACACAGGAAGTTCCAGTATCTCCTATTCAGCCTAACTTCAACCCAACCCAGTCCCTGCCCCGCCCCCACACCTGATGTCTTGGGATATCTGTCCTCCGGCTTACTGGCCTTTCTCTCAGGACAAGTGGAAAGTAGGAAGGGGACCTTTGGGTCCTGAGTAAGTCATCTCATTCCAGAGCCTGCTTCCTGGTCAGAAGAGTGTGAGTGGCCTGCCCTGCTCACTGTCTTCAGAGAGGCTGTGAAAACTAGCTGAAGTATGGCTATGAGGGACTCAGAGCACATGCAAACCGCCATTCATCCCTTGCATCCTCTAGCCTCCTGCAGGCTCTGCCCACCCCCACCCCCCAACTTGGTGCCTGCCTTCAGCTCATTCTATGCCCTATGCCCCTTGTCTTCTACTGGCCACATGCCATCCTTCTCTAGCCACTCTGGGACTCTTCCTGCGGTGATCATGACAACTGCTTGTGGCACTTACCAAAACAGCATGGTGGGCTAGGGACCGTGCTAAGCACTCTACGAGAGAACTCAGCTCACAGTTGTTATCTGAGGGCCAAATGTTTTCATTGTGCCCATTTTATGTGTGAGAAAACTGAGGCATTGGAGGCCAGATAACCTGCCCAAGGTCACATAGCAGGCCTGAGTCACTTTTCCCTTCACAATAAAACAGATCTGTTCTATTTGCATGGGTCTCCTTCATTCCCATATTAACTTTCATGTGCTAGGCTTAGTCCTGCTATACAAAGAAGGAAGCAGGGGCTGGAGAGATGGTTCAGCAGTTAAGAGCACTGGCTGCTCTTGCAGAGGATCTGGGTTTGATTCCCAGCATCCTCATGGTGGTTAACAACTGTCCTTAACTCCAGTTCTAGGGGATCTGATGTCCACTCTTCTGACCTCCAAGGGCATTGCACAACATGGGTGCACTTACACACATGCGGGCAATACATTCATACACATAAAATAAAAATAAAATATTTTCAAAAACCATGAAGGATGCAGAGGTTTGGGAAATTTGATGTCTTGTGGACCACAGTGAGCTTACACAGCTGAGATGAAAACTGTCCCCAAACACTATAAACTCCTCTATTACATGGCCATCTAGTCTCTTGGAAGCTTCCTTCCATGTCTGAGCCTCAGAGTTCCAGGGCAGGCTTCTGGAAGCTGCTGTGGCCATGGCTCTGGAACCAGAGGTTCAGGTTTTGCCAGTTGGTTCTGACTGGTTAGACTCAGTCTCACTTGGAACTGCTTGTCTGTCAGTCTGAAGTCAACGTCTTCATTCTTGCTAAACCTGTGTGTCTTCCCTTTGCTCCTGACACCTTATTTATATAAAGTTTCCACGAAAGAAGTGAATTTGAAATTGCCTACTGAGACAGATCTCTATGTCTATCGCAGAAATACATTGTAAAGCAAAGCTGAGCTGGGGTTCAGCCCAGAAAGTGAAACACCCGGTGACTTCTGTGTTTGGGAAGGCTCCTGGCCAGGATGGAGACAGGCTTGGGTAGTGGGGTCTAGACTTTGGAACCATTAGGAGGCAGTTGGTGTGAGCCCAGGACAGAGTCAATTCCAGCAGAGGTATAAGGATGGGGAGGCCAAACAGAAGCCGGGTGGACTCAGGTGGTCTTGGAAGAAGAAGCAATGAGAGACTCAGGCAGCCAGCCTGGAGTTCCTAGGAAACACTTGGGGCTAGAGACAGGTGATGGGGTTTCTCAGGCCATGCTGATTTGAGGAAGTTGGGGAATATGGACAGGGGAAAAGGTTGGACCTACAAACCTTAGGATGAAGGTAGATGTACATGCTGACATAGACACACAAGCTTGCAGATTTCTCCCTTAAATATTTTATTTTTATTTTATGTGTATGAGTGTATTGCCCACATGTGTGTAAGTGTATTTGTATGGTGCAATGCCTGCAGAGGTTAGAAGAGGGCATCAGATCCCCTGGAACTGGAGTTACAGACAGTCGTTAGCTGCCATATGGGTGCTGGGAATCGACTTCTGCAAGGGCAGCCAGTGCTTTTAACTGCTGAAACGTCTCTCCAGCCCCAGATTTTTCCATATGTTTGTTCAAATGTGTACAGGTGTGTGTGTGTGTGTGTGTGTGTGTACGTGTGTGTGTGTGCGCATGCCTGTAGAGGCCCAAAGTTGACATGAGGTATCTTCTTCAATCACTTTCCACTTTCTTTCTTTCTTTTTTTTTCTTTGTGAGACAGGGTCTCCCTGTAGCCCCAGCTGTCCTGGAACTCACTATGTAGACCAGGCTGGCCTTGAACTCACAGAGCTCCGCCTGCCTCTGCCTCCCGAGTGCTGGGATTAAAGGCATGCACCACCATGCCTGGTTTCCACTTTATTTCTGAGACAAAGTCTCTTGCTGAACCCAGAGATTGCTGATTCAGCTAGTCTAGCCTGCCAGCTTGCCTAGAAGATTCTGACTCTTCCTCCTGAGTGCTGGGATTACAAGTGGCCACCATACCCCCTTTTATGTGGGTTCTGGGGATCTGAACTTCAATCTTCATGCTTGCATGAGCCATCATGCCTAAAGTTTCCTCAGCCATCTCCCCAAGTCCCTCCATCCCCCCCTCAAGTTTTAATAAGTAATGACAGACCAGAAGGCAGTTGCAAGTAGGTCCCATGCATCTTTCCTCCCTGGTCATAGCTCATGCAACTATAGTGACATGGGAATCAGGATGTGGACATTGATATTATTCACACAGCTTCTTTAGGTCCTACCAGTTTCATATTTCACCTCTCTCTCTCTCTCTCTCTCTCTCTCTCTCTCTCTCTCTCTCTCTAATTTGATGCAATTTCATGACAGGTGTGGATCTGTGTCCTCACCATCACCGAGGATCTGATGATTCTTTTTCTGCCAATATGATCAGCTAAGCCATCTCTAACAGACACTAAGACAATGGACTTGGGAGAGACTTCGGGGAGGAGGGCAGAAAGGGAACAGGAGCAGCTTGGGGAGGAGTAGCAGACATGCTTTGGGCCCTGAAAGAGCTGTTGTGGCAAAGAAGGGGAGGCTATGAGGAGATGACCCAAGGCTCTTCTAGCAATGCACCTTTTTGCTCCATCCTTGTCTCTGGACCTGTAGGTCTGAGCTTTCTAGTAAGGCCCATTTTCAAACACCTGTCCTTATGGTGCATAAATCACCAGGCCAGAGATGACAGCACACTAGTACCTCAGCTGCATTTCCCAGGAAAGAGTTGTCTAGATGCTTATCTGGACCTGTGTTAATTTGGGATTGGAAAAAATGAAAATATACTTGTATAATATGTCAATAGCATTTAATACCTACAGCTAAGGTTTGGAGGGATCCTGTAGCCCCACCATGCAGTTAGAGCACACAGCTTGGTGCACAGGTGACACTCTATGGGGGAGTTTGTGATTTGTGGCTAAATCCCACACTTTTGTTATTTATTTATTTTTTTTCAATAAGAGAGAGCACAGCCCTGTTGAGCCTCTGAGAACCTTAGCAAATGATCTACTAAACAAGGAGGAGGGAAGTGCCCTATCTACTTAAGATCAATTTCATGCTCTACACAGTTTTGTTCAATCACTAGCACATGAACTTCCTTTCCATCCACAAAACTCTGAAGCTTGAGGACTGAAAATCACAGCTTCCCAGTGGTACACAGGACTTTCATCGGGTAGACGTGGTACTTGAAGTGATGCAGCGGCTCCCTCTTGTGGTCGGATTTGGTGTTGTACCCCAAGAAAAGCTCATGCATTCCTTAGAAAGAGCTTTGTGAATTCATCCTAAGGCTCCACACCTTCGATTTAGTCAACTTCAGAGATTCCGAGACCAGAGAAAGCCTGGTGTAGACCCGGGATCCAGGAGCCAACTCCCTTCTGTTTGTGCATTGGGTCTGGGCTATGCAGGCTTGAAGAGGACCTAGGGGTGAAGTAGATATGGTCCCTGACATCTAAGAGCTTACACTGGAGGACCAAGTGGAGTCAGGCCATAGGGACAAGATCTAGGGATTCTGGACCCTGGCCTAGGAAACCTGGGGTTTGAGTTCTGGGTCTTTCCCTGTCCTTGCTCTACCAGACCTAGAGCAATCTACTTAAGCACTTTCACTCATTCTCTCTGTGAGATAGGGTTTCTATATGTAGCCCAGGATAGCCTCAAACTTGAGATCCTCCTGTCTCAGCTTCCCTAGTGCTGTGATTACAGGTGTGAACCATCATGCCTGTTATACTTAAACTCTTTGAGGTTCAGCTTTCAAATACGTAAGTGGGAAAACAGGACTAATAATTAGATGCTGACAAGGTTGTTATTAAAGAATACTTATGTGAAATGTGAGATACATAATAGGGCCATTAAATAGAAGATAATTATAGTTCTTACTGATGTAATAACAACTGGTTAGACAAAAAAGAAGGTACTGGAGGGGGTGGGAAGAATGTGCAAATGAGACAACACAGCTCGGTTTTATGGGATGACTAGGAATTGTCCAGTCAAAGGGAAAAGGAACTTTTGGATATGCGAACTGTGTGTACAAAGGCATTTTAGTAAGAAGTGCCATACTGTATTTTGGAAACTGCAATTAGTTAGGTCTGGTCTAAGCTTAAAGTGAGGCGAGGTAGAGAGATGGCTTAGTGGTTAAGAGTGTTTTGTTATTCTTGCAGAGGACAAGAGTTTGGTCACTAGTACCCATGTGGGGCAGTTTACAACTGCCTGTAAGTCCAACTCCAGGGCATCCGATGACCTCTTCTGGTCTCCACAGGCACCTGTATGCATGTGCATATACCCTCACATACAGATACTGTGGGAGTGTATGCACACGTATACAAATCTAAATACAAAAATCTTAAAAATAAAGTGAGTGGGTGAAGCAGGTGGATCTGAGACTGGACAGGTGAATGTGATTGGAATCTCCAGGCATAGCTTCAAGATTCTGTACTACTTCCAAAACTCATCCATACCCCTGGGCCCCAAAATTCCCTCTCTGGGGTCCTCTGGAATATACCCCGTCTGGCAACCATTGCCACCACAGTGTTCCTGACCCGTCTGGCTACAGGGTTTGGTATAGAGCCAAGTGTGGATTTGGGTCAGCTTCCCCACAAGCTGCAGAAGTACAGAGCTATGCTCTGCAAGTTCTCTGCTTTCCTTGGGTCACCAAGACTTTGTCTCATCCGAGCTGAACCTCCTGCATGTGCTTGGACACAGTTCCTTCCAGCTCTTTTGAGTCCATCTCTAGATTTGCAAATAAATTCTAGGACTACCTGTCTGTGATCCTGAGGGCTGTGTGCATAGTGACTTTACCCCCTGGAACTCCCCTTTGATTCATGTTTCTTATTGAGTATTGATGGCCCATCAGCCTTCCACAGAAACATTTAGGTGACCAGCAGGTGGCGCTGCGGGGCCAGAACCTGTATCACACAAAAACTCAGAGAACAGTATCCAGAAAAGAGGTATGGGGGACTGGGAACTGGACTGTGTGGGGTCTATCTAAATGCATTTTGTTTAGGTGTATAGTACATTAGACATAATACCAAATATATACACGTACAAGAATGTCCACATATTCATACTAATAAAAAGTATGTGGGCTGGAGAGATGGATTGGTGGTTAAGAACACTGTTCTTGCAGAAGACCCGGGTTTGAATCCCAGCACTCACATGGCAGCTAACAACTGTCCATAACTCCAGTTCCAGGGGATCTGACATCCTCTTCTGTCCTCCTTGGGCATTGCACAACACAGGTGCGCTTACCTACATGCAGGCATAACACTCATATACATAAAATAAAAATAAAAATTTTTTTTTTGGTTTTTTTGAGACAGGGTCTCCCTGTAGCCCCAGCTGTCCTGGAACTCACTATGTAGACCAGGCTGGCCTTGAACTCACAGAGATCTGCCTACCTCTGCCTCCTGAGTGCTGGGATTAAAGGTGTGTGCCACCACACCTGGCAAAATAAAATATTTTTTTAAAAAAGTATGTATATACATATATACATACCTCCCAATGCACGGTAGTACAGACACATATATAACTGCATATGTGTGTGTATACACAAATCAGTGTATATCTAAAATACTGTGTGCATATATAAATATACATAATATACACATATAGCACACACTATCTGTACATATTGGTATTATGTATGTATATATGTGTGTACATCCATACATGGGTTTGTTCATATGTGTATATAAGTATCTACATGCATCAACACAATGTGGTGCTGCAACTGGGCCTCTGGCTTTTGCCCTTTAAGGCTGAGGAAGGCAGTGGCCTTTCTTGTGAAGGCCCACTCTAGATTGCCTCTCCTCTTGAAGACCGAGCTGCGTGTGAACCAGACCTTAACATCTATTAACATCTACTCAGTGTGTACCTGTGATACAGAGACAGAATCCAGCTGGGGGCCAGATTCTCATAGCAATAGAATAGGCTCTCAACCTCTCCCCTCCTGTGTATATTTTTTTAAAATATTGTACTTATTTTTATTTTATTTTATGTGTATGAGTGTTATGCCTGCATGTAGATAAGCGTACTCATGTCATGCAATGCCAGCGAAGGTCAGAAGAGGGTGTTGGATCTGCTGGAACTGGAGTTACTGATAGTTGTCAGTTGTCATGTGGATGCTGAGAGTCAAACCCATGTCCTCTGCAAGAGTAGCTCTTAACTGCCGAGCTGTCTTTCCAGCCGACTATGTATTCTTTTTTTTTGAGACAGGGTCTCCCAGTAGCCCCAGCTGACCTGGAACTCACTATGTAGACAAGGCTGGCCTTGAACTCACAGAGATCCACCTGTGTCTGCCTCCCAAGTGCTGGGACTAATGGTGTGTGCCACCATGATTGGCTGTCTGCATGTTCTTAAACTTTATATGGATGACTGTAGTTTTCCCCCAAAGAAATATCACCTGTCCCTGAATACAAATCAGGGTATGTGTTAGGGGTAGACTTTGAAACCCAGAGAGGGAGACTGGCTCCTTCACCTCATGCCAGCTGGGGGAGTTGGAGGTGGGGCTTAGAACACAGGCCTCACCTAGCATCCCTGTGAGGAGTGGTCACTGTCACCAAGGGGCATGATGCTGGGGTGCAGCCATGGCAGAGGGGATGAGGGAAGAAGGAGGGGACTACAGGCTGTCTGACGGTGAGCTGGAGACCACTAAGAGTGATGGGCCACCTTGCTCAGTGGTGATGCTGTCAGTGGCACTGAACAGACCCTGAGGTGACTGTTGTCTGGCGCCTCTCCTTAGAGTGCTGAAATCAGGACTTAACCATGTGAACTGAAAAAGCATTTGCTGGGCTTGGGGAGGAGTCTGAGAATGATACAGATGAAGATGATCTAATTTGAAAACGAAGAAGCATGAAACCTCATTTTATACTCTAAGTAGGTGAGGTGAGGCTGGAATCTGGTTGTGTCAGTTACTTTTCTCTCCACAGTGACAAAACACCTGATGAGCAACTTAAAGGAGGAAAGATTTATTTTGGCTCACAGTTTCAGAGGGTTCAGTAAGGCTGGGAGGGCAAGGCCAAGCAGCTCAGGTTACACCATTAGGATCCAGGAAGCAGAGAGAAAGTAGCAATAATTACCCACCCCCAAAGAACCACTCTAGTGACTTACTTCCTCCAACTAGGCTCTACCTTCTAAAGTTTCTACAACTCAAATAGTGCCAATACCTGGGGCCAAGCATTCACTGTTAACCCTGCTTATGAATGTAGCTGAGCCTTTCCTGGCCCCAGCAGGCCTTGCTTCCCAGGCTTTGCAGTAGTGTGTGTGAAGGTCCAAGGCCCATAGGGATTACCAAATGTTTAGGTCTCTGAAGCCCATTTCAGGAGAGCAGCTTGTTCCTGGAGGCCATGCCTCATGACTGGTCCATGAAGCCTTTATAACAATCAACAGCCATGTGGCCTCTTGCTGCTGGCTCTTGGGAGGCTGCTGAGATACAGTTACTACCCACGAGCTCTGAAACCTCCCTGGGCATGCATAGGCATGCCGAGTCTGAAGGCCAGTTTGTGGCCTGAAAGTGAAGAGCAGTGTGGGATAGGAGTCAGCAGTTGTGACACATGCCACTCCCACTGCCTGCAGCAGCCTCTGTGCCAAACCCATACATCCTGCAAGCTTCTTGCTCCCTTCTTCACAGGGCTCTGACTCAGGACTGACTAAATGTTGCAATCCTACTAAAAAAGAAGCTCATGTCCTGGTGGTACCAGAGCATCCCTCAACCATGCAGGTGTGATTTCTTAAGTGGTGATGGAGACCTGTTCAGTTCAAAGAAGAAATGGGCGTCAGTACAGGAAGTGAGCTCACCTGAGGCAGGTGCCTGTAGTTTGCCTGGATCTTCTGTACCTGTACCTCTCCTTTTGCAGCAAAGGAAACTCCTGGAGTTTAGCCCAGTGCTTAGTGCTTAGCCTTTGCATGGGAGGACCAAGTCATTTAAAGACCAGGATGGAGTCTCTTTGTGGGCTTTGCGTCTTTGGGCTGCACATAAATATCTCCATCTCTGTCAAGTCTCTGTGGGGAGTCCTGTGGATGGAAGGTTTTAGCAAATGAAGGCCTGTGCACCTGGTGTGACATTATACTCAGAGTGCTGAGCACACAGTGTGGGAGCTCCCTAGGCCTGGGGTGGGGCTGGCTGAATAGATGTTTCCAGGTGCTTGCTGAGCCTCTCCTCAGATGCCAGGCGCCTAATGTCAGAGGCAGGGAGTGGGTGAACGAACTGCTGCCTGGTGACAACTCCTGCTGGAGAGGGTGCTTCCCCACACAAGTCTGGGAGTCCTCTGGGGTGCATTGCCTTCAGTTCTGCTAGACAGCTCCAACACAAATGACAGATTAGGGAAGCATCATATCTGCTTGGCAGGATGGTGTCTTCAGAAAGGCCAGGTGAGTGCCGAGCATGGCACCCAGCTGATCTGAGCCTAGGCAAACACTCATGCAGATACCACACCCTGCACCTCCCAGTGACCTTGGTTTCCAGCATATCTTGGGAGTCACATCCACCCATATCTTATTTAGAGCTTTCCCTCCCATTCAGAATCACTTTGCCTCACTCACACCCACTCTCTACAACTCATAAGTTTACTGATCTTAACACTCACTTCCATGAGCAAACTTCAGGTCTTTTTAATGTAGTATTTATGATTTTTTTTCTATTTTTTTTGTTTTTTGTTTTGAGACAGGGTCTCTCTGTAGCCCCAGCTGGCCTGGAACTTACTATGTAGACCAAGCTGACTTTGATCTCACAGAGATCTCCCTGCTTCTGCCTCCCAAGTGCTGGGATTAAAGGTATGTGCCATCATGACCAGTGATTTTTTAAAAATTTCTTAAAAGTTTTACTTTATGTGTATGAATGTTTTGCCTACATGTAAATGTATGCAGTACCTATGGAGGTCAGAAGAGGGCAGTGGATCTCCTGGGATTGGTTACAGAAGGTTGTTGGCTGCCATGTGGGTTCTGGGAAATATTTACATTATTTATTTGTATGGAAGGGGGGCATGTACCACAGCACCTGTGCAGAGGTCAGAGGACAACTTGCAGGAGTCAGTTTTCTCCTTTGATAATGAGAGGATGGAACTCAGGTCAATATAGGCATATATATATATATATATATATATGTGTATGCATGTATTGCCTGCATGTAGGTAAGTGCACCCGTGTTGTACAATGCCCACGGAGGTCAGAAGAGAGTGTCAGATCCCTGAGAGCTGGAGTTACAGGAGATTGTGTATATATGTTTTGGATAGGTCAGTGTATACATTATGATCAGGTGAACATTCATCATAGCTGACAGTAAAGTGTCTTCTTCATGTACAATTTTTTATATTCCCTGTTAACTGTTGCCTTGCATTTTATTTGTTTGTCACTCAATTGTTGATGTATTTAACAATGATTCATCCCCAAACCCACAACAAAACTTTAAGATTTTTCTTTTTGTTCATTGTATTAGCCACTCAATTTTCATTTTGCTTTGAATCTAGGATTCATATCCCATCATTCTGAACATCTTTTTGGACCTTGTGTTTGGTAGCTTTGCATTGCTGTGACAAAATACCTGAGAAAGTCAACTTAAAAGAGAAAAGATTTCTTTTGATCATAGTTGCAGTTTTAGTCCACCATTGCTTGGCTTCATTGCTGTAGGCCTGAGGTGAGACTGAATAGCACAGTTGCGGGGAGGGGTGGTGGGGAAAATGTACTCACCTCGGGGAAGCAGAAAGAGAGGTTAGGGTCCAGGGAAAAGATGTCATCCCCAAAGACATGCTCCAAATGACCTGCTCCCCTCAAGAAGGTTGTATTAATTAATATTGCCAACTTGAAAGGTTCTAGATCATAGAAGAGACAGGCCTTTGGGCATGTCTATGAAGGATTATTTAGGTTTGATTAATTGAAGTGAGAAGACATGATCACCCTGAGTGTGGGCAGCACCATCCCATGGGCTGTGGTCCTGGACTGCAAAAAAAGAAGGGAGCTGAGCACCAGCCTTCATCTCTCTCTGCTTCCTTACTGTGGATACAATGTGACCAGATGCCTCATGCTCCTGCCAGCATGCCTTCCCCACCATGATGGATATACCCTCAAACTCAAAGTCAAAATAAACCTTCCTCAAATTCTTTTTTGTCAGGTACTTTTTTACCACAGTAAAGAAAGAAACAAATGCACAGATCCTACCTCCTAAAGCCCATCAAAAGCTCATCAAAGTACAAACCTATTGACAGATTAATCCAGTGAGGAGGTCAGATCTCTCATGATCACTTCTCAAAACTCACCTCTGAACGTTGCTGCACTGGAAATCCAGGCTTCAACACACAAGCCTTTGGGTATAGTCCACAACCAAACAGTAACGTATCCTTGTGCCTAATGCTTTATTTCCCTTTCTAGAACTTTCTTGTTCTCCTCCCTTCTCCACCGAGCCCCATGGAAGCTGACCATTGCTACTTTAGTCAGTGGACAACAGAAACCTAGTGGGGAAAGTCTGGAAGTCAAGTCTTTGCTCCTCGCCTGCTGTCCTGTGCTTGCAGGTGAGCTCCTAAGACCACTTCTTCATCCTCAGACTCCCTGGGCTCCACTAACCACTCTTTTCTTTAGCCCAGAGTGGGAAGGGATTCTTGCTGCCTTCCCTGTTCATGGTTGTTTTTCTTTAACCCGGTTTCAATCTTGGTAGTAGATCTTTAATTCCCCAGTCTCCTCGTTGACATTCCCAGACCTCCTGATACAGACCTCCTAGAACAAGCCTCTGCCTTCCTCCTACTTTCCATGCTGTTCCCTGCACCCCCTACTCTCTTCATCTCTCTCTCATTCTCTCTCCCCATACTGGGGATCAAACTCTAGGCCTTCTGCTTCCTCGACAACTGCTCTACCACTGAGCTAGAACCATACCTCACTTTAACCCTATTACCTTTTGACCTTATATCATTTTTAATTTCTAAGATCTCCAGCTTTCTGAATTTCTCTTTTTGTATCCTATGTGTAATTTTTTTTCTCTAGACATGCTATTTTTCCCTAGGAGCCTTTTCCTCTGTCTTTTCGGATTGTCTTCATTCTCTCTAATTTTTCCTCTTTTTTATTTTTAACACTTTTTAAAAATTATTTTTATTTTATGTGTATAAGTGTATTGCCTGAATGTATGTAAGTGCACCCATGTCGTGCAATGCCTGGGAAGGTCAGAAGAAGACATTGGATCCCCTGGAACTGGAGTTAAGGACAGTTGTTAGCTGTCATGTGGGTGATGGGACTCAAACCTGGGTCCTCTGCAAAAACAACCAGTGCTCTTAATCACTGAGCCATCTATCCAGCCCCTTCTCCTTGTGTTTTAAAATATATTTTATCTTTAAATTATGTGTCTATGTGTAGGTTTGTGCACATGAGTGCAGTGCCCACGGAAGCCAGAAGAGGGCATCAGAGCCCCTGGAGCTGGAGTTACAGGTAGTTGTGAACTGCCTGACATAGGCGTTGGGAACTGAACTTTGGTTTCTGTAAGAGCAACGTATCCTCTATCTGTTGCTCCAGCCCCTCCTTTTTGTGTTTTGAAAGTGATGGCTTATGTCCTTGGCCAACCATTCATATTTACTTGTGGGCATCAAAAAAATTCAGGCACTGGCTGTTGAACATTGCTATTTTTAGGCCACATACTGTCATTATTTTTTATTAGTTCATATTAAATATACAAAATGATGGATTTCATTTTGGAATTTTCATACATGCATATCAACATAGTTAGGTTATATCTACCCCTAAACTCCTCCCTTCTTTGCCCCTCCATATGCCCTGTTCCTACTTTTTAAATCAAATACTTGCATTACTATATTGAAAAATAATTGCTATATTATATAAATACATAATGAAATATTTAGAATGAAAAGTATCATGATGATTCAGGTTTACTTCAAAATAACACAGGGGGAAGGGGAAAGGAAGCAGAAAATAAGCAAGTCGGGAAGTAATTACCAGGATTTACACTAGACAACGAAATAAGTATATGTCAGTTTATTGTGAGTTTTTTTTTCTTGCATATTGTTCTAGAATTTTCTATGATAAAAATTTAAAAACCAGGGGCTGGAGAGATGGCTCACTGGCTGTTAAGAACACTGGCTGTTCTTGCAGAAGACCCAGGTTCGAGTCCCAGCACCTACATGGCAGCTAACAACTGTCTGTAACTCCAGTTCCAGGGGATCTGACAGCCTCTTCTGTCCTCCAAGGGCACTGCACTATGCAGGTACACTTACCTATATGCAGGCATAACACTCATACACATAAAACAAAAATATTAAAAAAATTAAAATCTAACAACTGAGTACTGTCTGCTGACAGAGGCAGATTAGACTAATTCATAAAAAGCAGAGAATACACACACACACACACACACACACACACACACACACAAACACACACACACACACACATCCTCTACAGGGAAGATGAAAATCCAGGCAGAGGATGGGAAGTCCAGAAGAGAGCCTGACATGAGTGCCTCCTTTCCTCTGAAGTGATTCCAGGTCAAAAGTAGTGGTTTATGGGTGGATGAGGTGGCCTGAAAGCCAGACCACCCATATAAAAGTTGGAAAGAGAAAACAGACATCACAAAGTCGTCTTCTGATTTCCATATGTGCACTGTGACATGCATGCATCTTCCCCACATTAATAATAAATAAAACTTAAAAAATGTCCCAAGGTAGTGTCTTGAGAGAAAAACGAGAAGGTGAGCAGGGATCTGGCAAATGCCTTGGGGCAGAGAAGCAAAAAAGTAAATTTCAGGGCAGATTCAGAGGATGGGCTGGTGAACATCCTTGAGCAACAGAACTGAGCAGAAATAAACCTTATGACTAAAAACAACCCACTGTGGAATTGTCCCAGTTCCTCACTGGGTTAGGATTCAGGTTTCCAAATAGCACTGGGAGGCAGCAGGCACCGTGGGAGGCCACAGTGAGCTCGCAGTCTGCTGTGAGATAGTTTTAAAATTTGAGAGAAACACAGCAACATCTGTCAGTCACAGACACCACCATGAGGTAGCTTGCCACACAGCTTTTATATGGTATGCAATTCAAATCAGGAAAAAGGAGCTAGGACCTACTCAGATCTCATAGTCAGTCTCCCAGGCTTTCAGAGGACCCTAGCTAGGCCTGCTGTTGCATGCCTTTGATGTCTCATTAATGCCAAATTATCTTTCTCATGCATGAAATTCTGGTAGCCTCTGGTTTCTCTGTAGACCCCGGGTACCTATAATTCAGAAAAAGTAAGATTTGTGTGAAGGGTGGGAAGAAAGCACAGCTAGTTGTCAGTGTGGTATATTCTCTGCAAGTGTTGTTGGGGAACGAGGTGCCTTGGGGGCACCTAACACCCCTGCCGAAAGGCACCTCAGCCTGGAGTAAATGTTTCCCATCTCTGTGCTGGGATGGGGGGCTGTCAGCGTGGCTGTGTGCCATGCAGATGAAGCCAGGCCAGCAAGATTGGCTTCTCAGAAAGGAAGGCAGCTGCAAGTCAGCCAGGAGATTGCAGGTCGGCAAAGTGGGAAGAGCAGCAAGATGCTGGCTCAGCTGGCCTGGGAGGCCTGTGTGCATAGGGATGGTTGGCTGGGGGCTGGGGTCAGGGTAGGTTTGCAGTCTGGTCAAGAGAAGTCATTTCTTGTTGGAGCCAGAGAGCAGTGTTGCTCAGTGACTCTGCTGTGTGCCAGGCTGTCATATGACAAGAACGAGGGCCAGGCATGTTCTCAGGCTGTGTGACCTGTGCAGTCACCCAGGGACTCATGCTTAGAAAGTCCCTGAGCTCACTTTGATGGCTTTCTGTCACCATCTTTTGTGTACTTGTACATGTACATGGTACATATGTATGTATGTGGTACATGTTTACGTGCATGATACATATGTAATGTGTGTATGTTGTACATGTGTATGTGGTGCATGTGTGTGAGATGTGTGTGGTTTATGTGTGTATGAGATGTGTGTGTGTGCATGTATGTGGTACATATGTGGTACATGTGTGTGTAAGTGTAGTACGCATGTATGTATGTGGTGCATGTGTGTGTGCAGATGTACTCACCCATGCATGCATGTGGAGGCTAGAGGTTGATTTCAGATGTCTTTCCCAGTTTCCACTTTATATTCTAAGTCCCTGTGGAACCTGGAGCTCACTGTTTTTGCTAGCCTGGCTGGCCACTGAGATGCCAAGATCTACCTGTCTACACTCCTCCAGTTCTGGGGTTACAGCAGATGCATGCCACCATGCCTGGTTTTTATGTAGGAGCTGGGGGGTCTGAGCTCAGTCCCTTGAGCAGCAAGCACTTGACCCACTGAGATTGAGCCATCTCCTCAGCTTCTCTACACAGTTTTGGTTTGTTTTTAAGACAGGATCTCAGTCTCACGTATTCCAGGCTGGCCTCAAAAATCACTATGTAGCTAAGAATGATGCTAAACTTCCGATCCTGTTGCCTCTACTTCCCAAAGATTGGGATTATAGGGGTACAAGACCATGCCTGGTTTATACAGTGCTGGGGATCTAATCCAGGGCTTCACGCAAGCTGGGCAAACACAGCCAACTGTGCTACACCCTCAACCTCTCCCAGTTCTCTTTGCTTAGGTGAGATACAGGCAAGAAGGGTTTAAGGCAATTGGAGCTCAGGCCTCTGATTGGCACAGCTTGACTTGGAAAGTCAACATGGAATTGAGCCATCTGAGTCAGCCAGCAGGAATTACCTTCCGATTGCCCCGTGGCCCTGATCCAACGGCAGCCTGAGACAGACTCTGAATCTATAAAGTGTGGAGCTGCTGCCAAGGACCTCACCCAGAGCTAAGAAGGTGCATCCGCCTATCTTTCACAGCCTGCCGTTTGCATCATATGACAGACATCTTCTGGCTTCTGTAGGAGCGATCTTAATTTGATGCAGATCATTCAGATTGCCCCAAAACAGCTTGGTAGAATGGAAAGAGGAAACACCTTTAGGTCAGACAAACTTGATCTGAGCTCTGAAACTGTCACTTACTAGATGCCTGAGCCTCCGAGTGTCATCCCCTCTGTGCCCTGTCCCTTTTATCTGTCAAATGAAGACAATGACTATGCGGGATTGTTGAAGTGACAATCAGATCATGAGCACCATGTGTGCATGAACAGTTGGCAGTTGTTCTTATGTAACTTAAGGCACAAGGATGCTGGATGGCCTATTCCAAAAATCTGTCTCTACCTGGTCAGTCATGTCTGACCTGTAGGCAGAAGGCAGAGAGTAGGGAGGCTTTTCTACCAGATGCATCTTGTCCACAAGTAAGCCTTCTCCACAGACCCGTGAACTGATGGATTTCCAAGGGACTCAAAGATTAATCATGGATTTTAGTCAATTTGGATGTGTGTGTGTGTGTGTGTTTGTGTGTGTGTGTGTGCTTGTAAACATGGCCACAGGCCAATCTAATCTGGAAAATTCTTCAGTTGAGGTTCCCTCTTCCCTGTGACTTTAGGTTTGTGTCAAGTTGACAGCTAAAGCTAATTATAACACGTGTCATGATACCTTTAACTACCTTTAAATCATAATCATTTCCACACCTTTAAATTCCCATGATGTTTGTACTTTTCCCTCAATTATGTTAACAATCCCATTTCTTGGATGTTCTCTGTAGTGATAGGCCCTTTAAATTTATTCTTACAAGAATCCTGCAAAGTAGGTATAATTATATGTTGTATGTGTGCAGGGACAGGCCCAGGGCTCATTCAGCAAGCCGAATGACTAACTCAGCACCGAAGCCAAAGCTCTCGCTAGGCCACTCCATATGACTTCCTGAGCCTGTGACAATGGCTTCAAGCAAACCGCCTGGATGGCCATTTAAACCTCTGCATTGTGCTTTTCTACCAGTTTTAGTCACTTTGGCAATACATTCTTTGCAGTCATACTTCTCCCTTTCTCTCAGTTTCCTGTTTCCTCCTGCCCCCAGACCTCCAGACAGGGTCTCACTCTGTAGCCCTAGCTGGTCTGGAACCCACTGTATAGACCAAGCTAGACTCAAACTCACAGAGATCTGCCTCCCTCTGCTTCTAAGTGTTAGCATTAAAGGTGTGCAATCTCCAAGTCCTGCTGTTTTCTTTAAAAAAAAAATATTTTATTTATTATTTTTATTTTATGTGTATGAGTGTATTGCCTGCATGTATGTGAGTGCACCCGTGTTGTCCAATGCCACGGAGGTCAGAAGAAGGCTTCAGATTCCCCTGGAACTAGAGTTAAGGACAGTTCGTAGCTGCCACATGGGTGCTAGGAATTGAACCCCGGTCCTCTGGAAGAGCAGTCAGTGCTCTTAACCACTGAGCCATCTCTCCGGCCCCCTGTTGCTTTCTTTTAATGTTAAAATCTATATCCTGGAGTTGTATGGGAAGGTCAGTTAGTGAACTTGGTTTTCCCATCTTTGAATAAGACCTGCCCTGCCTACTGGATGGAGCAGTGCTGAGAATTGCAGCATGTGGGTTTTGGTTTACACTGTGTTCTTCTGTTCTCTTCATTTCTTTCTTATTTCCTTTGAAGTTCAAAGTTTAGTGATTTCTAAAGTCAACAGACAGACAAACGAGCTCAGAGCTGAAGGGGTTCTCACAAGACCATGCATTCATTTATTCAGCAAACAGTGACTATGTGAGGCTTTGTGGTGGTGCCCCAGTCTACAGAGAGGATCATGCCTGACCCATGACTAAATCTATTGATGGAAAGAGCATATCATGTGGAAATAAAAGGGAATTACAATGAAAGCAACATTGAAAGAGCTTTTCAAAATGGAGGTGGGAGGCCGCCTGGAAGCAGGATATCTGTGCATCTCCAGCTACAACCTGGCATTTCCAATGGTCACCTCTACCCTTTGACTACAGGCATCCAATGACCAGAACGCTGTACAGTTCCTTTGTACCCAGGGGTCATGAAGCTTATCAAGAGCCTGTTCCATGGACATTTGTTTCTGTATGTACACCCTTTCCTTTATCATTTATTAGCCACATGGCTCTTTCCTTCACAACATTCGGTAGCCCATGTGAGCGATCACTGCCCCCACCTTCCTTAGAACACTGATTCAGAGTTATCTTAATCTGTGTCTCAACTTGAAACCCTAAAGAAAGTTCTTTCTACTTCTGAGTTTGGATTGGTTGAAATAAATAGGCAAATACAAGGGGCTGGAAAGATGGCTCAGTAGTTAAAAGTACTTGCTGCTTTTCCAGAGGAGCTGAGTTTAGTTTCTAGCACCTATGTCAGGCAGCTTACAACTGTCTGTAGTTCTAGCTCCAGGGGATTTGATGTCCTCTTCTGTTCTCTGAGGGCACCTGAATACATGTGGTACACAAGCATACATTCTCATAAATAGAAAATCTTTAGAAAATAGATAAATACAATATAATGTGACAAGTGATGGAGAATTGTCCAGGAGCTGGGGACCCAGCCTGCCTGGGGAGCCATGAATGATGCCCCAGAAGAGGGTGGAACCTGGGCCAGAGGTGTTCAGGTTTTAGGGGTAAGCAAGCACAGAGAAAGCACCCAGAGGGACAGAACCTCAAGACAGGCAAGAAGCAGAAAAAGGGCATGGTATGGGGTGGGTGGAAATGCAGTTAATCAGGGGCTGTTCCATGCTGGTGGAATGGAGTAGGAGGAAGGAGGAGCAGGGAAAGGATGGGAAGACCATCCAGGGATGTTGCATGGAAGCTCAGTTTCTCTTAGAGGGGAATTGGGGAAGGAGTGGGATGTGGGCCAAGCTCAGGCTATTGGACATTCTGAGGCTAGTAAGATGGTTCAGTGGATAAAGATGCTGGACACTAAGTCAGACGAATTGAGTTCAATCCTCAGGACCCTCATGGTAGAAGGAGAGAACTGACCTCCCAAGGTCGTCCTCTGAGTTGTACATGTTCAATCTCTCCTCTCTCTAGCTCTCTCCCTCCTTCCCTCCCTCGCTCCCCCCCATTCCAGGGCTCTGGAGCACAGGTTAAGTAGGAAAATGTGACAAGATAAGGGAGGCTGTTTTCAATAGAGGAGTCAGTGATGTCATAGCCCAAATTAGGGTGATGCTAGAAATGGCCAGAAGAAATGGCAGAAGTAAAGCTGGCAGGAGTAGGCAATTCTGTTCTGAAGAGGAAAAACCAAGATGAAGCCCAGGCTGTGAAAGCTTCCTAGGACCAACTAGACAAGCGTAGATAAAAATGAGGCAATCTTCATAGAGTCTTGAGGCTGGCCACTCCAGACTGGCTGGGACCCACATGGCTGACAGACCAGGGCCATGTGTCCTTGTATTGTATTGTAATGTCATCTCCACATTATGTGTCTTGCAGAATTGCTCCCATTATGCATCTGATGCCATGACACAGCTGAAACACTTGTGGAAGGAGAAAAAAGGGGGCTGGTATCTTTTGCAGGCAAATCTCCACACATTCCAGACCCTGCCTCCCCACGTCTCAACTAATTCATGAATAATCTTCCCCACTCTGGAAGTTTGCCCACAAGAGGGTAGAATCCTCTGCAGTGGTCTCTCTCTCTCTCTCTCTCTCTCTCTCTCCCTCTCCCTGCAGTCACTTCTCGAAAGTACACTTTCTCTCTGTAATAAAACTTTCTCTCAATTCCTTACTTTGTCTCTGGATTCTTTGACTGTGACAAGAGACTGGAAACACTGGTCAAAGGACACAATCTGCTTTTCTATCTCTGAGAGCTTCCTAGCCTCCCTCCACCAATAACATGAGCAAAGAAATAGATGAGAAGATGCAAGCTGGGGGGTGGGGTTGGCAGGAAAGCATTCTATTTTGACAATTGAGCTTCAGATATCTGAAGGCCACCTGGGTGGTAACCTCTAAAAGGGAATTAAATGGCTAGGGAGGGATCTGGCTCAATATTGGAGTGCTTGCCTAGTATTCACAAGGCCCTCGGTCCCATCCCCAGCACCATAAAATATAATTTATTTTATTTTTTGTTTGTTTGAGACAGGGTCTTATGTAGCCCAGGCTGATCTTGAACTTGTGTTGTAGCAGAGGATAACCTTGAACTTCTGATTTTCCTGTGTCCACCTCTCAAGTGCTGGGATTATAGGTATATGCTGCCATGCTTAGTTTATGTGGTGCTGGGGATCAAATCCAGGGCTTTGTGCATGCTAGTCAGGCACTCTGTAAACTGAGCGGCATCTCTAGCCCAATAGAAAGTACTTATTAAAAATATATATAGATGTGGGCCAGTAAAATGGCTCATTGGGTAAAAGCCTGATGATCTGAGTCTAATCCCTGGAACCCATGGTGGAAGGGGAGAACCAGTTCATGAAGGTTGTTCTCTGACTTCCACACTTGCACACACACACTAGTGCACTCATACATAATAAATATTTTTTAAGAATTCAACCTGGCATGGTGGTATATGCCCTTAATCCTAGTACTCACGAGACAGGGGCAAGCGGATCTCTGTGAGGTCAAGGCCAGCCTGGTCTACATAGTGAGTTCCAGGCCAACTGGGACTACAGGGAGACCTGGTCTCAAAAGGCCAAAAAAAAAAAATTTACACACACACACACACACACACACACACACACATGTAACAGGGTTAGAGCGATGGCTCAGTGGTTAATAGCACTTGCTGCTCTTGTAGAAGACCTGGGCTCCTTTTCTAGAATCCACATGGTGGCTAACAGCCATCTATAAATCCAGTTTCGAGAGATCTGATGTCCTCTCTGGCCTCTGCAGGCACTGCATACGTGTAGTGCACCTACATACATGCAGGCAAAACACTCATACTTATAAAACTGAAAAAAAATACATATACAGGTCAAAAGGAATTTGATGTTGAAATCGAATCTATAGATGCAAACTTGGGAGTCCT
Organism: Nannospalax galili; assembly: GCF_000622305.1. Classification (NCBI taxonomy): domain Eukaryota; kingdom Metazoa; phylum Chordata; class Mammalia; order Rodentia; family Spalacidae; genus Nannospalax; species Nannospalax galili. The sequence goes on from NW_008352891.1 coordinate 6,633,308, forward strand.
TAAGTGGAGGTTGAATTGATGAACAGGTGAATTATCCAAGAAGAGTTCATAGAGAAGAAGACCGGCCCAAAGTTGAAGCTTCACTATTAGGGGGAAGTGAAATGAATCCTGAAGAAAGTGTGAAAGGGGCAGGAGGGACACAAGAGAGTAAAAGAGTAGTGGACACCAGGACCTGAGAGTTATCCTCCCATCCCCTGCCTTCGGAAGGCTGCTCCAGAGAGCTGGCCAGATAAGGACTGAGAATAAAGTTCTGCTGGGTGAGGGAAAGGATCCTGGGGACCTCAGACTCCCACTAGAGGATGGGAATGGGTGGGTGAGAGCCAGACTTCAAGGCACTGAGCCATGAATGACTGAAACTGAAAAGGAGACAGTATAAACTTTTAAAAGGTTTGAAAGAAAGTGAGAGGGAGGATGAGGTGACTGTGGAGGACTGAGGGAGGTTCTCTTTATATCATTGATCAAGTCGGAGCATGTTAAAGGCCAAGCAGGAGAGAGAGAGAGAGAGAGAGAGAGAGAGAGAGAGAGAGAGAGAAATAGAAGCAAGACTGGTTTGGCAAGATCCCGGGTGTGGAACTTTGCCCTGAACTGAACAGGGACAACTTAAGGAAAACCACTCGGGAGGAGGCTGTGACTCATTCAGGTGGAGTATTAAGTGGGGAGGTGGCACAGACAGCACCCAGGGTGTGTGAGAGGAAGGCGAGATTGGGGTGACTCTGGGCATGGATGGGAGAGGAGCTGACTCTGAAAATAGACAGGAGGTAGCAGCCATGCTGGGAACTGAAAGCCACAAAGCTCAGTGGATTCCTTCTGCAGGTGTGCCCTGGAAGCCTGGAAGGTGGCTTGTGTAAATCTCTGTCCTCAAACTCAGTGAAAAATAATCATGGCATAGAAGTAAGTAATGCTGCCAATATTATGGAGTCCTTACTCCCTTGATAGGCTCTGTTCTAAACATTTTTTTTTCTCATAGCTAAGTTGGCCTTGAACTCCCTACATATTCAAGGATGGCCTTGAACTCCTAATCCTCCTGCCTCTACTTCCTGAGTGCTGGGATTACAGGCATGTACCACCAACCTGTATAGCTCACTATTCTAAATATTTATTTATTTATTTATTTATTTTTATTTTATGTGTGTGAGTATTTTGTGTGCATGTATGTAAGTGCACCATATGTGTAATGCCTGTGGAGACCAGAAGTGGACATCAAATCCCCCAGAACTGGAGTTACAGCCAGTTAACTGCCACGTGGGTGCTGGGAATCAAACCCAGGTCCTCCGCAAGAGCAGTCAGTGCTCTTAACTACTGAGACCCCCGACTCTGTTTGTTTGTTTGTTTGTTTGTTTGTTTTTGTCTTTTTGAAGCAGGGTCTCCCTGTAGCCCCAGCTGTCCTGGAACTCACTATGTAGACCAGGCTGGCCTTGAACTCACAGAGATCTGCCTGCCTCTGCCTCCCAAGTGCTGGGACTACAGGTGTGCTCCACCACGCCCGGCTCCCCACTCCTTTTTTAAAGACAGGGTCTCACATATAACCCTGTGGCCTGGAACTCTGTGTCTTAACAGAAAGTTCAGTTCCCTGCTTCTTTCAGTATTTTATTGCCTGCATGTATGTAAGTGCACCCATATCATGCAATACCCTCAGAGGTCAGAAGAGGGTATTGGATTCCCCTGGAACTAGAGTGCCAATAAAGTTGGTTGTACACCAGAAGTGGACAGAAAAGGCCTACTGCTGAAGACACTACATGATGTGAGCACAGGAGAGGGAGAGCTCAAGCTTAGACTAAGCTGGAAACTACTTGCAACTGGATGCTGGATGAATGGCTTTCATGGTGCCATAAGGCAATACACACATGGCTGGGGAGACTAGTCCTCTATAATTCTGCTCAACAACAGACCCCGAGTGTTGCACTATCAATATGCCAAAAAAGAGTTTCCTGCTGGTGCAATAGTGGCATGTCTAGTGTATGTACAACCAACAAATTTTTAATTGCATATAGTGCCTGCTCCTAGGGGTGGAACACACATCTGGTACTATAGACCAGCCCAACCTCCTGTGGCAGGGGAGAATATAGGCCCTAGTGGGAAGCCACTGCAATTGTTCTGTTAGATGGATATGATGCACCTGCTAAAGTACCATCCAAGCATTTGGGTTCACACCCATGTGTTAAGTTATTGTAACAGCCACTGTTTAGATATTCTTGCTTCTTACTGTTTGTGTTTTTATAGTAGATGAAACCCCAATGAAATGGGCTAACAGGCCATGGAAAACAGATGGTGCAGAGGCCCCAAAGTTCATGCCTTGCCACAATGGGAGGAAGGTCATCCCACACCTACCACCCCTCCAAGGCTCAGGGACTTTTGTGGAAGAGGTTGTTAGATAGAGTGTAAGAGCCAGAGAAAAGGGTGGAGTGTTACCTGGAATGTCCTCCAACTACTATGCTGGCAAGCTATAATCACACCTCCTTCCCACATTCCTCAAGGAGTTAGGGGGGACTGTAGCTGCATGTGGGTGAGGGGCTAAGGGTATATAAGCTAAGAATGCCATAAGGCACCTCTCTCACCATTTTGTATGGCTGTCGGGAACTCACAGGGTCTATATTTGAGTGTGGACTTTCCAGCACAGCCATAAATGGGGGGGGGCACCCACTCTTCTGTAAATAAACCCCCACCTTATGCTCTGTTAGAAAGCCCAATAAACTAGTTAGGATTAAAAAAAAAAAAAAGAACAGAGCCAATGGAAACATTCATTATTTCACCCAAGTTGACACCATGTTGGCAAATCCTTTGGTCTTTGATTTTTCTTTTTTTGGTCTTTTTCAGACAGTGTCTCCCTATGGCCCCAGCTGGCCTACAGCTTGCTGTGTGGACCAGGCTGGTCTCAAGCTCACAGAGATCTTCCTGGCTCTGCCTCCCAAGTGCTGGGATTGAAAACATGCGCCACCACACCCAGCTTTGGTCTTTGATTTCTTATCCCTACTCAAACTTCAAAAATAAAAAATCTTGTTGAACTGCAGCCACCACCGCAACCCTCCTGCATATACCTGTCTCCAACTCTGCAGAATGTACTGGGGCTGGACTGCCAGGGCAGGGGCTGGACTTTCCTCACTCCACGTCCATTTAGGTGGTTCTGAGTGTCTACGGCACCTGGGGAACATGAAGATTCCTTGCATTTAGGTCCCTCCCAGCTCGTCTCTGTCCCAATGAGGCTGATGCCATCTCCCTGCTTCTTAAAAAATATTCTGATAGGCCTCAGGTGCACAAAAATGATAAAAATCACAATCTTGGCTTCATGGTTTATGTTTTATTATTTTTGTTATTACAAACATAGCCGCACTAACATATCTACCTGCCTATGTCAAAAATAATGTGGTGGGGCAATGGCTCAATTGGCAAAGTGCCTGTTGCACAAGTATAAGGTCCTGAGTTTGGATCCCCAGCACCCATGTAAAAAGCTGGGCTTGATGGTATGCATCTATAACCCTTCTTGGATGGGAATGGAGCAGAGACAAGCAGATCCCTAGAAGTTTCCAGCCAGTCTAGTCAATCATTAAGCTCTGAGCTCAGGGTGAGACCCTGTCCCAACAATAAAGGTGGAGAATAATGGAAGATACTCAAAGCTGACCACTCTCACCCCCACAAAGTCCACTCACAAACATGTGTGCATATGCACATGCGTGCACGCGCACACACACACACACATACATACACACACACATACACGCACACAATGTAGCAAGGCATGGTGAGCTGGTGTGTGCACATGGGCCCAGCTACAGATGAAACAGAAGCAGGAAAATTGTTTGGGGCCAGCTTGAGCGTCATAGGCAAAATAGCAAGAGCTTTTTCAAAAACCAAATTAAATTATTTAAAGGAATAAATACCCAAGGAACCAAGGTCCAACCTGATGTCTGGGGCCTTTGTAATGGCTTCTACCCAGCTTAGTGGTCCACCCCTCTGTCTCCTTGGGCCTGTCTCCATGGTAGCCACCATCCTGAATCCTGTGTGCATCTCCCCCTTATTCTCTTTTTATGTCCACTCATCTTACCCATTCCTCACAGTCCTAAAGCATGAATAATAGTCTCTAACTATTTAACTGTCTTTAGAGGGGTGTCATGCCACAGGGAACCTTCTAGAATATATTTTTCTCACTTGGCATAGTCAGACTTTTCAATTTGTGACACTCGATGGGGTGGGCTGAATGGCAGCTCACTGTATCCTGCTCTGTTTCCTGTTCAATGCCCTTCAATGCTCAGTGGATAGACAGCTTGATTGAGCTGCCCTCCTGAACTAACACATGTCCCAGCCACTGTTCTCAGAACCACCTAAGTGTTTGGTCTTCAGTTACCTCCCCTTGCCTACAACACCAGGAGTATAACATATCTTTTTAACTCTTCCTGCAGGTGTAAGCACATAATATTTCACATCTCTGATCCTTCAGTTAATTACTGCTGCGTGAATAAAATAGAGCTCTTGTTTATACAGATCAGGAACACCACATGTCATCTATGAGGGAGGCAACTGAGCCCTTGGGAAAAGGCGCTAGAGGTTGGGCCACTGGCTTGTGACTGCAGGTTAGAGGTTAGAGACCCTAATTAGCCACCCTCTGAAGTCCCTGTAGTAACAGTTGCTTGGAGGATGACTTCTCCCAGAAGGCTCCTTGGGACCTCTAGGGGTTGAACCATGTCACGGGTCAGGAACTGAAGCCTTCCCAGGAGGCATAGACTTGGCCTTAAGTCTGGACGGGATCAAAGCACCAGTTCACTGTTGACCTGCTCTGAGCACAGTCTGAGTGCTGTCTTCAGAGGCATCCAGGAATTTCAGGCTCAGCTCCTGCATGCTGGATGCCCTCAGGGAGAACCTTGGGGTCTTCGAGAGAGTTCTAGTCTATAAACTCAGGTGCTGCAAGCACATGGCACCACCCCATGTGTCGTGATACCGCATGTATGATGTGCCAGGACAGATAGGCCAGGTGGCAGTGGGTTGCCAGTGAGCTGCTTGGGGACTTGGGCAAAGGTGTAGGGGAATGCCAGCTTATTAAAGCCTACTTGAGAGGTTTAACTCTCAGAAGAAAGGGTGGTGGCCCGCAGCAAGCGAAGACTAGGCCAGGATGCCAGAGCCCCTCCCATACCTGTCCCCATTAGTCAACTAGAGATTTCTGTCAAAGACATCTGTGTTAAGCTGAGGGGTGCCATAGAGCTGACTCCTTGTGCCTCAGAATCTGTGCCCAGGAGCCAGGCCTGGTGGTACAGGACTATTAGCCCAGTTACTTGGAAATCTGAGGCAAGAGGATCACATGTTCAAGGCCAGTTTGGGTAACTGTTTCAAAATAAAAAACAAAAAGGGAGGGAGTTGAGGATATAGCTCAGTGGCCAGAGTGCTTGTTCAGCATGCACAAGGGCCTGGGTCCAACTCTCATTACTACAACAAACACATTTATAAATAAATGAGTACCTGTGCATGGGAAACAGGTGGGAGAGGAGGGGACAGGTCCAGATTCTGTGCTTTTGAGCCCATGGTTCTCCATGTGTTAACTGGGTTCTGCCCTGGTCTTTGTTTTTCTGCCTTTTCACTATGAGCCAGGGAAGCCCAAACAGGAACCCTGGTACCTCCTGTTCTAGGATTCTGTTATTGAGATAAACAATGATCTCTTTCATCTTTACAGTTTAGTGTAAGCATGGCTCCATCCTTTGTCCCATTTGATCTTTCCTTGTGCATCCCCAGCTTGGGCTATGTCAGACCAAGTCCAGTTGAATTTTGACAGAATTTTCCTCTGTGGACCATTCACCTTATGACAAAGACAAGCATCCAGCAAGTCAGTGTGAAGGGGCCTGAAATACTCCTGCTGCAGAGTGAGGGGACCCAAGGATATGGAAGAGGTTCAAGTTAACAGACTCACACAGGGACCTGATAGCGTGTTCCTGATACTCAGCTCCATCTCAACACCTGTTCTGTGAGCTTCACCATGCTGTTCTGGGTGCTACATCAACTTGTTCTAGGTACTTCTTCACTCCACTTAAGTACTAGAGTACCACATGAGAGGTGCTGGAGAAACAAAAGCCTAACTTGTGTTTTTGCCTCCAGGGCTCAGATGCTGGGGAAGAGGTTCTACCCAGTGGCTGTGACACAGGCCCTGAGTGTCTGAGTTCAGTTGCCTTTGGGTCAAACGCCTGCCTTGCTTGAGAAGAGGATATTCAACTCTACTTGTGACCAGGCAGGTGGCACAGCCAAGTGCTCTCATTTCCATGCCCTTCAGTGTCCTCGTCTACCAGGAATGACATCAGAGCTGTCATGTGTCACAGGCCTGCTGTGTCTCAGCTGCTTCAGGGTTACCACAGTGAGTTTCTCACAGCCCAGCTGGAGGCCACCACCACCTCCACTGAATCAATAGGACTGAAGCCCAGAAAAGCAGCGAGCTTGCCTTGCCTCCCTTATAACCATGAAAGGCTGAATCTACCACCAAGGCTTGACTTCTGGACCCGGAATCCCTGGATTCTGCTTCCCAGGGCAGATGAAGATGAAATGAGACTTTGTGTATGTGTGTTAAATGCCTGGAATCAAGCCTGTATCCCCACAGTGTCCTGACAAGAGACAGCTAGTATGATCCCACAGGGAGCAGTCTTCTCTCTCCCTCAGATATCTTCTACTACCTCATGCTGCCTCCCAGATGAAACATAGGCACCCATTTCCCCCTTGTAATAATTAATATGTGTGCCAAAGTGTTTATGGAAAGTAGCTTATTCTGTGTCTTCCATCTCTAAGGACCCAATCATGTCTGGCAAGCAGGCTCCCAGATGTGAGGCCAGGCTCTGTCAGTGGAACAAAGGGGAGGAAATTATCCAGGAAACTCTGACAAAGAAAGCAATTACTTGGTCTGACGTGTGAGGGCTGCTCCTGCCAAGACTGGGCTTCTTTGTCTCTATTACCTGAGTGATTGTCTATGTAAGCGCAGATGAGTTTGGTTATTTTTCTCATCAGTTCTTTAACTGGGTGAGTTTCCACCAGCCTTCATCCCTGCAGGTTCTAGGGTGCTAAAGATGAGCTGGGCTGGGCATACGTTGTATATAGCTCCTTCCCAAGCTAAAACGTCGAAGTCAGGCCAGCAGTCTCTCCCTTTTCCTTTTCTGGAAGTTTCTCCCCACTCTGATACTCTCCTGGGCTTGGTGGGCCATCAGCTAATCCCGCCTGGGATTATCCTGCCTGAGCTGATTGGTATTTTAGCGATAATAATGCCTTTTACATTTCTGCAAGTCTTTGCTCCCACATCCATTATCTCCTCTGATCCTCACAGCGGCCCTGTGAGACAGGCATTAGCATTGTCATTTTAGATAGGGAGAGAGGGAGGAGAAAGCAACAGAGAGTGGTGGGGTGTGGGGTGTGTGGGGCTAAAATGGGTTTATCCCAGGCTAGTGTAGGCAGAGCCAGCAACCAGCCACCACAGAAAACTCAAAGCTAGGCTTTCTCTCTCGGGTGTGTGTGTGCTGGTGTATGTGTGGAGGTCAGAGGACAGCCTCAGGTGTCACTCCTTGACTTCCACCTTTTTTGGGACCAGGTCTTTCTCTCGTTCGTGGCTGTGTATGCCAGGCTAGCCCATGAGCTTCTATGGATTGTCCTGTTTCCACTTCCCATCTCACCATAGAACACTGGGATTACAGTGATATACTATCTCGTTAAGCTTTTACATTCCGGGGATTCAAATTCAGGTCCTCACATTTGCACAGCAAGTGCTTTACCCACTAACCGTCTCCCTAGCCCTTAGGATTCTGCTTTCTGACTGCTGCTCTGGTTCTCTTCCCACTACATCATGAGCTCTTCAGAAAGGCATCGAGGCTCCAAAGGAGTGAAGCTTTATTTTTAGTGATGGAATTCCAGGTCCTTGTGAGAAGTGGTAGGAGAGTTGGCTTTGTGGGTGGGAGGCCTTCCTGAAGCTTGCCAAATAATGCCTGGTAGGCAGCATCCTCCCATGGGTGGAGCTGGAGGAACAGGTCCAGTGTCACAATCTGACCAACCAAGATAACATCTCCCTGCATGGGTTTGGTATCCTGGCAGCCGGTGAAGACACAGAAGGAAAAATTGCACAAGCTGGATGCTCTGATGGCTCAATGGAGCCATCTCATCTGACATCTTCCAAGTGGAGGTGCCAGGTGGAGATGAAAAGGGGTTGACACTAGGGAGCTAAAGCTGGCCTTGCACTTTTGACAAGGATAATAAACATTAGTTAGATTTCCCCACTCTTCAAAGAGACAGAAACCATTCTCCAAGTGTATCAAGGGAAGGCCTTGCTTGTCATTTTATATTTAACCTGTTTTCCTCTACTTCCCATAGTCAGGATGGGAGGTGACTATTGGAAATCATCCAGTGAGCACCTTGTCTTGCTGTGGGCAGAGCTTTACCTGCTACTCTAGTTTAAGGCCCCAAACCCAAGGGAGAGTTCAGTTCAGCATACCTCCTGGGAAAATGTGTAGGAGTGATCTGCTTCCTCTTCTGCTTTCCTTTCATTCTTTCCCCTCTGTGGTCTTTGGTGGAGAAATTCCATTATCTACTCATCTGGTGAGGTTTGGTGAAGTCACAGAATCCACCTTCTTTTGCTTCTAAATAAATTTCTTCTGGCCATTTTGGTATCTCCAAGCCAATGACCTTTTCTACATCCCTTGGCTCCATCTCCCCCAAAGACACTGGAATCGCAACAACAGTGCTTTGTAAACTGGAGGCACCACAGGGTTAATTATTACCATTTCTTTCCTGTTTATCAGAATTGCTTCTTAATTCTTTTTTCTAAAATTAAATTATTTTTATTTTTGTGTATGAGTGTATAGCCTGCATATAGGTAAGTGCACGCATGTCATACAATGCCCATGGAGGCCAGAGGAGGGTGTCAGATCTCCTAGAACTGGCGTTACAGACGGTTATTAGCCACCATGTGGATGCTGGGAATTGAACGAAGGTCCTCTGGAAGAGCAAACCAGTGTTCTTAACTGCTGAACCATTTCTTGAGTCCCTGCTTCTTGATTCTCTGCACTGCTGGAATTTCGTGATGACTTAAGACACTATAAAACAGCAAACTAAAACAAAAGAAAGAAAAATATGAAATGACAATGTAAAATAAAAATATTTTAGGAAATTATTTTCCCTATAGTTCTAAATGAGTAGCAAATGCACATGTGCTTGTGAGCGTGAGCGTGAGCGTGTGCGTGTGCATGGGTATGTGTGTGTGTGTGCGTGTGTGTGTGTGATGACATTCACATGTTAGGTTTTAGTGACCTATCATTCTTTCAATAATGTTGAGTGTCCCAGTGGGCCAGTCCCTGAGGTCACATCAGAACAGGGTTTGTCTTGGCCTCTTTGTCTCTAGAGAGAAAGGGGCTTCAAGTGATCAGCAATGCCCCAGGGAAGGGACAGGCCTTGTCTTCTCTCCCTGCTGTCTAAATTAGCTGACTTGCCTCTATAATTTCTCTACTTTGCTCCAGTGAGTTTAACTTCACTAAAATTGCAGGCTCAGGCTCTTTCTAGACCTGATGATTTCCAGCAATAAACTGAAGGCTCTTTCAGGTTCCAATTTCATAAAAAAAGAGAAAAAAAGTCAAAACAAAACAATCCCTAAAATTGCTAATCAAATCTCCTCAGTTCCCAGTGGAGCCTACTGCAGTTCCCCTCAACTTTCTAATATCCTCTTCCTATGCAGCTCAGACCAGAGGCGTCCAGCTTGGCTCCCTTGGGTCCTGTCTCTTCCAGAGGCCCACAGGAAACTAAACCTTCTCTATTTCTGAGTAACATACAGTTGGAAATCAGACCCATCTGTTTGCCTCCTGCAGGCTCCCTTCTGGCCTTGCTGCAGAGCCTCCTCTGCCTCACACTCTGGCTACCTGGCCTTCACCTCTTCTTGGTGATGATATGGGGTCCATCTGGCATGAGCTGTCCTGGGTGAGTGCCCTACCCAGCCATCAGCTTTTACCAGCCTGTGTGACTTCCTGAGTCCCTGCCTGCTGAGTGTTATCAGCCTACTTCCTGAGCTGCACAGTTATTCTCCATGGGTGCTCACCTTTGCTTTGTTCACACTGAATTGCACCTTAGTTCCAACTGGGCAGTGTTGGGTGGTTCCCACTAAGTTTGGAAAGTGAGCATTGCATTCCTTGGGATTTACAGAGCAGCAAGCATGGTGATGTGGCCTTTCTGCAGCGTTAGTGACACGCCATGAATTTGTATCTCTGTGTTTTTGTTTTTATATTTTACTTTTTTTTTTTGAGACAGGATCTCATGCATCCTAGGCTGTCATGAATTTGCTTTTTAGCAAATTCATGACCTTGAACTTCTGATCCTCCTGTCTCTACCTTCCAAGTGCTGAGATTTAGGTATGCACCACCATGCAGTGCCAGGGGATTGAATCCAGAGCTTTGTGCATACTAGGCAAACATTCTACCAACTGAGCTACAGTTCCAGCCAACCAGTGACTCGGTGTCTCCGTAGCTTCTGTTCAGTAATGCTAAAGATAGCATACACTGATTAAGTGTTTCCTCCACATGAGCCAAATGATTCTCTCCATAACCCTTTGGAGGGAGAGTCTCTTAATGTCTTCCTTGTCATGTGAGAAAACCAAGGTTTGAAGAGGCTGGGTAAATGACCCAGTATCACATAGCTTTCAAGTGAGAAGGTCTAGATCTGGTCTCCATACTTGTCCTGGCTGCTGTCACATTCTAGACTTCTAGTTTCTGGCTTTTCTTTCCTCTTTGAGAGACATTTCCTAGGCCTTGTCTTGATGGCATGATCTACAGGTCAATTCACTGAGGTCTTTGGTGCCTTAATGCATAGGAATTTCTACTAGAGAGGAAGATGAGGGAGCTCTCATTCTGCATACTTAAGGGGACTGGGCTTAGGAGCCCTTCAGGCCCTTCTGTATCTGTCTTTCCTCTCCTTTGCCAAGAGCTAGGCTTCCACATGCAGGGAAGCAGTGGCCTGCATCTGGCTCTTGTCTTATTGCTGGTGTTTTGGGTTTTTTTTGTCTTTGGCTTCTTTTAAGTTTTTAAGTTTTTTTTTTTTTTTTTTTGGTTTTTTAGCCCCAGCTGGCCTGGAGCTCACTATGTAGACCAGCCTGACCTTGAACTCACAGAGATCTATCTGCCTCTGCCTCCCAAGTGCTGAGACTAAAGGCATGAGCCAAGACGCCTGGCCTTTTAAGTTTTATTATTATTTTATTTTATTTATTAAGACAGGGTCTCCTGGTAGCCCCAGGTGTCCTGGAACTCACTATGTAGACCAGGCTGGCTTTGAACTCACAGAGATCTGCCTGCCTCTGACTCCCGAGTGCTGGGATTAAAGGCACATGCCACCACACCCAGCTTATTATTTTTAAAAATTTATTTTTATTTTATGTGTATGAGTGTTTTGCCTGCGTGTATATAAGTGTACCATATGTATGCAATTCTTGTGGAAGCCAGAAAAGGGCATCAGATTCTCTAGAATTGGAGTTACTGGAGTTGTTAACCATTATTTAAGTGCTAGGAATCTAACCCAGGTCCTCTGCAACAGCAGACGGTGCTCTTAACCGCTGAGCCATCTCTCCAACCCCTATTTTTTAAAATTTTATTTTATGTATGTAAGTATATTACTTGCATGCATGTAAGTATACCTATGTCATGCAGTATCTGTGGAGGACAAGAGAGGGCGTCGGATCCCCTGGAACTGGAATTACAGATGGTTGTTAGCTGCCATGTGGATGCTGGGATTTGAACTCTCATCTTCTGCAAGAGCAGCCAGGGCTTTTAACCACTGAGCCATCTCTCCAGCTCTTTAACCCCTATTTTTATTATTTTAAATTGTGCGTGTGTGTGTGTGTGTGTGTGTGTCTGTGTGTGTCTGTGTCTGTGTCTGTGTGTATGTATGTACATCTGAGTGCAAGTGCCTGAGAAGGCCAAAGATATCAGATCCCCTGGAGCTGGAGTTACAGGCAGTTGTGAGCTGCCCAGTTGTAGGTGCTGGGAACTGAACTCTGGTCCTCTGCAAGAACAGTAAGTGCTCTTAATCACTGAGCTGTCTCTTCAGCCCTAGCTTCTGTTTTTTGTTTTTTTTTTTTTTTTAAACTGAATCTTGCTACAATGCCCAGGCTGGCCTGAAACTCTCAATCTTCCTGCCTCAACTTCTCAGTGCTCAATTCAGGTATGCATCACCGTGACCTGCTGGAGGATATTGCTGTAGACTATGATTTCATGGGCCCCCACCCCTAGGTGTCTCTTTCTATACCTTAACGCTAGTAAGTAGCTGTAGGGGATAGGGCATGCTTCTTACCTTAGCAAAAGGAGATAAGGTGAGGAAGAGGAATACAGTGGGGAGGACTCTCTGGTTTTCTGGTTTTTGAGTCTAGGCTATCTCATGAAAGAAATATGTTTATGCACATGGTGCATATGTGTGTATAGCATATATATGTGTGTATGTGTGTACATATATGCATAGTGTATGCATGCGCATGTTTATGTGTGTACATACATGCACAACAGAGGCATGTGTATGTCTATGTGTGTATATGTGTGCATAGCATATATATGTGCATGTTTATGTATGTACATGCACGTATAGTATACACATGTGCACGTTTATGTGTATATGTGTGCATAGTATATCTATGTGCATGTTTATGTATGCATAGTATATTTATGCACACATATATGTGTGTACACATTGCATGTACATTCATGTTTATGTGTGTATATGTGCACAGTGTATGTGTGTGCATGTGTATGTGAGTGCATGCTTATGTATTTATGTGTGCACAATGTATGTGTATGTTTGTGTGTATGTGTGCACAGTGTATGCATGTCATGGTTGCATGTATATGTATGTACAGTATATATATGTGCACATATGTGTGTATATGTGTGCACAGTGTCTGTATGTGCATATGTATGCGTGTATATGTGTGCATAGTATATGTATGTGCATGTGTATGTGTGTATACATGTTCCTGTGCAGAGGACAGAGGTTGATTTGGGGTGTCTTCCATGGTCACTTGCCACTTTATTTTTCGAGACAGAGTCTTTCATTAACCCTGAGTGACTGGATTGGCTGTCTAGGGAGCTCCAGGGATCCACTTGTCTCTGCTCCCCAGCACTAGGGTTATAGACACCCACAACCATGCCCAGATTTTACATGGGTGCTGGGGATTCGAATGTGGGTTCCAGATCCTCATTCTTGTATGGCAAGCACTTTCCCAACTAAGCCATTTCCCCAGCCCGGTGTGCATTTTAATGTTTGCATATGGCATCTAAAAACTCAAGATAAAACAAGCCTTTAAAGGAACAGAGGATTTAGGTGCAGATAATGTATGTGGCAGGAGTATGGGAAGGGAATGTACGGGTGTCTCTCCACCTCCTCCCAGGCCTAAGGAGGTTAGTGTTATGTGGACAGAAGGGAGAAAGAAAGCTAAGCGGTTCAGTCATTCAGCTCCTTTCCTTGTAAGGCGCTGATACAGCAACAAAAGAATAACTGATTACTAAACACTGCGTGTTTCTTGTGTGGAAGGCTTAAGGCAGAGGGACCTCATCATTTGGATTCTCTCTAATCTTGACTCCTCAGATGGTGAGAGCTTAGTTTCAGTGTGGTGACTTGCACATTTGGTGTGAATGACTCCATTTTGATTTTGAGCTGCATTGGGGTCTGTTGCAGGAACTTCATACAACCGTCTTCTGTACTGTGTTTTTAGCACCATTGTGTATACTTGTCATTTAAATCTTGGTGGTGACTTTGTGTCCTTTGTGGTGCTTTCTTCAGCCCAACACAATGATGCTGAAATCTAGGACTCTGAGCCCCTCCCCTGGCTTTTCTTAGTTAATGGAGGCGCCTTGGGACATTTGCTTCTTCCACAGAGACCTCTTTTCTAATGCCCAGTGTCTCTCAGGACTCATTGGAGCTTGTCTTCCGGATGGAGGTCCTGTGCCAGAGGACGCCTGCTGGCTGTATCCCATAGCTCCTGGGCAGCTTCCAGCCACTGAACCCATCTTCACAGGATTTTACCAATGTCAGTGTTGGGGGAGGTGGATGCATGGCAGGAGAGCCCTGGACCAACCTGCAAAGATGGGAAGCAAACACAAGTAAGGAGCCAGGTAGCTTCACAGCCTTCATCACACAGAGTAAAGAAACCAGTGGCAAAGGATTCAAGCCAGACACTGACATCAAGAGCACAACTGGCTGTTAAAAGCAGCTGCCAGGGTAAGCATCTGAGTGTCACCACTCACCACTCTGTGGTGCACTCACTGATGTATACCCACAGACAAGGCCCCATCTCCTCTAATCACTGTCTTCCCTTTAATTAATTTTTTTGAGACAGGATGCCATATAGCCCAGGCTAGCCTTAAACTCTATGTAGCCCCAGCTGGCTTCAAACTCCCTATGTAGCCAAAGTTAGTCTACAATTTCTGGTCCTCCTGCCTCCTCCCTATACCACCATACTGTTTTTATGTGGTTTTATTGTGGTGAATCCAGGATTCCATAAATTCTAGGCCAGCAGTCTGCCATATCCCCAGCCTAAAATGAGCCCCACTCCCCGCCCAGGGTCTCATGAATCCCAGGCTTGCCTTGAACTTACAGTGCACTGAGGAGGACCTTGAACATCTGAGTCTTGAACTCACTATGTAGATGAGGATGACCTTGAACTTTTGACCCTCCTGCTTCTACTTTCGGAGTGCTGGCACTTCAAGCATGTGCCGCTGAGCCTGGTTTTGTGTCTTGCCTCTAAAAAGCACACAACATCGACATCCCTGGGCTCAACAAGGAAAGCACTTTGTGTCTAGGACCACTGAGGATGCAATCTGAATGTCAAGATCACAGCAGATTTGTTTCCTGGATTATGACATTAAAACATTAAACTCCATGGGTCTGGAGAGCTGGTTCAGCAGTTAAGAGCACTGACTGCTCTTGCAGAGGACCCGGGTTCAATTCCCAGCACCCACATGGCTGCTAGCAACCATTCATAACTCCAGTTCCAGGGGCTCCTACACCTTCCTTTGACCTCTACAGGCATCGCATGTAGTGTGATGGGTGCAATTACATACATGCAGGCAATATACTTACTTAATCACATAAAATAAAAATAATAAAATATTTAAAAGGAACATTAAGCCCATCTAGAGGTACATGCCCGTTAACCCTTTAGAAGGTCCTCGGGTAAAAGACATCTTGAGGGAGCCATTCTGTCTGCCTTCACATGTCTGGCTTTCAAGTGTTTTACTCATGGCAAAGGGTCTCTTTTCTCCAAATGTCTTCAAGTGTTTTTGTTTGTTTGTTTGTTTGTTTTTTTCCTTAGTTGTTCATTTGACACATGCTTGTTCATAGGTCCTGGGCCACCACACCTCTATCCAGAAGGTAATCACTGTTCCACACTCTGGAACTGAGGGCCTAACAAGAGGCCCAGAAGGAAGCCCAGGCCAATGTGGCTCACTGCTCTGACCCCTAGTGGACCAGAGGAAACCTAACTGGTGCCAGGCCCATGAAGTGACTGCATATGAGTTCTGGGGGCCAGAGTCAGGCATGGAATCTTGGGTTGTGTTTGGGGCCAGAGTAAGGGACAGGAACTGGGGCTGGACATGGTAGGGAAAGGGACAGTGCTGCCAGCTATACCATGTGGAAGTAGTTGGTAGATTCACCTGGACTAGACAGTGAGAATGAGGCCCACCCCAGTCTGATCTTGGCACCGTCCCTCTCTAGTGGGGTTCTGATACTGTTCTGCAAAGGGTTCCTGACCAGGTTCTAAATCCTGCTTTCCTCCTCCTCCTCCTCCTCCTCCTCCTCCTCCTCCCCTCCTCTTCCTCTTCCTCCTCCTTTGTTTCCCCCCCCCCACACGCTGTA
>NW_008352891.1:6649390-6653132 GCF_000622305.1 Nannospalax galili
TCCTCCTCCTCCTCCTTCTCCCCCCCTCCTCTTCCTCTTCCTCCTCCTTTGTTTCCCCTCCCACACACGCTGTAGCCCAAGATAGCCTAAAATTCTCTATGTAGCCCAGGTTGGCCTCAATCTCACAGCAATCCTCCTGCCTCAGTATCCTGAGTGCTATTAGAGGCATGAACCACCACACCCAGCCTAAGTCTTCTCTGCACCTTTCCCAACACTGGCCTTCAAGCTTGGGCACCTACCTACTACCATTGGACCCATCCTTATTTGGGCAGGTTCCCAGGTTCTTGGTCTTGTGCTGACTGGTGAGCCTGGGATCTTGTCCTCTGAAGTTAGATTTCCAGGTTCAGATTCTCCTGTTGCCAGTGTCTCCTGGATCTGCCACTGGACTGGCCTTGGGAGTTCTGGCCCGTGTTTGCTGACTCTTTCATCACTGTGACAAAATACCTGACACAAACAGCTGATCTTCCCTTAAAGGAAGAAGAATTTGTTTCAGCCCATGGTTTCAGAGGTCTCAATGCAAGGTCTGCTGGCTCCCTGACTTTTAGGCTGGTGTTATATAGAGCCAGCTTGGAGGAAGGACGTGGTGGAAGAAAGTTACTCTCCCTGCAGTCCTAAAACTGACACAGACAGGGAAGGAGTTAGAGACATGACACCCTCAAAGGCATACATTCAGTGACATACTTCCTCCAACTAAGCCCCACTTCCTGATGTTTCCATTACCTTCCAAAAGAGTGTCACCAACTGAGGACTAAGCCTTCATGCACCTGTGATGGACACTTATTTCATATTAAAACTAGAGCACAGCCTTCTACCACTCCAGTGTCTGCTCTTGCAGAGGATCTGAGTTTAGTTCCCAGCACCTACATCAGGCAGCTCACAACCACCTGTAACTCTAGTTGCAGGGCGATACAATACCTCTATCTTCCATGGGCACCTGAACTCATGTGCACATACTGACCCCCCCCCCCAAATAAAATAAATATTTAAAGATGAGACATGCTGGGGGTGGTAGCAGATCTCCATGAGATGGAGGCCAGCCTGGTCTACACAGCAAATTCCAGGCCAGCTGTGGCTACTGGGAGAATCTGTCTCCAAAAGCCCCCTGCCCCAAATGAGAGAGGCCCCCCATGAGTGTCTATGACAGTGTTTTAAGGCCATATAACATGCCCACATTGTGAATTCTTCTAACACCTATTCTCTCTCTCTCTCTCTCTCTCTCTCTCTCTCTCTCTCTCTCAATGGAGGGGTCCTTCAGAGGACAGTGTAATGTTCTATAAGTAGTAACAGTCAGAACTCTTTCCTTGAGCACAGCCCACAGCTCTGGGAAGATGCCAGTGGAGCAGGAAGCATCATGCCTGACATTCCTGACATTTATGCATTCACAAGCCATGATGGCAGGTCGCCATCCATGGTTCAGGAATGGTTTCTGGACTTCCAAGCAGACTGAAGTCTTTTTTCAGGAAGGACCTGGGATTGGAGAAGTCTCCAAGGGTTTCCTGGTAGCTTCCAGGCTCCACTGCCTCTCTACCACTCCGGTATCCACCATACTGCCAAGCTGCTTCCTCTTACTGATCCTTAAGGGGTCGTTTTTGATGCCTGCATCTCCAGCAGCTTTGTAGCCAGCATTTCAGAAAGGATTCCCTCTGCTTTGAGACTAGTGGAAAAGTTGATGTGTCTCAAGCTCCTCTCACTGTTTCTCCTGCCCTAGGTGGCATGGATGTGCATAGCAGCCAGGATCCTCTAGAGCTGGAGTTAGAGGCAGTTGTGAGCCACCTGATATAGGTGCTGGGAACTGAATTCAAGTCCTCTGTGAGAGCAGTGCACATTCTTCACCGCTGAGCCATCTCTCCAGCCCCTGGTTTGGGGTCTTTCTAGACATCTTCATCCCACCTTTGACCTGAAGAGCCCCATCAGTCTGAGTGTCCTCTGGGAAGGTGGTCGCCCTTGAGGAGGCAATAGGCAGACAGCCCTGTGTATTTGTCCTGTGGTTTACTTGCTCTGGGACTTCCTGGACAGGTGACTTCATATTCAGCCCTCAACTCTGAGTCACTGGGTCTTTTGTAAGTCTTTAGCTTTCTCTGAAGGGCCTGTGGGGTTCCATGACATTTCATTCTATCTGATAGGATTCCTTGTTAATCAAGCAGAAACTGGGAGAAGCTGGGTACTGGGAACTGCCCTGCCTGTCCTGCCCAACCTCTCCCTTCCCATGGGCCCTATTGGGCAGAGCTCTGAAAAGTCAGCCATGTAGAGGAACAGCTCTGAGGAGGCCCAGGATGGAGATTTTGGAGGCATTGTGTGTCTGTCAATACCTTTAGGGAAAGCCTTCCCTTAGGTTGGACTCCAGTCTTCATCCATGCAGGGCAATGGATGGGGCTCTTTTGATCCCTCACTTGGTGATTTTACTGTGATTTAAACCTTTCTCATAAGGAAGTGTTGGAGATCAGCAGGTTTGCTTGAACGGCCCTGCCCCCAGCATCTGTACTTTCCTCCACCTGCATTCCTTCCCCTGCCCTCCCTTACTTCAGTGGCACTCCCTAGGGCCCTGACCCTGCTGCCTTCACGAAGAGCACTGACTGGTGGCAGCTTTGAGGTGAGGCCTGCTGACTCCCTGACCTCCATACTGTCTATTTCAGTCTGGAACCTGCCTCCATGTCTACTCCACAGGGTGAGGGCAGCAGAGGCCACTGAATATCCTCTCCCTTGTGGTGTGGGCCCTTGGAGCCTGTGTTTGTTTTTCTCACTTCTTGACTGTTCTGCCAAGTGCCCTCCAGCCTGACACAGCCAGGGAGGTTCAGCTAAGGATTCTGCCTACTGTGGTTTCCTCTCCTGAATAGCAATCAGGCTGGGGGAGGGGAGACCCTTCTCTAAGCAGCCACTCTGCTGGGGCTGGGTGACAGTAGCAAAGGGCATATATGTGGGGTGCCCAGACACTGATGCTTCCTGAACCAAAACCAGAGTGAGGTAGCATCAGGGCTACAGGAGTGATGGCTTTCTGTCACTTGCATGGTTTCAGTCTGTAAAGGTTAGAATGGCACCGGTGACATGAATAACAATGTCACACGTGTTCAGCAGCAGGAAATGGCGACCATGCCCAGAGGGCCTACCAGTGTCTTATAAATGGCTCTTGGCACAGCCACACTCACTGCAGTGCCATTCAAACCATTCCCCTTGAGCTCCCCTCACTGCTAAGAACAGATGTTGGGTTCCGGGTTCCCAAAGCAACCACTTTTACACTGAGATGCCTATCTTCATTCTAGAAATTGTGGACGTCTGCAACCTTCTCATGAATATGTCCACACTTGCTTTAAATAATGTTTTAAATCATGGTGATCAGGTAATTTACTGTTTCATCCCAAATCTGTAAAACTGACCCATCATGAAGACATACCAGAGCGGTCTCTGGTCTTCCTCCATACACCTGCAAGGAGTTAAGGCAACCAGGTAGAGAAGCAAAGAAAGGTACTTTTCCTCTTCTTTCTTTTCTTTTCTCTCCTCTTGTTTCCTTTTGTTTCTTCTTGTTTTGTTTTAGATAGGTTTCACTCTGTAGCCCAGGCTAGCCTTGAACTCATGACAATTCTCCTGCCTGCCCCTGCCTCTCAAGTACTAAGAATACAGATGTGCATCACACACCCCGTTTATTATTATTATTATTATTATTATTATTATTATTTTGGTCTTTTTGAGACAGAGTCTCCCTGTAGCCCCAGCTGGCCTGGAATTTGCTATGTAGACTAGGCTGGCC
>NW_008352891.1:6653294-6656982 GCF_000622305.1 Nannospalax galili
GGATGGTTGTTCACTGCCATGTGGTTGTTCACAACCAAACCCTGAGTCCTCTACAAGAGCAGCCAGTGCTTTTAACTGCTGAGCCATCTCTCCAGCCCCCAACTTATTATTATTATTATTATTATTATTATTATTATTATTTGGACACAGGGTCTCACTGTGTAGCCCCTGGTTGATCTGAAACTCACTAAGTGCACCAGGCTGCCATGACTCACAGAGATCCACCTGTGTCTGCCTCCTTAGTGCTGGAATTAAAGGCGTGGGTTACCATGACTGGCTGTTACTATTTTCTTAGAAGGCCCACTAACCACCTCTTTGTACCTCCTTCTCTAGGCATAGCTAAGCACCCACTGTTGAGGGATATGATTCATACCACCTAGACTCAGTTTGTCCTCATCCCCTCCACTCCTCCCGGCTATTGGACACGATACCCTCATTTTCACATTTCCAGCTGAAGGTTTGGACCTCTATGTGAACTCCACATTCTCCCATGGGGGAGGGGTGTTTTCGGCAAACAAAAGCTATATGTGCTCCAGGACTGGAATGAGATTTTAAGGAGAATTCAAAGAGGTTTAAGGATCTAAGATAGATACCTCTTAAGGAGTGCTCCAACTCTCATGAAGATCACTTTTTCACAGAAAGTGATCAAAGTGCTGTTGTTGGGCCTCCTCTGGGTGGGGGGTTAACCATGTGCTTATCAGGTGCTATAACAATAACTAGAGCATGCAGATTGGAAAAGAAGACATAAAACTGTCAAAGATGACATGATTGTCTGTGCAGAAATTCCCAAATAATCTACCAAGTGAGTTTTACAATACAAGGTCACTAATCAATATCTAAAAAAACTAATTCATCATATATTTAATATACTTGGGTGATAATTTAGAATTGAAAATACAATAGTGTTCAACATAGTACCCCAAAACATAATTACTTGTATATAATGAAACCTGAATGCTGAGAACTACAAAGGCTGTGTGCCTTTGGGATCTGGATAAAAGGACCTTTGAGTTGAACTCAGATTTAAGTTGAGACGATTTTGGTTTTTGTTTGTTGGAAGATGTTTGGGGATTTGTATTGGTGTACATTTTACATTTATTTATTTATTTGTGTGTGTTTGCATGCACATGTCATGGTGCACATGTGGCAGTTAGAGGATAATTTGTGAGAGTTGGTTCTCTCTTTCCACCATGTGGGACCCAGAGATCAAACTCAGGCTATCAGGCTTGGTGTATATTTTAGATAGTGTAGTCTCATTCTTTCAGTGTAAGAATGATTTCTAGAAATCCTTCTAACTTCCATCTACATGGTGTCATGACCCAGAGGTGTGTGTATTAGTATGTTTTCTGTTGCTGTAACAAAATACATGGGGCAAGATAATATATAAAAAAAAGGGGGTTTAGCTCACAGCTTTGGAGGGTAGAAATCCAAACAGCATGTTACAGACTCTGGTGGGGTCCTCAGGGTGGATGGCATTAGAATGGAAAGAGAAATCATGTAGCAAGACAGGGAAACAGAGAGAACAGTGGTGCTAGGCTCGCTCTGTAGAACAGTCCTGCTCAACAGCTAACTTAGTGTTCCACAGAATTACCTTAATCTCTTCTTTCCAAGCTCCTCCGATGCCTCTCAGTACCTACCCTTTCTTACAGAGCCCACCATTAACACTGTCACTTTTTTATTGCGGCTGGAGAGATGGCTCAGCAGTTAAGAACACTGACTGCTCTTGCAGAGGACCTGGGTTCGATTCCCAGCACCCACATGGCAGCTACAAACTGTCTTTAACTCCAGTTCCAGGGGAATCCAAAGCCCTCTTCTGACCTCTGAGGCATTGCACGACACGGGTGCACTCATGTATTTCAGGCAATATACTCATA
Source organism: Nannospalax galili (assembly GCF_000622305.1). Classification (NCBI taxonomy): domain Eukaryota; kingdom Metazoa; phylum Chordata; class Mammalia; order Rodentia; family Spalacidae; genus Nannospalax; species Nannospalax galili. Next base: position 6,655,169 of record NW_008352891.1, read on the forward strand.
CACATAAAATAAAAATAATAGATAAAATATTTTTTTTTAATTAAAAAAAACAAAAAACAAAAAAACACAAAGTCTGAGCCTGACTCTGACCTCTGAATGGCTCCCTGGTTTCCTATTTGCCGTGTGATCTTCTACCATGATGTCATCCACTGCTGAGCCTTCAGCAGAGGCTGAAACAATGGTGCTGCCTGAATTTTGACTTTCAGTCTCCTCCACTGTGAGCTAAATAAACTTCTTTTCTTTGCAAAGTTACCAACCTTCGGTGTTTTATTATAGTAACAGAAGTCAGGCTAACTCACAATCTTTGGAAGGACTGTGGCTTTCTGCTCGTTTTTCTTTGATGTGCATTTTACAATCCCACACAAAAGCAGAAAACTGTGAACAAAAACCACTCTCCCAGTATGATCAGCAGCTGAGATAACACCACTAACATTTATGTAGACCCTGTGGTTGAAAATCTAAGGTCCTACAGTTGAAAAGCAAATCTGGATAAATGTTCACATTTTTATTTATCTTTGTTTGTACTTCAGCTAGTTCCTAAGAAGATCTAAAGGCTGTGGGATTACTACATGGACAGCCAGTGCTCTCAATATTAAAGGTCACAGTGCTTCTAACTTTAAGTGTTATCTGAAGTTGTGATGCTTGCCTTATTCAATCTGAGCTTCATGTTGTTGCTTATAGGATGTGAGACTTTAACATGGATATCCTGCAGGACAACCAAAAATAGAATGGAAAGCAGAGTCTGTTGTAGAGAGCGCAATTGTTAAAAAGTAAAATTTATAAAGAAAAGAAAAATAAATGTAAAAATATACACCTTTGTGGGCCGGGCGTGGTGGCGCACACCTGTAATCCCAGACTCGGGAGGCAGAGGCAGGCGGATCTCTTTGAGTTCAAGGCCAGCCTGGTCTACATAGTGAGTTCTAGGACAGCTGGAGCTACAGGGAGACCCTGTATCAAAAAGAACAACAACAACAAAAATGCACCTTCCTCTGAGGCGTCACTGTCCAGAGGTGGGAGCTGTTTCCCATATCTGTCCTAAGGGACAAAAACTTGAACAGTTGGGCTTTTCCTAAATAAAATATTGAGACATTCACGTAAGAGCAGCACAATTGTTGCCTCTGCTGGTCAAAAACTCTCAGGGACCTGGCTCTAATTTCATAAAAGTTAAACCATGTAGATTGGGCTCTCTTGCTGGTTGGGAGGAGGAAGGGAATATGTATGGCCACAGGGCAGTCAGTAAATGTTGGTGGATTTTGTGTTGGTCGGTGCTGTCCCCATTTTACATTCTTTTTTTCCCCCAAATTTTATATGTATATATACATACATGCATATATATATATATATATATAAATTTTATGTGTATTAGTGTCTTGCTTGCATGTATGTAAGTGTACCCATGTTGTGCAATGTCTGTGGAGGACAGAAGAGGGCGTCAGATCCCCTGGAACTGGAGTTATGGACAGTTGTTAGCTGTCATGTGGGTGTTGGAATTTGAACCTGGGTCTTCTACAGGAACAGCCAGGGTTCTTAACTGCATTGCTCTAGCCCCCTACATTGCAGTCTTATCAGAACCAATCTCATACTCCCTCCCGGGTTCTGTCACCACCTCTACACCCACAGTCCACACCCTCTTTATACATAGAATATCTATGTATCCTTGGGTTCCGTATCCATGGATTCAGTCAAGTGCCAATCAAACATATATGAGGAAAATGACATCTGCAATGTTTATGTACAGACTCTTCATCATTGTGATCTAACGGTACAGGATAACAGTTATTTACCTAGTTACTTGCATTGTCTTTTTTTTTTTT
>NW_008352891.1:6657492-6659613 GCF_000622305.1 Nannospalax galili
ATAGTCAATAACAATTTTCTGAACTAGGCTGCATCTCTTACAAAAAAGGCTGTAAATTTTTAGGTTTACATTTGAATTAATACAGTTATAAAATATTGTACTCAGTATAAACCCTATATGACATAAAATTAAGTGAGGTTTTAAACTTTAGAAAAGATCTCCACTTCATTACTAAAATACAGTTTCATACAGAAAAATTCATATTTAATACAATTGACACTAAGATGCACATGAGCTTCTAAACTCTATATATCTGATTATTACTAGTCACAGTCGGTTACTTTCTGAGCTCCTTGGCATCTGAGCATGGATATAAAGTCATCAGGTAGATTTCAGTGGTGATGTTTTTCACATCTACTAATTAACATAAAGCAAATTTTTATACTTCTTCCTCAAATATAACTCATTCTTTTATTTGTTGATTTGTGTGTGTGTGTATGTGTGTGTGTGTATTTCATACAGAACATCCCAAACAATCCTATTCATCTATATACCCACATTCCAAATGGCACCCTCCCATAGTCTCCCATGCCTCACTGGAGCCCATATCCACTGTGCACTGTGTTGTCCACTGTGTTGTTGGCACCCCCAGCCATTCCCCAGTGCTTGTCCATCTGCTGAATCTAGTCAGCCTAGTTGGGTCTGATGTTCAATTTCCCAATTCTATGCTGGGTTACTATCTGGGAATCCCTTTGGCCACCATGGCCAACAACTCAAAAGAAGGTATCGCCTGTCTGGCATTGTTGCTTGTTATGTAGCCTGTAGCTATACATATGGACTCTAAAAAAATTATATTGGCCCCTTTAATCTTTGGTTATACTTCCCTTTTGGGTGTTTAAGTTCACACAGTTGGTCCAGATAAACTGATTTATTTTTACTCTTAAGGTCATTTGAGGATCTGTTCCTCAGGAGTCACATGGGCTTGGGAGGAGCCACTGGCTCCTTTCTTTTACTAGTTCCGCCTATGTGAAGACCATGGTTGGCTTCACTTGGAAGCATGGAGGAAATGATTCCTCTGTGTTGACCCTCCTTTTTATAGAGTGGATACTGGTTCAAGTCCATCTGGAGGGGTCTTCTCTGCCTCCTTGATCAAGAGGACAGGAGATCTACCACCATCATAGGACATTTTGAGAGATGCTCATAGTCCCCTGGAACTAGTCAACCTAGGAGGGCAAGGAGGAAAAAGTGTCCTTTATGTCTCTCTGACCAAATTATTATAGACCTCAAAGTATGTCTGTTAAACACCCAAGAAGGTTAGTTCCACCAGTCTGGTATTTTTAATTACTGTGTGCCATGTAGATAAAGCTTGGGCAAAGACCAGTTCATTTGTAGTTTTTTAAGAGTTCTCCACACTGCTTTCCATAGGGGTTGAACAAGTTTGCACCCGCACCAGCAGTGGATGAGTGTTCCCCTTTCCCCACATCACCTCCAACATTTAGTATCATTTGTTTTCTTGATCTTAGCCAGTCTGACTGGGGTAAGGTGAAATCTTAAAGTGGTTTTAATTTGCATTAATTACTAATGATGTTGAACACCTTTTAAGATGGTTCTTAGCCATCTTTATTTCTTTTGAGAACTCTCTGTTCAGATCCTTAGCCCATTTTTTAATTGGGTCACTTGCTTTCTTGGTTCTTTGTTTTTTAAGTTCGTTATAAATTCTGGTTATTAAACCTCTGTCAGATGTGTCGGTTGTGAAGATTTTCTCCCATTCTGTGGGTTTTCTGTTTGCTTCTTTGGTTGTCTCCTTTGATGTACAGAAGCTTTTTAGTTTAATGAAGTCCCCTTTGTTAATTCTTGCCCTTGTTTCCTGGGCAATTGATGTCTGGTTTAGAAAATCCTTTCCTGAACCTATATCTTGTAGGTTTTTACCAATGTTTTCTTCTAACAGTTTCTGAGTTTCAGGCTTTACATTGAGGGCTTTCATCCATTTGGAATTGACTTTTGTGCATGGTGAAAGATAGGGATTTAGTTTCATTTGCTGAACATGCTGTCTTTCCTCCAGTGAATGTTCTTGGCCCCTTTGTCAAATATCAGGTGGTGTACTCATATTTGGGTCTTCAATTTTGTTCCATTGATCTATGGGTCTATTTTTGTGCCAGTACCATGTTGTTTTTATGACTA
>NW_008352891.1:6660834-6660956 GCF_000622305.1 Nannospalax galili
GTGATAAAATCCTGCTGTAAATCTACCTAGTCCTGGGCTTTTTTAGTCAGGAGGTTTTGTATTCCTGTTTCAATTTCTTTTTGTGATATGGGTCTGTTTAAGCTGTTAATCTCTTCTTGGTT
>NW_008352891.1:6661035-6661977 GCF_000622305.1 Nannospalax galili
TTTAAAGTATTCCCTTATAATGTTCTGTATCTTTCTGGTGTCTGTTGTGATGTTTCCCCTTTCATCTCTGATTTTGTTGATTTGGAGGTACTCTTTCTTTCTTTTGGTTAACTGGGCTAGCGGTCTGTCAATCTTAGTTATCTTTTCAAAGAAACAGCTCTTAGAGTTCTTGATTCTTTGTCTTGTTTTCTTTGTTTCAATTTCATTGATTTCTGCCCTGATTTTTGTTATTTCTTCTTGTCTTCTGGGTTTGGGTTTCATTTGCTGTTGCTTTTCAAGTGTGTTGAGTTGCAATGTTAAGTCATTTATTTGTGTTCTTTCCGATTTTTTTTGATGTAGGCACTTAGAGCTATAAACTTTCCTCTAAGGACCACTTTCAGAGTGTCCCAGAGGTTTTGTCGTGTTATGTTGTCCTTTTCATTTAATTCCAGGAATACTTTTATTTCTTTCTTAATTTCTCTTTTGACCCATTCATCATTTAGGAGCGTGTTGTTTAATCTTCATGTGATTAGGGCTTCTTCCAGTGTTGATTGTAAGCTTTATTGCATCGTGGTCTGATAGAATGCATGGAATTATTTCAATCTTTTTGTATTTGTTGAGGTTTGTTTTGTGCCCCAGTATATGCTCAATTTTGGAGAAGGTTCCATGGGGTGCTGAATGGAAAATATGTCCTTGGTGCTTGGGTGGACTACTTGGTAGATGTCTATTAAGTCCATTTGATATATTGTATTATTTAATTCAAATGCCTCTCTGTTAACTCTCTGCCCTGTCGACCTATCTAATGGAGACAGTGGGGTATTGAGTTCCCCTACTCTTAATGAGTTGGGATTAATCTGGGTCTTAAAGTCCTGTAGTATTGTTGGGTGCACCAGAGTTTGGTGAATATATGTTCATGATTGTAATATCTTCTTGATTCATTGTTCCGTTGATCAGAAATGAAGT
>NW_008352891.1:6663237-6670266 GCF_000622305.1 Nannospalax galili
CTTTTCATGTTATTATTTTTTCTCTGTGATTTTGACATGTGAATTTCTTTTGTATTTTCTGATTCTTTTGTGAGACTCAGGCCTTCAAGTTTAGGACTACTTCTTTTTGTGAACTTTGTGTGTCTTTGTGGTTTACTTTTTGGCCATGAAAAGCTGGTTCATCTAAGCTTCCAGTTCTCTCTTTTGATTTTATATGTGAGTAGCCAGATTGATTTAGTTCAGGACTTCCCACAGAGGCCCAATTCAGATGAGGGTCAGATGATTTCTTGCTTTCTCCTAAGGTCTGGATCCCTCCAGGAACGATTTTGACCTCAGGAATTTTGGGGTTGGACTGGCCTGGGAGCCTGGCCCAGAAAAGATGCTGGTCTAGGGCAGCTGGTGGCCATGCCACCCAGAGATGCAAAGGAAGATGGGGCGGGAAGAGGCCCCAAGGTCTCCTGGGGACTGCACTGAGGAGCTGGGTTGGTCTGGATGCAAAGGATCAGGAAGAGGAAAGGTCAGCTCTTGCGTCCCAGAAAGAGGGTGGCAGGTGATGCAGGCCCAGGGAAGCAGAGGGAGGTGAGGGCGGGGCCAGGACCAGGAGCAGTGCTCCTGGGGCCCAGAGAAGGCACTAAGTTGGTCTGGATGAAAAGGATCAGGAAGCAGTATTTGTTCCCCAGGTGTCTGGGGCCCCAAGACAAGGAATGGAGCAGGGCCCAAACTCAGAGCAGAGAACAGTGGGGGAGATGGGAGGGTTGTCTTTTTTTTTTTATACCAACATATTTTTATTATATTTCTCTTTCTGTGACCCCTCCATTCCGGAAGCAGGAGCCACCTTTTCATTAAGCCATGGTTCCTCTTCTATTAACCTAAGCTTAGTTTAAGAAAGGCTTTTTTATATAATTTTGAAATTAACTTTTCATTTGTACATTGAAATTTAATTATTCATAAAGCCCAAAACAGTGGATTACAGTCACTTTTTGAAAATAAAAGGACATCTTTTTTACACAACCTACTTTGCAAAGTAAAAAATATCTTATGTACCACTAACAACTACCTTGTTTTTCATTTTCCATTTTGACTATGCTTTAGAAAAGTAAAAATTAAATACAAACATTGTCAGCTATTATATTTCTAAAGTCAAGATAACTGGTTATCAACTAGTATTCAATTTCTGCAATGGCTAATTTCAAACTCAAAATTGAGGCCCAAGTATTTTAAAAAGGGGGTGGGATGGTAAGAACATGAAGGATAAAAAGTACATTTAAAACCATACATGGCTACAGAAATACAAAAACAGCCCTATTTTGTCTGACTCTAAGTACAGATTTATGTCATCCTTAAATTTGATGAGAAATTACCAAAAAATCCAGACAGAACATAAAGACTTATTCAGATGTGTTAGAGCTAGGGCTTATCATGACCCATGATAATTACAAAGCAAAAAATTAATGCAAAATATTCATTTGCTAGAAACAACGAATCACAAATGGAAAGGCATCTTTTTCTTTAACAGTGCAATGTTTTGCTACTATGTTCAATTACATCTATAAGAACAAAGTGTTAACACGTCACTTAAGGTAACACAACATCTTCAGTTTTCAAAGAAATACAATTTTTTTTTTGGTCTTTTTGAGACAGGGTCTCCCTGTTGCCCCAGCTGTCCTGGATCTTGCTATGTAGACCAGGCTGGCCTTGAACTCACAGAGATCTGCCTGCCTCTGCCTCCCAAGTGCTGGGATTAAAGGCATGTGCCACTATGCCCGGCAGAAATAAAATACTTTTTAAAAATGAAAATATAATAATCTCTTTTAACGAGCCATACTCATGCTAAATGAAGTTTTACTCTTAACAGATGTAAGTTAAGATCCCAATTATAGAACGGTCTTCAGAAACTTGGAATATAACATGCTCAGTGCAGTTTAGATATCATCAGTATCTTCATCATCACCTCCAATATAATCAAACTGGATTTCATCATCATCTCCAGGACCAAAATGTGTTTGTTTAATTGATTTTAGTGTGTTTTGGAAGTTCTCCATATGCCTTCAGATTTCTGGCTTCATCTGCTTTGTACTTTAACATCAGCTTTGTTATCTTGATAGTCTTGTAGTTCAATCAATATAATGTCTGAGGTATTTATCCAAACCTTGGTTCTCAACTTTCCTCTGATATGGCATAGCCTCATACCATCAAACACATTGCTTCCAATCATTCATTTCCCAGCATTTTGATCACCTGTGCATATTCTTGCCCCTCTTCTTTAAACACCAACTCTTTTTTTTCAGATTCATTTTCATTTTTACCTCTGTGCCTGTTTTTACCTCCTTTTCCTTTATTCTGTGGCATGATGGTAACCACAGGGATGGGAGTGAGGGACTTCCTGCTAATGGTGGTTTGACTCCTTTCCAAGGGCTACTACTTGGATAGGCAAGCTGAAAGTGTATTCAAGTGGTAGGACTAAAGCACACTGTGCAGTTACTGGAGCTTTCTGGTAAACAGCAAGGTATACAAGATCCACAGACAGCAAATGGTGTTCCTGGGGCCGTGGCTTCTGTTAGCAACAAAATAGTGCTTCTGGTTCTGGCCACGTTTTCAGGAAAGCACAATCTCCTGAATAGTGATGGAAGCCAGAGGAACCCTTGTGCTGTCGTGGCCTGCCTAGCACCACAACGACCTCCCTTCCTCTGCATTGTCTTAAATAATATAGAAGGCCTAGAGGTGATTTAAATCATGGGAGGATGTATGAAAACACTGTGCCATTTGATATAAAGGATTTGAGCACTCACTGACTTTGGTGCCTGTATCAGCTACTTTTCTGTTGCTGTGATAAAATACCATGACCATGACAACTTATAAAAGGAAGAGTTTATTTGGGCTTACAGTTGCAGAGGGATAAGAGTTCATCATGGTGGGGAGGCAGCTAATGGCTTACTTCTTCACAAAGGAAGCAGAGCATGGACAAACTGGGAGTGGGGCAAGGCTATGAATTCTCAAAACCCACCCTCAGTGATATGTTTCCTTCAGCAAGGCTACACCTCCTGAAGATTCCATGACCTGCCTCAAACCACACTACCAACTGACCAAATGTTCAAATACCTGAGCCTATGGAGCCACATTTCTCATTCAAAATGCCACACTGCCTATGGATTCCGAGGGACCACTGTATTCAGTTTTCATATAGCCATTTCTTTTTCTGAACATGGGAAATCCATAGTACCTTAAATGTCATCCATCTGAACTGGACCAGGTTCTGGTAGGGTTCTGATTACATTCAGGATTTGGTTAAAACTGTCTCACAAAATTCAAAGACTACCTAACTTCTAGTGATTTATCAAGAGGAGCTTGGCATCACCAGCAGAAGAAGCAGCTCTGTTTTTGTTCATTGTTTGGTCTCCACAGCATCTAAGCTCCACATGGTCATAGTTGACCCTTGCAGGCACCTCTTAGTGTCTGTCCCTTATTGCCAAGTATGTATGTGCTGGCTAGTTTCACAGTTCTCATCCTAAGGAGAAAATACTAGCACAGGTTTTGCTCACACTTCTCTGGCCTGTTGGGACCTGTTAATATTGAAGCCATAGATCAACATGTCTCTGAAGTTCCCTGATGGCTTTGTTCCATCATAACTCATGATACAGGATTTTCCATACCAACCCCCATGGATACTGGCTTCCAAAGACCCGCTAAAGTCTGTTCCTATGTTGTGATGACCAAAAATACAAGTTGCACCATGCATGCCATGATTTAAGACCAACCTAGAGAAATAGGATGTCACAATGTGACCTGAGGGATTATAGACAAGCTCATTGTTCTGAGACTGGAGGCAAAAAAGGACATTGATCAGAAGAGTTGTTGACATTGTAGAGCAAAGGCCTCAAAGACTCTGGAGATAGGTGTGTTCACCCCTAGGGAGCTTCCCTACATGTAGTAAAGAGTCTGCAGACAGGGCTCAGGTAGTCAGCTACAGTAGTTGTATTGGTGAATGATGTCCACCCTACCCCACCATTCTTGATGTTGTAAACTGGAGGCCTGCAAGGTCTATGCAGTAAGAACATGGAAGGACATGTGTCAACCCATGGGCAAACCAAGAGTAAACTGGGGTTCCAGAACAAGAGTAAACTATGAACTCTTGGTAGCCTAGAGCCCCAAACTTGTCCTGTGTCTACATGGTCTAACATGGATAAGAACCAACCCAAATCAGCTTGCCAGTACCATTCTTGAGACCTGATTTTAGAATCCCATGAAAGAAATACTTTGTGGACCAGTTGGATCACACTTGTTTGATAACTGGAACTTGGACCCTTAGGAGTGAGTCCTGGAGGTCTATGGGACATATGGTCAACCTCACAAGAAGGCTAGAGGATTGGAGAGTAATGTGAAGGGAAGAAATGAGGTCAGAACCCACCCTGTCTATGGGTGCTTGGTGTACTATTCCTAGATAACTCTGTAGATCACAGTTAGGCACTAGGCATTAGGTACTCAGAAGATCTAGAAAACTTCCAGGGAGATATATGCAGAGCACAAAGACCTAAGAGGCTCAGGACACTAGTTAGGGCCCTCACTTGGCCAATTCTGAGGGGCAGTACTGCCTGCAGTGTGCTCCTAACTGGGCTCCTGATGCCTGACTGTACACTGTTACTCAACAGTAGGACTTTGCAGGTGGTGCTCTTCTCTGCCTCATACCAGTTCCATGTCAGGGGACAAGCTGAAGCAAGGGTGTCACAGTTGGACAAGGAACCCCCAGACCTCTACCCACTGGAACATTCACAGATATGGCTGTAATGAGGATTCTGCCCTCACGTGGTAGCAGTTCTCTGGGTAGGAAAGACGTGTTCTCAGACACTAAAAATACTCTTCTAGCTTCTCTGGATTGTTCTGGAGATCCAAGGACTGATGACAGTGACCAAGAGTTCTACCACTTTCTCCAGTATTCTATGTGTGGCTGTTTCTGTGCTTCATTTAGGATGAACACAACCGTGAGTCAGGCCCACTTCTTGGAAGGATCCTCTCTCTGGATGTAGGAATTTTATGAGAACCTGCTCTGATATTTGCCTCTTTTCTTCAGTTTTGCATGTTTGGAAGGACTCAATCTTCAGGTGGGATTTTCTTTTCCTTTTAGATTATCACTCTTTATCTTCTTTTTCACCATTCAGAATTCTCATGCTTCTCTGGTAAGCCCCAACTCTTTTATTATCCATCTCTCATATTTTTGCTTTGGATTTAAAGAAACCGTCACCCACCCGACCAGTCAGATGATCCAGGTCACAGTGAACATCCCCTTTCTAGCTTGACTTAGTGGATTTCTAAATTTGAAATTTATTTCCTTTTAATTTCCAGAAAGGCCTTCTTATGATCTCTCTGAATTCCCATAGCACTTTTTGCTTGTTAAGATGTTATTTGATGCTTCCAAGAATTTGCTTTCATTAGGAGTAGCTTTAAGTGAGCTCAGGGATCATCCATTTGCATTGTTGGTTTCTGAGCTGACAGTAAAGGAGATGGGAAGCCCCAGGAACATTGTCAGCAATTCAACCATAGATAAGCATGTGCTTTCCAGACACCCCAGCATCAAACAGAGCACTCAAAGATGAGAGTCTTTATGAAGACTGGGTATTTCATCTTCAGTCTCTCTCTCTCTCTCTCTCTCTCTCTGATGTGTGCAGTGTATCTGTATGTGGTGTATGTGTTTGTGTGTGTGCAAATGCACATGCCTTTGTGCAGGCAGAAGCCAGAGGATGGTGCTGGGTGTCCTACTCTGTCACTCTGCCTTAGTCCTTTGAGGCAGGGTCTTTCACTGAACCTGGATCTAGGCTGGTGGCCAACAAGCCCCAGCAACAACACCCCCCCCCCGCTGTGTACTGACATTACAGGTGTGCTTCTCCTGTCTCTCCCCTGTAGCACTGGGGTTACACGTATACATGGCAAAGCCCACCTTGTTACATTGATGCTGGGAATTCAAACTTAGGTCCTCCTGCTTGTGTAGCAAGCACTTTTACCACCCAGCCATCCTCCTAGGCTCTCATCGCCAATCTTTTATATGTTCTAATTAATAGTGACTGAATTTTCTGAGGTGTTATATACATTCTCAGCCTACTAGGGCATATATCATCCTAGGATGTACATTTATATATGTTTTTATTTTAATGTTTTACAATTTATAGACAACTTCTATGCTGAGGTCTTTTGGAGTCCAACTGATAGGCTGTCAGATGTGATGGAACTTCAAGGGACAGGAATAACTTTTTTTTTTAAAATTTTTAAAAATGATTTATTTAATAACAACATATTTAGAAGAAGTATATCATTCCAACACAATTGACATATTCAATAACATTTTCCTGAGGTAGGATGCATCTCTTTCAAATTTGGCTGTAAATTTTTAGGTTTACAGTTGAATTATTACAGTTATACAATATTGTACTCAGTATAAACCCTATAAGACATAAATTAAATGATGTTTTAACCTTTAAAAAGATCTCCATTTCATTATTAAAATACACAGTTTCATATAGAAAAATTCTTTTTCAATGCAATTGACATTGGATGTTTGCACATGCATTTCTAATCTCTAAATATCTGATTATTACTAGTCACAGTTGGTTACTTTCTGAGCTTCTAGGCATCTGAGCATGGATATAAAGTCATCAGGTAGATTTCAATGGTAATGTTTTTCACATCTACTAATTATTGTTTTTTAATCATTATTTTTTTAATTTTTTTTTCATACAGAAGAATTCATTCCAAAGCAATTGACATTGAGACGTTTTCACATGCATTTCTAATCTCTATATACATGACTATCACTGGTCACAGTCGCCCACCTTCTGAGCTCCTCGGCATCTGAGCATGAATACTAACTCGTCAGATAGACAGCCTTCCTCTCCCACTAGAGGCTCCATACTCTGCCATCCCTGTCACTGTCCACTGTGTTGTCAGCACCCTCATCCATTCCCCCTGTCTGCCCTTCTGGTAAATCTAGTCAGCCAGAGGTCCCTGTTCCAGGAGGGTCAGCTGTTCCTCATCTACGGCAATCCATTGTCAGTATTCCTTTGG
>NW_008352891.1:6682082-6687989 GCF_000622305.1 Nannospalax galili
GCGCCAAACGGAGGGTAAAGAACAGGGGGGGGGGGGGGGGGGATGGAAGGGTGAATGAGGCTTAGGGAGTCCCGGCGCGGAGAGCTGCGCTATAGACTTACCCCAAGAGGCCTGAGGATAGTAGTGCAGGCTAGGAGAGTTAGCCGGTGGTGCAGGCCCAGGGAAGCAGAGCGAGGTGAGGGCAGGGCCAGGACCAGAAGTGGTGCTCCTGGAGCCCAAGAAAGGGACTGGGTTGCTCTGGGTGAGAAGGGTCAGGAAGCAGTATTGGTTCCCCACAGGAATAACTTTTAAACTATTCCCAGGGCTTTGAGGGCTCCAGGCATGGGGAAACTGTTTCACAGAGTCAATTTCTGAAATATGGTGGTAAAGTGAATTGGGACTGTTTTTACAAATCCAGATAAATGGGGTCACTTTGTTAAGTCTGAGCTCCATACAACCCAGGTTTGGAGGAATAATTTCTTTCTTTTTTCTCTACAGATAAAATATAGGCCTTTCAATGTTATGAGAACAGTTTTAGGAAAATTGCATTGGCATACAGCCCAAAAGTATCTGTGGAACAATTTTCAGTATTACCCATGATGATATTTAGCATGTCAAAGTGGAAAATTGCACCCTTGGAAAGGCTCCACCCTGAGAGAGAACTTCGGAAAGTCATGCTGGTAAGAGATAACTATACTGCTGCCACATTTACTTGTAGACCTTTCTAGTCATCCCCTGAACTTGATGGCCATGTGAATGAGCAATTCTGTGCATCTTATCTTGTGATGCCATTGGTGTCAACAGAGTTGGGGCTGGTGGAGCCAGCTGTCCATTTATCTGCTTTTTTGGCAAAAGAATGAATAACAGAACCATTTATGTGTGTCTGTCATAACCTTGAACTTATGGTGAGCTGCCTGAAGAGCCAGAAGGAAGAGAATTCTGCAGGGGTCTGTGACCTCAGAGTTAACCACCTGAAATTACTAAGCCTGTTTCTAACCGTTGTCTACACCCCAAGGCATCCCACACAGGGATGGAAATGTGATTAATGGGTAAATACTGGCTAGCAGGGCTTATAATCTTAATGACAAAGGGTTAAAAATTGCAAATAGGGGAGGCTGGAGAGATGGTTCAGTGGTTAAGAGCAATTGCTCCTCTCCCAGGGGACCTGAGTTCAGTCCCCAGCACTCACACTAGGCAACTCACAACCACGTGGAGCCAACCCTTCTTCTGGCTTACATGGACACCTGGACACACACACACACACACACACACACACAGATGTGGGGACCTAAAGGCCCCACCTTGCAGAAGTCCGAGAGGAAGTTACTGGGGCACAGCCTGACTTGCTTTGAAAGTCTGAAGAATACTTCCGCACTGCTGAGGAGTGCAGGATCAGCGCGTGACCATCCTTAAGATACACCCTGGGGGGTGGATTTCCAGGTGCCTTTATAAGCTCTGTAACACCTGCAATAAATGAGTCCCTGCTTGACTAGGCTCCCCTTTGCGCCTGAGTGTTCCCGGTACTGGGGGTGGCGTGGACTGGGGAATGGCGTGCTTACTCATCCCCAATCATCACTGCCCAGGGGTCGCTGGCTCAAAACCCCCAGCACACAGACACACAAAATAAAAAAATTTTATAATATTTTATTTATTATTTTTATTTTATGTGTATGAATGTATTGCCTGCATGTATGTGAGTGCACCCATGTCGTACAATGCCTCGGAGGTTAGAAGAAGGCTTCGGATTCCCCTGGAACTGAAGTTAAGGAAGGTTTGTGGCCGCCATGTGGGTTCTTTGAATCGAACCTGGGTCCTCTGCAAGAGCAGTCAGTGCTCTTAACCGCTGAGCCATCTCTCCAGCCCCTAAAAATTTTTTAAAATAAAGAATTGCAAATAAGGATTTTTTGTTGTTGTTTTGTTTTTTTAAAACAGGTTCTCCCTGTAGACTCAGCTGGCCTGGAGCTCACTATGTAGACCAGGTTGGCCTTGAACTCTCAGAGATGTGCCTGCTTCTGCCTCCCAAGCGCTGGGACTCCAGGCATGCACCACCACACCTGGCTTTCAAACACTGTGCTTGTGGTTCTTTTCTTTTTTCGGTCTTTTTGAGACAGGGGCAAATAGGAATTTTAAGTCAGAAGTGCATTGTAATTATTAGCTACTTTCCTCATGGCTGTGACCAAATACCTGATGAGAAGCAATTTAAGGGAAGAAGGATTTATTTCAGTTCACAGCTTCCTAACAGGGGAAACATGGTGGCCAAGGCTTCAGCCTTAATGCAAGAGCTTGTAACTGGTCATATAGCAGACCAGACAGGAAACAAAGAGTCAACAGGAACCAGGGCCAGGATATAACCCATGGACCCACCCCTTGCAAGCTACTTCTGCCTTCAGGCTTCATCTCTGAAACATTCCACAACTTCCCCAAACAGCGCAGCCAGAGACCATCACTCACCTGCTTTAGAAGTCACCATCTATGCTGGGTGAGCATCTCACAGCAGCATGGCTGGGTCAGTAACTACTAACCCACACTCTGTAAGTAAGCCCAGTAAACTCATTGGTTCCCCAGGGAACTGGTGGAATCAAGCTTTGGTTTGTCATCGAGATCTTTGGAGGAGGAGGGAGCATTGTTTATTTCTCCCCAGGGAAGAAATTTTGGCAACAGAAGGTAAACACTCAACTGCTTTGGATGAAAGCACAGGACAAAAAGAGCTATATAAATAGCTACGACAGCTAATGCTGCCAACCAGTAGATAAATCTGGATAAGACAATACCCACAAATACCAGGTCCTGACAGCAGAAGAGAGACAGGGTCCCCCTATCTGCAAGGATAGATAGGCTCTAAGACCCAGGGGAGGTGGAAGGCACGGCTAACGTTGAATCCTACGTGTATAATTTTTTTGAAACATGTATACCTTGATAAATTTAATCCATAGATTAGCACAAAAGAGATTAGTAAGAGCTTATCAATAATGTCTACTATTAATATAGAATAATTATGATGGCATATTATAATAAAAACTATTTAAAACTGGGCTGGAGAGATGGCCCAGAACTCTTGCAGAACTGGGTTCGATTCCCAGCACCCACATTACAGCTAAGAACCATCCTTAACTCCACTTCCAGGGGAATCTGACGCCCTCTTCTGACCTCCAAGGAATTGCACAACACAGGTACATACACATACATGTGCACTTGTACACATAAAAATAATACATAAAATATTTTTTTTAAAAAGAAAGGTATTTAAAACTAATGAACTATTTCTAGAATATTCCCTTTAATATTTCAGATGTTAGTTGGCCACAGGTAACTAAAACCACAGATAAGGGGGTTATATACTATTAATGTAACTGTTAAGCTGTGATTATCAGCTTGAGGTTTCCAGGCAACTACAGTCAAACCTGGTTTGTAGGGACAACTGCTGAACTACAGACTGAGAAACTGCTCATTTAGAAATGAAGTTTCAGAGCTGGAAAGATGGCTCAGCGGCTAAGAGCACTGACTCACTGACTGCTCTTGCAGAGGACTCAGGTTTGATTCCCAGCACCCACATAGTGGTTTATAAATAAATATCTGTAACTCCAGTTCCAGGGGATTTGATGCTCTCTTCTGACCTCTGCAGGCATTGCATGACATGGGTGCACTTACATACAGGCAATACACTCATACACATAAAATAATAAAAAAAGTGTTTTTTTGAAAAAGAAATGGAGTTTCAGGGCTGGGGAGATAGCTCAGTTTGCAAAGTGTTTGCCTTGTAATCATGACGATCTAAGTTGGATCCCCAGAACCCATGTAAAAAAAGGTTGGACATGGTAATATCCACTTGTAATCCCAGCACTGGGGAGGTAGAGCCAGGCAGATCCCTGGAGCTCTTGGGCCAGTCAGCCTAGCCCCAGGTCAGTGAGAGACCATATCTCAAACAACCAGATAGACAGCATTTCTGGTCAGCATTTCTGAGGATGACACATTGGGCCTCCACATGCATATACACTCATGTGCACACACATTGGCACATATACACTTGTCGGAGTTTCACTCATGGCAGAAAAATGATCCCATTACCCATCTTACAGAATGGGATATAGTGATTGGTCCAGCACAGTTATGTGTCAACCACTGTATTTGGGGATGAAGTTCATTACCACAAGAAGGTAAAAGGCATTCAAGGTAAAGAAGAGCTGCCTTGGGTGAATGATATGCCGAGCCTGGTTCTGTCTGTGTGTAAAGATGACAGGTGTTCATTTCCATGTTGATCTACTAGTTCAACACACCACCTAATGTAGGATGTCCTCATCGTCTGCAGAGTCATTATCCAAGTGCCCACAATGGGTTACTGTTCTAGGATGACTATTCTGTTATATCAGGAAATACTCGTTAAAAAACTAAAGAACCAACCACTTGTGAAAAATCAGCCCCATTCAAATGTCACACTTCATGTTAGCATCTATCTCTGGCAACTTTAGTCACCTTTTCCTCAATAGCTCACAAATTGCAATGATACATGGAAATGTGCAAATATATGCAAATTGCTAGTAAAGTGATGCTGTAAAACTTTCAAATGATATAGAATTTGCATGAAGTTAAAGTGAGGTTGGAGAGGCTAAAACACAAAGAAGGTTAGCCAAGGTCTCAGGAGTAGCCCATGGATGCTGCTTGGGAAGAGGCTAGAAAGATTTGGACAAGAATGGATTGAGAGGAGTCTTGGTGGGGAATCACTGGCGTTCTGAGGTGCTTTTACAGATGCCCATCTTTCTAATATCACTTTTTGAAAGCAAATGGAAAGCAAAAGATATAACCAGTTATGATGGGGAATAATGTCAGTAAAAGCAATCAACCTTGAATTCCTTGATTGTTTATTCTTTAAAATTTTTGTTTAGTTATATTTCATGTGTATGAGTGTTTTGCCTGCATATATGTATGTGCACCACATGTGTGCACTGTCTGTGGAAGGTAGGAGAGGGCGTCAGATCTCTTAGAAGGTTGTTAGTCACCATGTGGGTGTTGTAAACCAAACCTGGGTCCTCTGAAAGAGCAGTCAGAGCTCTTAACTACTAATCTATGTCACTAGCCTGGTTGTTCATTCTTAGAGATAATATGTCATAGCAATGATAAATACAAAGGATATTTTAATTTTTTGAGAAAAAGCTTCAGTTTACCTTTTCATTATTTTCTATGAAAATTTGCTTGCTCCCTGTTTTACTTTTTGGTGATTCTTTCAAGCTTCAGTTATCTTTGACAATGCTATCACTATAATAGACAACTGATATGAATAAAATGGTACTTACAGTGATAAATTTTAGAAACAAACATGAACATTGAAATGTGACTTTTCCTATTACTCTTCAACATCATGTTCTTTACATATTTTTTAGGTTAGCATAGAAAATAATGGGTTTCAGGGCTAGAGAGATGGCTTACTGATTAAAAGCACTTACTACTCTTGCAGAGGACCAAGGTTCGGTTCTTAGCACTCACACGGAAGGAAGCTCACAATCACCTGGGATCTGATGCCTTCTTCTGACCTTCCAGTTTTCCTGCACACACGTAGTTTACATAAACACAGGCACACACATACACATAAAAATGATAAATAAGGCCGGGCATGGTGGCACACGCCTTTAATCCTAACACTTGGGAGGCAGAGGCAGGGGGATCTCTGTGGGTTCAAGGCCAGCCTGGCCTACATAGTGAGTTCCAGGACAGCTGGGACTACCGGGAGATCCTGTCTCAAAAAAGACCAAAAAAAAAAAAAAAAAAGATGAATAAATAAAACAGGCTTCATCATCGCATCTTTCTACCTCTGTGTCA
This sequence comes from Nannospalax galili, assembly GCF_000622305.1. Taxonomy (NCBI): domain Eukaryota; kingdom Metazoa; phylum Chordata; class Mammalia; order Rodentia; family Spalacidae; genus Nannospalax; species Nannospalax galili. The sequence goes on from NW_008352891.1 coordinate 6,687,873, forward strand.
TTCTGTGTCATTACATCGTGCTTGTCCACCACTGCCCTCCCCAAACCTCTCTCCAGCTTGGTCTCTAGTTAGTCTCCCTTTCTGTTTTTTTTATATCCATTTCCTTACCTCGTTTCC
>NW_008352891.1:6688176-6702336 GCF_000622305.1 Nannospalax galili
CAAGGCCAGCCTGGTCTACATAGTGAGTTCCAAGACAGCTGGACTACCGGGAGATCCTGTCTCAAAAAAGACCAAAAAAAAAAAAAAGATGAATAAATAAAACAGGCTTCATCATCGCGTCTTTCTACCTCTGTGTCATTCTGTGTCATTACATCGTGCTTGTCCACCACTGCCCTCCCCAAACCTCTCTCCAGCTTGGTCTCTAGTTAGTCTCCCTTTCTGTTTTTTTTATATCCATTTCCTTACCTCGTTTCCCACCTTCTTTAAGAACTCTTCCTCCTCTCTCAAGACCCCTTTCTAGTTTCATGATCCCCCCATATATAAATACACATAATTTTAAATTTAGTTCTGTGTATGAGAACAGGCATACAATGCTTGTCTGTCTGAGCCTGGACTATTTTGTTTAGCATAATGATTTCCAGTTGCACCTATTTTCCTGCATGTGTCATGATTTAAGTTTCTCCATGGCTGCATAAAATTCATTGTGTACATATCCCACCTTTTCTTTAATGGACAGTTAGGCTGGCTTCATTTCCTGGCTATATGAATAGTCCAGTTATAAACACAAATGTGCAAGTATCTCAGTGGTATTTTCTTTTTTTTTAGTGTATGTATGTGTATGGATGTTCATGTGTATAGTGCATATGTATGTGAGGGTGCACTTGAGCAGGGATGCCAAAAGAACCTTGGGTGTTGTTCTCAGGAATTCCTTTGAGACAGAGTCACTCGCTGAACCTGGAGTTCACTAATTTTGCTAGATGGGTTAGCCAGCAAGCCTTAGGGATCCTCCTGTCTCTACTTCTCTACACTGGTATTATAGGTATTGGCCACTATGCCTGGCTTGGTTTTTTTTTTTTTTTTTTTTTTAAGTCTTTTTGAGACAGAGTCTCTTTGTAGGCCCAGCTGGCCTGGAATTCTGTAATGTAGACCAGGCTGGCCTTGAACTCACAGAGATCTGCTTGCCTCTGCCTCCCTAGTGCTGGGATTAAAGGCATGTCCACCATGCCCGGCACATGAATGAATTTCTTTTTTTTTTTTTTTGTCCTTTTAAGACAGGGTCTCCCTGTAGCCCCAGCTGTCCTGGAACTCACTATGTAGACCAGGCTGGCCTAGAATTCAGAGAGATCCGCCTGCCTCTGCCTTCCAAATGCTGGGACTACAGGCATGCGCCACCACACCCAGCCTCATGTTTTCTTTTAAATGCTCAGAGCCCCCACCCCCACCCCAGATTAACCGAGTCAGTATTGCAGGTGGTGGGACCCTTACAGGTGAGGTTTTTAAATTCTCTGGAGATTCTAATCAACCTGTGGGAAGCCCAGAACCAGGTGGACCTTGAACAAGATGGTTCTTAACTGTTCATTCACTTACATCTTCAATTCATTTACTTATACCAGGTTAGTTTTAGTCCCAGGTATACGAAGAGGTACAAAGGAAGTGTTTGTATAACCCCATCCTGTTTCAGCTGGATTTTAAGCCTTTGTCATAAATAGCTGTCTGAGAAACAGTGAAGTTTATGGGGGGAAAACACCACCTTGCTTTTGCCACATTTCCTGTGAATGTAGCATCTCACCTCACACAAGCCATATTCCAGAGAAATAGGATACTGCCACCTTCCCATAGAAATGCCCCACAGGGACTGCGAATTAAAGGAGGTGATAGACGAGATATGATAACACTCTAGATCGAAATGCTCTATGCTTTTCTTGGCCACAGCTGGCCCTGGGCCTCCCCCATTATCTAACTCCTCTGGGTTGCTCAGAATTGTCCAAGGATGTTCTGAACTAGAACGGTTGCCCAGCCTGACTAGGTGCAAGGCTGTGCTGCTCCAGCAGTGTAACCCGATGTGTAGGCTGCCTGTAGACATGTTTTCTTCCTTTTACTGCGGAGTATGTGAGCAATTAGCCTGACATGAACCCAGTTGGAATCTTGTTGGATTCCCGCCTTTTTACCCTTTTGGAAAATGAGTCTGTTCTGAAATTAGTGCCAGAGGAATTGAAGGAGTTCTAATGATCTTCAAGGATTGTGCTTGATTCTCACAGACAGACTCAGTGATAGGTAACAAAGATGCCTTTCTTGGTTAAATTCTAAACAGCCTCCTCTGAGTCCTCTTAAAAATTTTTATTTTTTAATTTCAGGGCTAGAGAGATGACTCAGCGTTTAAGAGCACTGTCTGTTCTTGCAGAGGACCCAGGTTTGATCCCCAGCACTTACCTGGTGATTAACAACCATTTATAACTCTATTAACAACCAGTTCCAGGGGATCTGACACCCTTTTCTGACCTTCACAAGCATTGCATGGGTGCACTTACACACATGCAGGCAATACAGTCATATATAGAAAATAATTTTTTTAAAAAATTTCAAATTTTGTGTGTGTGTGTGTGTGTGTGTGTGTGTCTGTGTCTGTGTCTGTGTGTATGGATTTGTACATGGGAGTGCAGTGCCTGTGGAGGCGAGAAAAGGATGTTGGACTTCTTCCCTAGAGCCGGAGTTATAGGCAGTTGTGAGCCGCCTTGCCTTGATATATATATATGTAAAATTGAACTCAAGACCAGTATGCACTCTTAACGACTGAGCAATCTCTCCAATCCCAAGCCTTCTTTTTTGGCTAGGTGTCTTCAATGTGCCCAGTTCTAGCAAAAATCCTGTCAGTTTAGAGTGAATTTATGCATCTTAGATGCCTCATCATCTTAGGCTGTTTCCAGCTTAGCAAGACTTCCTTCCCCTAGCTCAAAGTCTCCTCCTCCTCCCCTCTGATTCTGCTCCTTGGCTCTTAACACCCCCTCCCCCATACTGGTCCTTGTCTGGGTCAGAATTAAACCCTAACTCTCTCGCCTATTACAATAGCCTTGACCCTTTACCAATAGTCTGAATAAAGGCTTCATTTCTATCTTACTTAGTGTCAAAATGGTTTTCTTTAATGTTTCTATGGTTGTCCCTCTGAAACTCATGTTGGAGTTTAATCTGCATGGTGGGGTATGAAGACAGGAACTTGATCCAATGATGGTGTTTAGAGGCAGAACCTTTGGAAAGTGATCAGAAGGTCTTCAGGTAGAGCCTGCATGGGTGGATACTCTTGGGTTTGTAAGGAGAGAGAGACTATAGGAGATGCTCACTTGCCCTTCCTGTCTCTGGCGTATGATGGTCCATGCTGCCTTAGGTCTCTGCCAGCAAAAAAGCCATTGCCTGATATGGCTCCTTGCCTTCAATCAGAACCATGAGCCCAGACAAACTTCTTTCCCTTTACCATGAGCAATAACACTGGCTATGCCATTATGTTATTAGCAACAGAAATCAGATTAAGACAACTTGGATCATGGCAGATAGACAAGCACTGTTTAAGAAAGATGCATAGAATGTTAGTACTTCAGGATGCTTATTCACATCGAGAGTCTGGACTCCCAATAAGCTTAGGAAATGTTTGGTTAAACCCATAGTTTGCTTGCCTATAAGACTTCTTACATTCTTTAGGTTACTAGGACTTAGGAGTGCAATGCAGACACAACATTCCCCGTTTCTCTGACCACTTTTGTGTGGTGCCTGTTGCATGGAGCACTCTTGCAGAAGCTGGACAGTTCCTCCAATGACATGTTAAACAGTTTTATCAATTGACTCTGAACATAGGTATTAAAGACAACCTAATCACCCTTTTCATTATATTAATAAAGAATTCAAGCTCCTAGGAAGTCCCAGGAAGGTGGTAGGGCAGGTATATAGTGAAGGGTCAACAGGGACTCAAATTTAGAAGTCCACACTCCCAGACTCTGCCCCTTGGGCTAAATTCCTGTTAATAATTGATGATTATCCTGGGTATCCAGGCCTTGATGTTGAACCTCTCCCATTACCAGGCATCAAAAGGTTTTCCATTATTTTTCTAATACTCTTCTATGGCTCCAGGATGCCTTCACCTATGCCCTAATTGAACTTCTAGAGATAAAAAACACAGTTTGGGGGGCCGGAGAGATGGTTTAGTGGTTAAGAGCACTAGTTGCTTTTCAGAAGACCCAGCTTTGAATCCCAGCACCCTCATGGCAGTTAACAGCCATCTATAACTCCAGTTCCAGGGAATCCGATGCCCACTTCTGTCCTGTGTGGACATTGCATGACATAGGTGCACTTACCTATGTGCAAGCAAAACACTCATACACATAAAATAAAAATAAATTAAAAAAAAACCAAAACCCACAGTCTGGGAAGTTAAAAAAAAGAAATAGAAAGTACTGTAATAACTAAACTGATACAATCCTCAAACTAAAAATACGTAAGTATATCTTAAGAGTATAAATTTGAAATTATATGTCTCCTATAATTTTTGAATATTGTTTGTCTACTAAGCTTCAACAATAATGTGAAATTTGTCACTGTTCCTATAGTGTGAGTTTGCCATTCACTCCCTTTCCAAATTCTCCAACCTATACAGTCTTTCAATGTAATCATGTTACTTCTTAAATAAAGCAATGCTAATAAAATATTTTTAAGTTAAAAACTTATTGATGACTGTAAACCAGCAAATATTCATAAGCTTTGTGCTTCAATACCTGCATTGTGTTTGGAAATTGCGTTGTACTGGCTTAGTAGGACTCCTGTAACGAAGCACTGGAGGACAAAGAGCTTAAACAATGGAAATGTGTTTACTCACAGTTCTGGAAGCAGGATATCCAAGGTCAATGCTGGAAGGGTTTCTGAGCCTTCTCTTTGCTTCACAGATAGTGGTCTTCTCCCTAGTCTGCACATAGCCTTGCTTCTGAGTCTAATCCCTTATATAAGAACACCAAGTGTGTTGGAGGGAGCCCATCCTAATGACCTCATTTTAACACAACTGCCTCTGTTAAGACCCTGTCTTCAAATAAGGTCACATTCTGAGATACTAGGGGTTAGAATTCCAGCATGAGTTTAAAAAAAAGTGTTTGTTTGTGAAGGAACATAAATTAGTCCTTAACACGTGTAACATAGAGACTTATTTATAATTAATATAGAATAGAGATTTGTTATAGACTCATTTGGAGGAAATTAAGATTCAAAAAAATTCCTCCCAGCTTTGGAAAGCCTGAACTTTCTCTTTTCTCTCAGAGGAAAGTCTCCTTGTTTGTCTCTTTAAAACCATAGAAAAGAATATTCCCAGACTGAGTAGAAAGAACATCCTGGAAATGAACTATCCCAGATTTTGTGTCTGGGAGATCTATGCCCTGAAGGGAATCAGCTACGCTTTCCAAGAAAGGCAGGGCTCAACATCAGTTTGGGGTGGTAAGAGGGAGTGGTTTTGTCTCAGTATGGGAAGTGTATTCTCTGACTTAGAAGAGCAAGTGAAAACCAAGGACCTTCAAAACTGGGACTTCAGTGAGGACTCTTGCACATCTGTCTGCAAGAACTGAGCCCTGATCTCTCACCACAGGAGTGTGCTGTGGAGACTGTCCTGGGATATTCTTATATCTTAGGCATTGCTCCCTGACCTCGGTGCTCTCTGTTTTGTAACTGCTTTGATAGGAGTGAAGACATTTTGAAAAGAGACACTTGTGTCCCTCCCTTTGGCTAACTGACTATTGAAAATGTTCCTCAAGAAATTGTAATTTCTCCAGAAATCTCACACTGGAAGAAAGAAGGGCTGGAGTCTTGAACCAGCCAGAGGGGAAGCTTGCCTCCTAGGAAGAGATTCCCTGCAGTTCTGACTTATGTTTTGGGGAAATTCAGATCAATCATACTGATAAAGAATGCTTCCTTTACTTTAATTTCATTTTTAGACCAATGAGAACCTGAGAACCTTTAAGTAGATTTTATTTCAATGAGGGATAACTGTTTTTTTTATTTTTATTTTATTTTTTTAACTAATGTATGAAAATCTTTTTGGAAGAAGGAAAAGAACACTTCATACTTTAAAAAATTATGTATTATAGAAAAAATGAAGATTAAAAAAGGATTAAGAAGAAAAGTAAAATCCACTCAGAAGAATGCATAGTTAACGCTTTATGGTTTTTCTAAGCTTTATTTTATATAGAGAGAATTTTATTTTTGAAATTGTGTCATTCGTGGACACAGCATTGTATACTTTGTCCCTTGTTATATCATAGTGCAAGTATAATTTCATTAAAAATTATTGAAAAACATTTTTTTCTGTTTGTTCTTTTTGGGAAAGTCTCCTGTAACCCAGGCTGGCCTTTGTTTGATATGTAGCCCAGGATGACCTTGAACTCCTGATCATCCTGATTCTATTCCCCAAGTGCTGGGGTGACATAATAGATGTGCACTGCCATGTCCAGCTGAAAACATTTTAATCACTGCATAATGTTGCCACTCATGGCTAGTTCATTTTTTTCTTGATCATTGCTCTTTTGCTGTGCACTTAAAATGTTTCCTACAACAGGAGCTGGAGAGACGGCTCAGCAGTTAAAAACACTTCTTACAGAAGACCCAGGTTCGAATCCCAGCACCCACATGGTACTAACAACTGTCCGTAACTCCAGTTCCAGGGGATCCAACAGCCTCTTCTGTCCTCTGCAGGCATTGCATGACACACAGGTAATTACTTACATGCAGGCAGGCAATACACGCATACACATAAAATAAAAATAATAAATAAAATTTAAAAAAATGTTTCCTACTGTCTTTGTTAATGCATATGGGGGAATGGGAAAGTAGTGAGTGCTCAGCTCTCCAAGAGACATACTTCTTTCTCTCTTCGCTGGAAATAATGAGGTAACCATTATTTCTCTTGACTACCAGCTGAGTAGTCAAGAGAGCCTGGGAGGAGGGAAGAGAGACCATGGCCTTCAAAATTTCTTCTTGGACTCCATCAGGAAGGCTGCCAGCCAGATGTTTGGAATACCTCCTTTGTGGACCTCCTGCAGGTCCTTTGAATATCCTCTGTGCCTTACCCTGGCTCAGGAAGTGAAAGCATCTCACACAGAGGACCCACTCAACCCTGAGATGTTGAGAAGGCAATCAGAACTAACCAGCTCTTCAGGGAAGAGTACCAGGGAAAATAAACATAGGACTCTTAGCACCTGGTTTGGCTTAAGAGATGGAAAGAAGGCATAGGACATTGAGAACACCCCCACTGGTAACAAGCACACCAAGGGAGCACGAAGTACAGAGCACACGCATCCACAGAGCCTGCCTGGAAGTGTCTGAATCCCTAGCCAGGATGGATGGTGAAGAAGGCCGTTCTCCCTGAAGACAGTCAGTAAAGGCTAGAGGTAGAGACTGCTTCTTCAAATACGAACCAGTGGTGCAAGACTTCAAGGAAAATGAAAAACCAAGGAAACAGGAGACTGCCAATGGAACAGAATAATATTTTAGTAACCAAGGCAAACAAATGAAGACTTGTGAATTGCCTGACAAAGAGTTTAAAACAATTGTGTTAAGGAAGTTCAGTAAACTACAAGAGAACAGAGCAAAGTGAAAAAAATTAGAAAAACAAGGCATGAACACCAGGAAAATTTCCGTAAAGAGAAAGCATAAAGATGAACTATCCAGATATCCTGAAGCTGAGGAACTTGACATGAATGAAATGAGGAAACACATTTGTTATGGTTTGAATGTGAAAACTGTCCTCATAGACTCACGTGCCTGAGCTACTGGTCCCCAGCTGGTGGTGCTATTTTGGGAGATTATGGAACCATTAGGAGTGGGGTTAACTGGTGGGGCCTCACTGCAAGAAGTGAGTCCCAGGGCTGGAGAGATGGTTCAGCGGCTAAGAACAGTGGCTATTCTTACAGAAGACCCAGTTTCGAACCCCAGCACCCACATGGCAGCCTACAACTGTCCGTAACTCCAGTTCCAGGGGATCCAACACCCTCTTCTGACCTCCATGGGCATTGCAGAGCACAGGTGCACTTACATACATGCAGGCATACATAAAATAAAAAAAATATTTACTAAAAAAAGAAGTGAGTCCCTGGGGGAGGTTTGGAGGGGGACCTTGAGTTTATGGTGGGCCTCTTCAACTCTGTTCTCTATGACCTATTCTACCCATATGTGAGGAGGTGAGGAGACCCAGCAGCACACTCCCACTGCCAAGGAGGCCTCTGCCACCATGCCTTCCCCACTACAGTGGATTCTTGCTGTTTTCTTTCTGTTGCTATGATAAAACACTGAGCAAAACTAAGTGTTAGGTAAATCAGGTGAATCAGGAGAAATCACCAACACACAGACAAGAACTCTGGCAGGGAAGAGTTTATTTGGAGATCACACAGGGTGACTCTCAGTTCAGGAGTGAGGAAGCCACCAAGCGTGCAGGCTGCTGGCTGGAGGTATTTGTAGGGGGTAGGGGATAGGGAATGCCAAGGGCAGATGCAGCTGCCTGGTCAATTTCTGTTTTTCAGGGGTGGAAGGTAGGAAAACAGTTTCTGCAGGAGGCAGGAGTTGATACATTGTGAAACTTATTGGGGGAGGCAGCTGGAGCTGAGACACATCTTACAACAATCTGGTCATGGGTGCAGGGGCCTGTTTATCTTCTAAATTTATGTAGGGGGAAACAGACTATGTTGAAACTGAGACTCCTGTTTTCAAGAGGCCTCCCCCCCTGGGCCTGTTTTGTGAGGCTTTACTGCACTGGAGACCTGGACTCTAACATTCCAGCCTTTTGTGTTATAGGATGTGGGCAGCAGTACTCATCTAGCTACTTCCTTCTGGTCAGGGTTGGTGTGGGGAGAGGCAGGGGGCTAGAGTATGGTCAGGCAGTGGGGGTCTCCACTTCATGCATCTGGACAAGGTCCTTGGTGGTCAACAGGTGTTCATACACATGTGGGGGAAAGAAAAGTAACAACTGATTAAAGTTAGTGTGTATGAGTCCATGGATCTGGCCCTGAAGGTACCTAAAGAAGCAGGGGGCAATAATTAGCACTAGAATAATAGAAAGCAGGGGGCCAAGTAGAGGCAGAAGCTAAGGTGTTGGTCCTATAAGAATATCCCACCGGGGTGACTGTTGGTATTACAGTTTTAAGCTAGAGGTCCTTAGCCACCTGCTGAAGGCGCCTTACATTGTGCTCAACCATACCCAATTGGTTGACATAGTAACAGCATTCTTCACCAAAGAAAATGCAGGTACCCCCTTTTTCTGCAGTTAACAGATCCAGAGCTTGCCTGTTCTGAAGGGGGACTTCAGCTAGGGAAGACTGTTGCTGTTGTAGGATCTGGATTGACTGGGCTATTGCCTCTACTGCCATAGTGAGCTCCTGCTTAAGGTCCTGGATCTCCTGAGAGAGATGCTGGGCTGAGAGTAAGGTATGCCCCAGAATCCCTGCCATGAATCCTGTGGTGGCTATGGATGATACCAGGCTGATTCCTACCAGGACTGCTAGAGTAGCTGACCTCTTTCTCCTACTTCCTCCTATTTCTGTGGAGAGAAAATCATGCACTTCTCCCAAAGTATATAGGGTTAACCTGGGTATGAAAATGACTGGAGATCAGGTATCCTTAACTTGTGGGGAGATATAAGAGGATATTTTGGAGGAGAGAGCTCTGCCCAAAAAGGGGTGCCAGGCATGAGGACATAACCAGAAAAGAGTGGGTTAAGGTAGTTTCCCAAAATATGCAAGACAATGGTCCTGTTGTTTTGGGGTTATGGGGCTTCCTATCAACCCCCACCATGGAGATGTGTGAGGGAAAAACTCTACTGGAATAGGAGGGGAGAACAGACCACGAGGCATCCATGTCCAAAATAAAATGAATAATCTTACCCGCAGCCATAGCCATTAACCTGGGCTCCTCCATGGTGATGGTCATCAAGGAGGTGGGGGCTGAGGAGCCAGGGCCCCATCAGTCTTCAGCCGCCAGGCCCAGGAGGTCATCCACTGAACCCTGTAAAGCAGGCTAGGTCTGGGAGGTGAGTGGCCTACCTTGGTGTTGCAAAAAGAAAACAGTCAGCCCTCCAGTGACCTTGTTGCCCACATTGAGGACAGGGTCCAGGAGGCGGCTGCAGGTTGGGGCATTGCCTTGCCCAGTGTTTGGTGAGTCTGCATTTGAAGCAGGGTCGTGATGGTAGTCATTGGGTACCATTGGTGTCCTTTGTCTTCTTTGGAGGAGCCCTCAGGATTGCGGCCATCAGCTGGTACTTTTGTTTGGACAGGGTGAGTATGTCTGCCCTCTCCTGTTCCTCCTGGTTATTGAAGACTTTAAATGCCAAGTCTAACAGATCTCCCATGGGGGTTTCAGGACCTTTGTCTAGGTGTCTCATTTCTTTCTGATGTTTGTGGCCAATTGTAAGATAAAATGGTGGTTGAGCATAAGCCACCCCTCTCTGGATTCTGGATCATACTTGGTATACTGAGCTAGGGCATCAATAAGTCTGTCCATAAACTGAGCTGGGGTTTAGTAGGGCCCTGGACAATCAACCTAAGCTTTTCAAAGTTAACTACCTAGGAGGCAAAGCTCTCTGAAAACCTGTCAAGAGGCAAGTGATCATGTGATCACTTGCTGCCCTACCTGGTGAAGGTCCTTCCTGATTCCCCCAGTGGGAATGAGTAATTCCACTCAGGGCCTTGAAAGGGAACTGCCTCGATCCCAGTAAGATGGGTCTGGTTGGTAGAGTGGAACTCATTAGCATACTCTTGTGCTGCTGTCCAGCCCCTATGTCTCTCATCGGGGGTGAGGGTGGACTGGAGAATCATAAAGATGTCATGCCAGGTTAGGTCATAGCTATGGGTGATGTATTTGAATTCTTGTATGAAGTGTGTGGGGTCAGTAGAGAAAGAGCCTTTTCTGTGCTCGGGCTGGGACAGGTCACCAAGGGAGAAAGGGGCATGAACCTTAACAACTCCTTCTACCCCTGCCACTTCCCTAAGGGGGAAGATGCCACACATGGTAGGGGGCTGAGACTGGTATTTCCTCAGGCCCAGAGGCTGGCTCTCAATGTTCTTTCCAGCTGCTTCTCTTCACTCAGTCCTGCTGTGTAGACATCATAGTCCCTGTGAGCTTTTTTGTAGACCCCTGGCCTGCCACCTGGATAGTAGTTCAGTTAACAAGAGAGGCCTGCACTATGTTCAAGCAGGCTGGGGCTGCCAGCAAGGGAAGGAGTGTGTGGCTTGGGGTGGCGGGGTGAAGGAGAAGGGAAGACCATGAGAGGGATTTTGAGGTGGAGAAGGGAGGTGAGCTGGGTCAGATTCAGGGAGTGAAGGCAAAGGGGAACAGGAGGCACAGAGGGAGGGGTTAGCACGAAGATTAAAAAAGGCTTGGAAATAAGGGAGCTTGGACCTTTTTCTGCTACATTGGCAGAAATTATCTAAATCTCTTAAAATATTGAAGTCTAAGGTTCCTGTGTCTGGCCAAATGGAGTCATTGTCCAACTTATACTGGGACCAGGCAGTGGTACACAAAAATTTTAGGTGCTTTGGTCTAATTGTATCTGAAAGTTCTAGTTGCTTTAGGGACTTGAGAAGACAAACAAGAGGTGTGAGACCCTCATGTTTAGATTGAGTGGTTTCCATAGTGACAGATTAGTTATATAGCACAGAGGAGTTAGAGAAAGAATTGAGCAAGTATGTAGGAGGAGATAATGAGAACTCTTTCCTCATGGGGGCGGGGGGCGGGGGTAGAGTCTGGGATAGCAGCTAAGATTCCAGGCAGAAAGGTGCAGGATATAAGAAAAAGGAAGGCAGGAGGAAGGAAGAGAAGGGACATGAGCCATGGGTCATGCCAACCAAGAGTGTGTGGAACCAACATCAAGAAAGGCGCCCCTTACTGATGAAGGCCTAAAACATGTTCCCTGTCCTTGGAGGCAGCATCCTGCAATCACCAGAGAGGGGAAAGAGCGAGTGCCTGTTGTGGAGCATGAGAAAATGAAAGTGAAGGGGAGGTGTGGGGAGTGAGGGGGAGAGAGGGAGAGAGAGAGAGAGAGAGAGAGAGAGAGAGAGAGAGAGTGTCTGAGGCTTAGTGAGAGGCCATGAGAAGAAGAATTAACAGTAGAAACTTCCAGAGACTAGCTTCCCTGTTTTGGACATGCCTCAGGTCAAGCCCATGGATTTGTGGGGTTGGCCTTCTCTTGGAGTTCCCGAGAGTAGAAGAGAGAGACTCTGATCTGTGGAACAAATTTCAAAAAGGTTTACACAGAACACTAATAAGACCTCAAGACAAGAGGACAGTACCACCTGTGTAGGTAATAGGCTGCTAAGGCCTCTGGGATCCCCGGTCACAATGGGCAGCCAGAAAACCTTTTAGCAGGCTGGGAGCAGTCTGTGCTCCTTTAGGAGAACTAGTCACCAGGACTGAGGGACTCTAAGAGAAAGGGTTTGAGAGCAATGGAGGGGCAGGTCTACCCCTCAGGTGGGCTTAGGCAGGCACAGTAACCATGCAGGACACTCGACGGTTGTGGAGACCAGTGCTGCCCAGTGGCCTTGAGTTTGGTCCAGGAGTGACCTCTGAGTCAAACTGAAAGGAAGACAATGGAGAGGTTGAGAAGGGAAGAGAGAGAAAGGGAACAGAGAGAGAGAAGAGTCAGGATGTACCTCAAAGCTGGATCAGTGGTATGTGCAGGGAGTCAGTAGCAGCAGCCAGGTCCTGTTGGAGTTCTTTACATGCGATCTTCAATGGTGACGATCCGAGTCACGGCACCAAATGTTAGGTAAATTGGGTGAATAGGGAGAAATCACTGAGACACAGACAAGAACTCTGGCAGGACAGGGTTTATTTGGAGATCAATTAGTTCATCAGGTGAATCAAATTCCTCAGTATCTGAGGGTTCTAAATCCTCAGCCTCCTCAGGGTTCTCCCACACATCTCCATCCCACATGTCAGGATTCCAATTTTTCCCTACCAATGCCCTCACCTTTACTGATGACACCCTTCAAGGCTGGGAATTAAATTCACGTTGTAGGTCAGCCAAATGTATAATAAGGGCTCCAGCTTGATTTTCTGCAGCTTTAGCTCTCTGGTTGCTGGAGAGAAGATTCTCTTCTAGGGCACACTTGGAAACTTTTAAACTGTTGATTCAAATCTGGAGCTTGTCAATTTTATCATTAAGTTCATTGTTTATCTTCACCACTTTATCCAGAGATGCTAGAAGTACCCAGCCAGCATCATTATCTTTCTTATTTTTCCACAAATCATCGAATGTTTTATGTATAGAGTCACTAAATTTCTTGTTCTTCATAAGAGGTGAGTTAGGAGATTCAAATGGGTATATCTCCATAATTGTTTAAAATAGTCTACACCATGGATTTTCAGTGCTCTCCATGCTATCTGATGATTCTGAGTTGGAGAGCCTGTTCCGAATACCAACAAGCCCATTAAAGAAATTCATCCTTTCAATTCTGTTTCTCTAGAACCACTCCTGGTACCACAATCTGTATTAGTCAGGGTTCTCCAAAGAAACAGAACCAGTAGAATGAATATATATGTATAGAGATTTATCAGCTTAGCTCACAGGATAGAGTCCGAGTAGTCCAACAATGGCTGCACCACACTGGAGAGGCTGAGAATCTGTAGTCACTCAGTCCACAAGGCTGGATGTCTCTGTGGGTCCAATCTGGTGCTGAAGGCCTTACAAATTCCAAAAGATCAGCTAGTCTTCAGTCTACAGCAGCAAGACGAACTCACCAGCGAGAGAGAAGGCAAGCAGCAAGAAGCCAGGTGTTCTCCTCTGCCTTGGCCTTTTATATGGCTGCCATCAGAAGGTAATGCCCACATTTAGGTTGTGTCTTCCAGCTTCAGATGATCCAATCAAGAAGATCTCTTTCATTTCAGTTAATCCCAGATCCAGTCAAGTTGATACCCAGGAATAGTCATCACAAGTCCACCCCTTGTCAACTTGATACCCAATAGCATCTCTCTATATCATGCTTAATTTTCAAATGAAAACAATGTTGAGGTCATAATTTCACCTAACGTGATATGACTATCCCATCATACAATGACAAATGCATTACATATCTTAGAGTAGGTGATATGGTCTTCGAGGGATGCTTAGTCCTTTAGTACCTCATAACCCAATATGATCATATAGGTTCACAACACTTAACCACTTAACACATCTCAATTACACATTCAAAAAAGAATAACACAAGTATCTGCTTAACATATGTGTATACATGAATAAGCCTATTCTTAACCAAATAGAACAAAAATACTCATGTCACTTACAATCCACGTTTCTGCAACTGGTCACGTGGCCTAAGCTGGTATTTGTAACTACCTTCCTCTACTACCCATTCTGTATTTCCTCCACCATCA
>NW_008352891.1:6702375-6714766 GCF_000622305.1 Nannospalax galili
TTCCCTGGAGGAGTGACCCATACTTTCATCCCTGAAGGGTCTGGGCCATTTGTTGTCCTGTCTGGATTGGGTTGTTGCAGTTTCCCATTGACCTTAATCACAGGACATGGTAACACCAAAAGTCGTCCTAAGGAATCTCCTGCCTTCCAGATATAATCTTCATTACTGCCATTGTGGAGAACCAGTCCAATTTCCCCCTGGTAGTCTGTGTCAATCACCCCTCTAAATACTGTTATTCCTTTCTTAGCCTGCTGACTTAAGGGCATCAGAAGCCCAAAGTGTCCAGGGGGAAGTCTTAGCTTCCAGTTCAATGGAATATTTGTTGTCTCTCCTGGCAGAAGCACTCCCTCCTCTGGAATCAAAGCATCTGAGCCAGTAGAGTGCAAAGTTGAGGGTACAGGAAGAAAAAATTTTCATAGAGAGTCATTAGGGGTGATAGTGATTGGAATCATTCCCACTTCCACCCCTTGATTCCTGGACCCCTGAATCCTGGCTGTAGGAGAAACTGTGCTATATATTGGATGCTGAATCAAAGCATACACTACCTTCTGGAGGACTCTCTCCCAGCCCTCCAGGCTATTGCCACCTAATTGACGCTGTAACTGTGTCTTTAAGAGGCCATTCTGTCATTGTTCTGTCAAACCAGCTGCTTCAGGATGGTGGGGAACATGGTAAGACCCGTGGATTCCATGACCGTGGGCCCACTGTCGCACTTCTTTGGCTGTTAAGTGAGTTCCCTGGTCAGAAGCAATGCTGTGTGGAATACCATGAACCCCTTGATTCCTGGACCCATGAATGCTGGCTATAGGAGAAACTGTACCATGTATTGGACACTGATTCAAGGCATACACTGCCTTCTGGAGGATGCTGCCCCCTCAGCCCTCCAGACTATTGCGACTTGATTGGCACTGTAACTGTGTCTTTAAGAGACCATTCCATTGTTCTATCAAGCCAGCTGCTTCAGTATGGTGGGGAACATGGTAAGACCAGTGGATTCCATGACCATGGGCCCACTGTCATATTTCTTTGGCTGTGAAGTGAGTTCCCTGTTCAGAAGTGATGCTGTGCGGAATACCATGACGGTGGATAAGGCATTCTGTAAGTCCCTGGATAGTAGTTTTGGCAGAAGCATTACATGAAGGAAAGGCAAATCCATAACCAGAATAAGTATCTATTCCTGCAAGCACAAAACGCTGTCCCCTCCAAGATGTAAGTGGTCCAATGTAGTCAACCTGCCACCAGCTTGCAGGCTGGTTGCCACGGGGAACAGTGCCATATCGGGGGCTCAGTGTTGGTCTCTGCTGTTGGCAGATCTGGCACTCAGCAGCAGCTGTAGCCAGGTCAGCTTTCGTGAGTGGGAGTCCATGCTGTCGAGCCCATGCATAACCTCCATCTCTGCCACCATGGCCACTTTGTTCATGGGCCCATTGAGCAATGACAGGGATAGCTGAAGAAAGAGGCTGACAATCCACAGAGTGGGTTATCTGCTCTACTTGATTATTGAACTCATCTTCTGCTGAAGCCACTTTTTGATGAGCATTTACATGAGACACTAAAGGACTAAGCATTCCTTGATGACCTTAAGCCACCAGCTTGCAGGCTGCTGGCTGGAGGTATTTGTAGGGGGTAGGGGATAGGGAATGCCAAGGGCAGATGCAGCTGCCTGGTCAATTTCTGTTTTTCAAGGGTAGAAGGTGGAAAAACAGTTTCTGCAGGAGGCAGGAGTTGATACATTGTGAAACTTATTAGGAGGAGGCAGCTGAAGCTGAGACAGGTCTTGCAACAATCTGGTCATGGATGCAGGGGCCTGTTTATCTTCTAAATTTATGTAGGGGGAAGCAGAGTATGTTGAAACTGACTCTTGTTTTCAAGAGGCACCCTGGGCCTGTCTTGTGAGGCTTTACTGCACTAGGGGAGAGTCGCTGCAGACCTGGACACTAACACTAAACTGGGGAGGAAAGGGTTTATTTTAGCTTACAGGTTACAATCCATCATTGAAGGAAGCCAAGGCAGGCAAAAAAGACAGGCACTAAGGCAGAAACTGAAGCAGAGACCGTGGAGGAATGCTGCTTATTGGCTTGCTTCCCCTGGCTTGCTCAGCTACCTTTCTTACACAGCCAGGCCCACCCTGGGATGGCACCACCCATAGTCAGCTGGGCCCTCCTACATCAATTAGCAACCAAGAAAATGTCCCACAGACATGGCCACAGACCAATCTGATGGAGTCAGTTCCTCAGTAGAGGTTCCCACTTCTCAGGTGTCTCTAGTTTTGCCAAGTTGACAAAAACTAACCAGTACAAATTCTAGTACCTCTAACTGTGGACAAAAAGAAATCCTTCCTCACTTAAGTTGTTTGTCAAGTACTGGGTAGGTGTGATGGGGAAAGTAACTAATACACATATAAAGTGAGAAAAAAAAAAACAGGTTGTAGATTATGGTTTAATAATAGGTAGCATTTCTCCCCTTTTAACTGCTTATAACAGAATGGTGTGTTTTATTGATGCATCTCAGGTTTGACTAAATATATTATCATTTAAGATATTTAATAATTGGATGGAAAAGACTTGAAATATAAAGTTGCAAGTTTCATTGGGGTTTTAGCATATTTATTACTAATTTGCCTATTCATATTTATATATCACATTTATCACAAGTTCTTTGCCTTTTACTTTTCATTATGATGCTTTGTTGTAGAGTGTTTTTGTAATGAGCTTCCTTGCCTGGGGCTTCTCAATAAGCAAGTAGTTGTATTTTGTTAGACAACCCCAGGAAGCAGAGGAGAGAGAAGGGCAACAGCAAGAAAGGAAGGAAAGACAGAGCAAAGATGGTCACCACAGCTGTGCTGAGAATAAATACAAGTCAGAATAAGACACTAATTCCATAGAACACAGAAATATGTTCCCTCACTGCAGTTATTTGCTTTAGGCAATTTGCAATCATAACTACATTCTGCACTCCTCAAAATGTATAGAAGACTAGATGGGTCTTTTCCCAGCTGACCTTTTTCCTCAGCTTTCTGACTCAGGAATGCCTTTCTCAAGAACATGAGAGAAACATCTTTAAAATGCAAACATCTTGGGGCCAGAGCCATCCAACAGTTGGTAAAATGCTTACCATACAAGCAAGAGGACAGAACTCCTATAAAAAGCTAGTCAGGTGGAGACAATGATCCCTGGGACTTGCTGGTCAGCCTGTTGAACTAAATTGATGAGCTCTGGCTTCAGTGACAGACTCTGTCTCAAAAAACAAGGTAAAGAGCAATTGAGGAAGACAGAGTCATTGTCCTCTTACCTACACACACACACACACACACACACACCTTGAGAGCCATCTTTTTGAAATGTAAACACAGAACACACTCAACTACCTATCTCTTAAAAATTTTCCTTTTTTTTTCTTGTTCTTAAGAATTTCCTTTTATAAATGAAATTGTAAGGTGGTTTAATGAGGTGTTGTTTGGAGTGAGGGATGAGAGAGGAGTGGTAATATGATAAAACTGGACATCACAAACACTCTGGCCTTAAGTAAGCACATTTCATTAATTGTCTTTGACATCCTTGTTCAAGAAGTCTTCAGGAAAGTACACATCTCTGCAGGCCATCTTGGCTCTATAAGTGCTGTTGAGGTTTCTTGGCTCTGTCAGCAAGAAAGGCAAGCCAGACCCTAAGGTGAAGGGCTTCTTCCTTTCTCACAAACCCTTAACTATCCTGCTTCAGGGCTTGTGGGATGTGAAGGTCCTGTACACTAGGCTGTACATGCCTGAGTGCAGAGTCTCAAAGTTTTCCCTGACTGGTACATGGTAGACAGGAAGTTGGAGGTGAGGTGTTGGCTTCAAGCAAGGTTGTCAGGATGCACTTCTATAAAGCTGGTTCAAACTAGAGCAAAGCTGAGCACTGCAACAGTGGTTGGAGTCAGATGCTCTGAAGTGGAAAATGAAAGAATGCCCCGGCTGCAGAAAACTAAGAAACTGCTGCTAATCTTATCTACCTCTGAAACTCCTGCTGACCCTTATCTACCTCCGGGACTGTTGGAGACCAGCTGTTGCTCAAGATAGCCTGTCCTGTTTGAGCAAGTGTCTCCTGAAAATGAGACACATAGACCCCTACAGCTGCATCCGCTTCCTCATGCCCAAGACCCTAGATGATCTCTAACTCTCCCCATACACAGTACAGTTGCCTCTGTCCTGAGGGAAGGTGGCTGTCACTTGCTGCATTTGCATAAAACATAGTCTTGTCCTGTTGAAAGTCTGGCTGGCATTGGTCTATTTTCCCGACTCCGTTTTCCTTCCCACTCTCTAAATTCTAACAGAGAAAGAGAGGTACCAGGCACATGAATTCTTATGTTTTTGTTTTTAAAGTAGTACCAATCACAAAATAGATTTTGCATTGATTCTAAAGTACCATCATTAACAGCTGATGTGTTCACATTCGGTTATGCTGCCCCTCAGGAATTTGCTCAGAAATAACACCATGGTGGGGATGCAGAAGCAACAGAGCAGGAGCTAATCAGCCACCGCATTGCTGAGGCTCTCAGAGTTTCTGTGTTGAGGGTACCTGTCTTGGTCTACTTCATGTTGTGAGACCAGAATACCAAAGAATTTGTACTGTATGTCAGAGACTGACTTCTTACCATTCTACAGACTGGAGAGTTCCTTGCCTATGTGCTGGAGTCTGGTGAGGATCTTCCTAACATTGCGGCTCAGCAAGAGGGATCAAGAGCACACACAGACTCTGCCTTCCTCTTCTTATAAAACCACTAATTCCCCTTTGGGGAGGGTACACCGTTACAACCTCATCCAAAGGCCAGTAACATTTGAATTGGGGGATTAAGTTTTCTTTAAGAAATTTATTATGTAAGCTGGACATGGTGATGCACGCCTTTAGTCCCAGTGCTCTGAAGGCAGAGGCAGGTGGATTTCTGTGAGTTCAAGGCCAGCCTGGTCTACATAGTGAATTCCAGGTCAGCTGGGGCTACAGGGAGACCCTGTCACAAAGAGACCAAAAATTTTTTAAATTACATTTATTTATTTATGTACGGGGTGGGGAAGAGGCTCATAACTACACTGTGAGTGTGGAGGTCAGAGGACAACTTGCTGGAGTTGATTCTCTCCTTTGATCATGTAGGTCCTAGGAACTGAACTTAGGTCCTCAGCCTTGGTAGTAGGTGCCTTTACCCACTGAGGCATCATGCCCTGGGATTAGGTTTTCAACACATGAATTTTGGGGTCATATCTAAACCACAGTGCCACTGTAAAGCACCATCCACGACATCCTCTAAAACATGAATTCCCTCTTCAACACCCTGTCTCCTACCACAGTCTTCTTCTAGAGTTCTTTGGTGATAATGAATTCCATAATACAGTAATAACTTTTTTTCTCCATCTAATGTCATTAATGGTATAATAGTCTTATTTAAATTTTTTTCTAATGTCACTAGGAAATTGCACAAGTGGAATATTTAGGGTATCTTGCCAAGTAAAAGATTAAATTTAGACAAAACAAATTTATGATAAAATTGTGTTTTGATGCCTGGATAAGCAAACAACAGACCTAATAGAGACTGGAAATGTGGCTCAGTAGTAGAGTGCTTGCCTAGTGTATACAAAGCCTTGGATTTGATCCCTAGCCCTGGATAAAGAAAAGGAAAAAAGACCTAACTATAGAAAACTAAGGGCAGGTATACTATAGCACAAGACAGACTTGTACAAATCCATCCTTTTAATTATAAGTGATAGAGCATTTGCCAGAAAGAGAAAAGTCATATCATGCCAAGTTAAAGAAAGTACAAATAAAAATACCCCAAACAATGAAAACTAACCTTGACAAGACACCTCCAATGGTGGTAGAAACCACAGAATTGCTTAAAAGAGCCCTGAGCGAACTGCTAGCTACGTCTATAAAAGAAAAAAAAGGAAAAGAGAAAAGCTGTTAAGCAGGACGGCTTTGTGCTCTGGATGATTGCCATGCACTGTGAGTGTCCTGAATGCCTTCAAGAATCCTCAGACTTCAGGGGAATCTGTCAAGAGCAGAACTGTTGCAGTAGCTATGCAGGGGGCTGACAGTACACCAGTAGAGAAAATGTGAATCACAGCTAAACCTCTGGAAAAATGAGGATGCCAGTAGGCTGAGCCACTTCAGAGAACCAAGAAAGACCCATCTGAGTAATAATAATGGCAAAAAAGAAACCTGAATCTAGAACTGAGAACTGTTAAAGATGTTCTGGACAGGAGAGACAGTTTATTGATATAGAGAAGTATTTTTCTAGAAGGGATACAGGAATGCAGAGAGATGGAGGGCCAGATGGGGAAACAAATGCTCTACCTTTCAGGACTATATAACTGAATTTCCTAATGTTAATGCCCCGATGATGAGTGGACATTCTGGAAGATGACTTGGAGTGATCTGTGTGAATATGTGACTTGTGGAGTCCTGATCCCTCAATCCTCCAAGGCATTTCCAGTTGGAGTTGAGATGCGACATGAGACTGTGTGTGAGGCGAAGTCCTACAAGAGCATAACTGCTGTCCTCATGTTTTTAGGTTAATGCTGTCATTGAGAGGACAATGCTTCTACTCTAGACCCAAACTGTGGTGCAACAATAGGAGCCAGAGAAGGCTGTGGCTCCTGCTTCTCAGATTGGAAATAGGTGCTGTTTGTGTTTTTATGCAGTGGTCTAATATTTTTGTTTTGTGGGGGTTTGAGGTGGGGAGTAGACTCTACCACGCCCATGTCTCCTATATACGCAATTTACAAGTCACTTTATGCGAGTGCTCATATTTTACAGATGGGGAAACTAGTTCAGAGAGCTAAAACTTGTACAAGATCACGAAACTAGAAATAGCCAAGATTCTAAAACAGTTCAATGTGGCATCAGAGCCTATACTCTGAACCATCATCCTCTGTGGTCTGCTCAGCCTTGTGGACTTAGGATTTCAAATCAGTGTAATGAAATACCTGACATCATTTATAGCAGAATCTTCTTAAATAAAATTGGTAGACACCCTACTCTGGTTCTTCAGGGGTTCGGTCTCCAGAAAAATGACAAATCCTGTGATGAAAGGATACTTGCTTTAACAGAGAATATTGGGGCTGGAGAGATCACTCAGTGGTTAAGAGCACTAGCTGCTCTTGCACAGGACCTAGGTTTAGTTCCCAGCACCCACATAGTGGCTCACAACTGTCTGTAATGCCAGTTCCAGGGAATCCAATGTTCTCTTCTGGCCTCCGTGGGCATTGTATGCACTTACATGAAGGCAAAACACTCATACACATAAAATAAAAATAAATTTTAAAAATATAAAACTACCAGAAATTGATAAAAAAGAATAAACAAATGGATGAAAACTGATTTTATTATGTTAAGTATGATAAGCCACAATCAGAATTACAAACATCACATATTTTGTCTCACATTTGGAATCTACATTTTCCAAAAGAGAGAAAAAGATGAAATTAGAAAACAGGGTATTTGAGAGGGGGAAAGGTGCCAGCAGAAGTGGGCAAGGGATAAGACAGGGTAATAGTGGGGTGAATATGGTCAAAGTGCATTATGTGAAAATACCACAATGAAACCTATTTCACACAAAGACATGTGTGAAAATACCACAATGAAACCTATTACTTTGTATAATTAATATACAAATAACAAAATGTATAAAATGAAAAACACATAGGATAATGTTTTTAAATAGAACGTGTGAAAGCTGCAGATATGAGACATGTATGATAGTGGTTTGTATCTATGGTCAATATGCAGTTAGAAAATACAATGTAAAAAACTCAATTCTTAGCAGTACAAAGAACATAGGTCGAGAAGGGGAGTGGGGATGTAGCCACAATAATATAGCAACTACCATTATAGGACTAAGAAGAGACTCCTATTTAAATTGAGCCTCTAAATCAAAATCCTAAAAACCAGGAAAAAATGCCAAGAAAATTCATCAGCAAAATCAGTCATAAAATATCTCTCATGATTTCATTTCAGTTCAAGTTAATTTTGTAAAACATCCAGAAGTCTTAAAAGGTTTTTATCATCTAGGTTTGACTGCCAGCACCCACATGGCAGCTCTGTCATCCTCTTCCAGAGAGCACTACACACACACACACACACACACACACACACACACACACAATACATTTGTACAAATAAAAAAATCATTAAAAAAAAAATCAAGCATGAGGGGCAGGAAAGATGCTTCAGCAGTTAAAAGCACTTGCTGCTCTTGCAGAAGACCTGGATTCAGTTTCCAGTAACACATGGTAGCTCACAACCATCTGTAACTCCAGTTCAGGGGATCTGATGCCCTCTTCTGGCCTTCCCAGGCACTGCATGCACATGGTACACATTCATACATGCAGTTGTGTGATACCACATTATGGTGATGCCTGAATAGTGACTGACTTTTAGCATCCAATTAAAGCAAGAGTGGGGCCTGAACTGTTCTGAGAACGTGTTCCTTCAGATTTCTCCTAGAACTGTGCTCTCAAATCAAGGCCTTATTCTTTCTCTATTGAAACTTCATCCAACGTGAATTGGGTTAAGAAAAGTGGAACCTTTCTTTTATTAGAGAAGGATTTTTCCTTTTTGATGCCTACTGACTAGGAACAGCACCCATAAGCACAAACAGATGTTATCAATTTAATCCCACCTATTGTTTGCAACATAAACTGGATAATTTGCATGAATTTTAATGAGTATTTAGCTGCTTGCAGCATTTCTGATATTCACAACACACACACACACACACACACACACACACAGAGTCACACACAGTCACAGTCACAGTCACAGTCACATGGTTCTGGGTCAAGGACAAGGAAAGACCATGAGGAATTAAAGCTGTGTTTCCATCATGAGAGAGGAGCCCAAGGCTTAGTAAGTTTGCTTACACTGTAAGCAAAGTGAGATAGTGTCCCAGGAGTCATCCCCCCACACATGCAGGCAAAATACTTACACACATAAAATAATAAAATGAATACAAAAATCATAAATAATAACCAGGTTCATATATTAAAATGCAAATTTAAAGTAGAAATAAAAATTTAAGATTAAGCACATAAACTGTGGAGGGACAGTGTCAAAAAGAGATTTAAAAAGTTATTAACAAGAAATTCATGTGGAATGAGGCACAGAGAGGCAAAGATATGCAATATTCAATAACAAGAACTGTGGAGGCTCAACTGAGATGCTCAAATACGCATTTCATGAATTTCTGAATAATATCACAGAACCAATGGAGAAGAAAGAAATTAAACAATGGTGGCTAAATTTTTTAAATGAAGAAATACTTCTAAATTAAAAGTATATCTTGAATATTTTTCATGTTAATTGAATATAGATCCATTCCTAAACAAATTAAAAGTAAAAATGTAGAATATTCAGGGGAAAGATGAAGTTTTAGAAGTTACCAAAGGAAAAAAAATGTTAGTTATGACAGGGAATAATAATTAATGGCAAACTGCTCATGCAGTTAAAGAAGCCAAAAACCAAAGTAAGTTTAAGATGCTAACTCAGAATCAAATACGGTAGGTGTGGCTGTAAGGTCAGCATTTGGGAGGTAGAAGGATGGCCTATGAGTTTGAGGCCAGCCTGGTCTATATAGTGAGTTCCAGGTCAGACATAGCAAAGGACTACATAGCAAAGCCCTGTCTCAATAAACAAATACAAAAATGCTAACAGAATTAACTAAAAATGTCCACTTAGAATTTTATATCCAGATGTGTAACTATTGAAAGATGAGCATAAAATAAGGGAAAAATTTCAAGCTATACAATAAATAGGGTCAGTATTAGTGTTATGGTCAGGGTTAGAGTTATAATACTCATAGTAGAAACACTAGTTCTCAGAGAAGGCTTGAGCTGTAACCAGCAAAGATGAACAAGGAAAGTAATATCTTTCAGATAAATTTAAGTAGCTTGGAAAAATAGTAGTTTTATTGCTATACTAACTATAGTCATATAATTAATTATGCAGCTAACACACACACAGTATAAAAGGTAGAAAAGCAAAGCTGGGTATTGGGATGCATCCTAAAATGCCATCACTCAGGAGGTAGAGTCATAAGGATCAGGAGTTCAAGGTCATCCTTGGGTAGGACAGCTCAGCTATATTAAAGAAAAGAAAACAATGGCAAAAAGAGTTATGTTAGGAAATTAAAGGATGCTAAGACTTTGTCATACTAGTAAGAAGAGAGAAATTCTAAACAACCTTACAAAGTATGAGAGAAATCCTTAATTAAATATGTATGTTAAAAATTAAGCACAATTGCCGGGCATGGTGGCACACATCTTTAATCCCAGCTACATGCAGGCAGACCTCTGAGAGTGTGAGCCTAACTTGGTCTCCAAAGAGAGTTGCAGGCCAGCCAGGGCTACATATTGAGATTCTGTTTCCATAAAAAAGAAAGAAAGAAAGAAAGAAAGAAAAAAAGGACAATTAAGCACAACCACCAAAATAACAGAAATGCAATTTACAGTATCAATATTAGTAAAATATTAGAGAAAAAGAATAAAATATACCAAAAACGTTATCATTTCAACAGAAGACAGGTAAGAATTGAAAAAGAAAATAAAGGAAAAAGACTCTTGATCTGGTGCCAGGTTCTCCGAGCTTGAGGCAGGGCAGGCTGGGGGCGAGGTGAGGAAGGGCATCAGAGTTGGTTCTAGAAGAGCTAGAAAACTGCCTCTAGAGGTAGAAGTATCTCAACAGTAGATTTAGATACTTCAGGTAGGAACTGCTGTCACCAGGGAGAAGAAATGTTGCTGGGCATGGCTCACAGGAACAGCAAGCAGACAGGAGCTCATACAGGAAGTAGCTAGATCACACAGGAAATAGATAGGAAGTTACAGGAAGCAAGTAAAATAAAGGAAACATCTTCTTCCCTTCCAGACTTCCAGACTTCCCCTAGTGCCCCACTGACAGCCCAATCTAACGGTCAGAGTGTAACATAATGTTTGGATTGAATAGACAATGATGGAGCAGCTGGTGGAGTCCTCTGCTCTGCTCCTCCATCACTCTTCAGTGGATTAGTATCCTGTCCTTGCTTACATGGAAAAGAAAACTCACAGAAGTTATTAAGATCTTACTTCTGAAGTAGCAAGCAGGACAGAATCCCTCGTCCAAGGGCTCCCTCGTTTCCTCTTTACAGAGCTTCATTTTGCTTTATTTATAACCACTCCAAATCTATTTGTAGTCACAGAAATGCCTTGTGATCACTAAAACCCTGGAACTCCCTCCCCAATTCTCAAGTATGCAGGGGCCATATCATCATCAAAATGAAAAATATGCTAACTAATGTTAATACGTGGACATGTTTATAAAATGAATAAATAAACCCAGAATAGCCTGGTGTGGTGGGGCACACCTTTAATCCCAACACTCCAGAGGCAGAGGCAGGTGGATCTCTGTGAGACTGAGGCCAGCCTGGTCTACATAGTGAGTTCCAGGCCAGCCTGGGCTGCAAAGAGACCCTGTCTCAAAAAGACACAAAAACAAAACAAAACAAAACAAAACAAAATGAACAATCAGAACACATCTTAGTGTACCTCGTGTATTACAATGTAGACTTTGTAAATACACTTGAAAGGATTGGAAATAAAATTGGGATATGTAAACTAACTTGGAATAATATTTATTGAAGCTTAATGCGATTTCTACTTCCTATAACGTTTCATGAATTTGAAATTTTTTGGGGGTGTATTTTTGAGACAGGGTCTCCCTGTAGGCCCAGTGAGGCCTGGAACTCACTCTGTAGACCAGGTTTGCCTCAAACTCACAGAGATCTGTCTGCCTCTGCCTCCTGACTGCTGGGATTAAAGGCATATGCCACCACACCTGGCCTTGAATTTTTTTTAATATGAAAAGAATTCCCCATTCACATTTCCCAAACTGCTTCTCCTTCTCTGATCTCAATGTTCCTTTTGATTTTTCTTTTTTGAACAAATGAAATAATGTTGGTTTTGTCTGAACTACCCACAATGTTTTAAACAGTTCATGCTTTTACAGCTGTCTGTTCTAATATTAGCAGGATGGGGGGTGTTCACTCTTTGAAATAATTCTCTAAATAAAAATCAAATTAAGATAATTTTGTTCTGATTGTTACAAGTACCCATCATGTCAGGCATGGTTTGTACCCTAGTTTTTTATAAGTAGTCCCAGTGCTCAAGTTGGTCCTGCCTTGTGAGAATGAGACCTGAAGAAGACAGTGGTGTGGTAGCTACAAACAGTGTAGGAAAAAAACTTTGACCCATGAAAATGTTCTCTTTCATAGGGAACTCCTGGTCCCTGGCTACCGGGGTGTTGAAAAAGCAGATCCAGGAAGATCAGCTCTTCTCTCAGTAATCAACAAACTGTTGGGAATGACTGAGGTACCTCTTTTTTTTTTTTTTTTTCTT
>NW_008352891.1:6714920-6716534 GCF_000622305.1 Nannospalax galili
AAATTCAGATCTTTCAAAAACAAAATTTTTTTTTTTGCCCTGTTTACGGGTGGGAATGGCTTAGGTTCCTTTTTTTTTTTTTTTTTTTCCTTGTTTTTTAAAGTGCTAGGGATCACATTCAGTGCCTTGCACATGTGAGGCAGGTGTCCTTGAGACCCGCCCCCCAACCCCCATCCCAGTACCTCTTGGCATGAGTAAGAAAAGGAGCAAAAGATTACTGATTAGAACCTCAACTTCTATTGTACTGAAAGTTATCTAGTAGGTGTTCTTGCAACCAGTTCTTTTTTCTCTTCCTTATAATTGTTTTTCCCCATCCATCTTAAAGGACAATTATTTGAAAACTTCAGCATAGCAACTATTTTTAAGGTAATTAGCATGTGCAAGATATTACAGATTTCTAAACAATTTCTTTTTATTTTTGTCTTCTTTTTGAGATAGGGTCTCCCTGTAGCCCCAGCAGGCCTGGAACTCAACATGTGGACCAGGTTGGCCTTGATCTGCTGGAATTAAAGGTATGTGCCACCCACCCAGCTCCTTTTTCCTTTTTAAATATTTTTATTTACTATCTTCATTTTTGTATGAGTGTATTGCCTACCTGGGAATCAAACCCAAGTCCTCTGCAAGAGCAGTCAGTGTTCCCAGCCACTGAGCCATCTCTCCAGGCCCCTCCTTTTTCCTTTTAAGTTAGCCTGAACTTGTAATGTTTTATGGAGTCAAAATAGTTCTAACATGTGAGCTTATTTCTTATAAAACAAAGTCCTAACTCCTAAAAGCTTAAAATCTGATTTTCATCCACCTTTAAAAAATATTTTAGGGCTGGAGAGCTGCCTCAGCAGTTAAGAACACTGACTGTTCTTGCAGAAGACCCGGGTTCGGATCCCAGCACACACATGGCTGCTAACAACTGTCCGTAACTCCAGTTTCGGGGGTCCAACAGCCTCTCTGTCCTCCATGGGCACTGCACGGCATGGGTGCACTTACCTACATGCAGGCATAGCACTCATACACATAAAATAAAAATAATAAAAAAAAGATTTATTTATTTTCATTTTGTGGTTGTGAGTGCCTGCATGTATGAGTACTACATGCCTGCCTGGTGCCTGTAGAGGCCAGAAGATGGCCTCGGATCCCCTGGAACTGGAGTTACAAGTGGTTGTGAGATGCCAAGTGAGTGCTGGTAACCAAATCTTCATCCTCTGCAAGTGTTTTTAACCGCTGAGCCATGTCTCCAGCCCCTCATCCAACTTTTTAATCAGTCTTCCTCCTTTGGTACTAGGGATTGAGTTCAGAACCTCAGTGTGTGCTAGGTGAACACTCCACCGCTGACCTACATCCCCAGTTGCTTTTATGCCTTTTGCTTTCAGATCCTCTTACTAAGTTTCCCAGACTGGCCTTTAATTCACTCAGTAGTCCAGGTTGGCCTGGAACTTGAAATTCTCCTGTCACAGCCTCTCAGTAGCTAGGGTTACCTGTAGCACTAGACCTGGTTGATCCTTGTTTCTTGTTGTTTCTTATTTAAGTTTTTTTTTTTTTTTTTTTTTTTTTTTTTTTTTTTTTTTTTTTAAAAAAAAAAAAAGAGGACGATAAATCTTTCACTGTGATATATCAAAATAA
>NW_008352891.1:6716628-6745351 GCF_000622305.1 Nannospalax galili
TGACTATGCCTGGTGCTAAAAGTTCGTATTTTTAAGTCCACCCTACTTATTTCCCTCTAACCACATCTCTCTTCATTTCAGTATCATCTTCACTGTACTCACTGCCTTGAAACTCCACTATCTTAAGGGAGCTCTCATCTCAAAAATGTCTTCTGCAGCAGAGACTGTTTCCCTTTAGATTATCTCTAGTACCTCCCACTTGTGTGCTTTATTTGGCATTTGCCATTGACGCTCATCAATCATTATTAATTTTTTCTACATATGTGAACAAAATTGTTAAGATCTATGGGCTCAGAAAACCACATTTTTTTTTTTTTGTTTGTTTGTTCCTATTCTGAAGGAGGATGAGACACACTACCTTATGATTCATGGACTGGTGCCAGGCCAATTCTAAAGGAAATTATTCATTCACACAAGGGAGTGAAAGTGAGCCCTTGCATTCCTTCACTGAACTTGAGTGAGTACTTTCTATGTGCCATGTGCTGGTAATGAGGATACTCAAAGGGACCCACCCTTGCACATAGTAGCACATAGTGGCACAGTGGGTCCCTAGAAACCATTTGTGTGCAATATATGCCCCTAGGTGAGAGGATAGGGAACTGACAAAGGCAGAGAACAGTCTAGAGTCGAAGGTCTTCAGCTACATGCATTTTATGGATGCAGTATGAGGACTTGGCTGTTGGTGCTTCAGTGTGGACAGATAGGAAGCTTTGCTGTTGCTGTAGACTTTGAATGCAGCTAGGAAGTAGATGGGGAAGCCAGACTGATGGAGATACCGGTTATGTGAACACTATCATTCCTCTGAATTAGACATGCCTGCCAGTGGCCAACCTCACCTAGAGACAGAATCTGCTCATCTAAGCTCCCTGCATACTGAAGAGCAGAACTGAATGGAAGGCCAGGCAGCCTTAAGAGAGAAACAGAAAGCTTGGGATGCCATGCTGTCTCTGATCCTTGAAGCTCCTGATGTTCAAAGTCACCTTCGTGTTCTACTTAGAGCCTCTGTGGAGTCACAGAAGCAAAGTGTGGTAACATGCTGCCATCTGGGATGGCGTCTGGAGTGTGGAGGGTGGGAGGCAGGAGGCAGTTCTTCAGGGCAACATCATAGAGATGCAGAATCACTGGGTTTTAAATGCCAGCTCTGTCAGTTATGCACTGGAAATTCTAAATAACTTACAAAATGTTCTTTTCATCTGTAAAATGGGAATTTTACTTCACAAGGCTTCATTACAAATGCACCTCTTATATTTAGATATTCAAAAAATATTCCCAAATATTTTCTCTTAAATGTGACTGTTGGATCTCCAATTTCTCATTAAATAAATGTTTTCTTTCCTTGTAATAAAGAGATCACAGTGATAGTTCACAGAGAAGGGGATACTGTATAGATTACAGGATGCTATGTGTTCAAGCTGAGAGGAAAAGGTGGAAACATCTTTGGTTTAACTTCTACTCAGTACCGTATGAGAATCTGAGAAGGTTGGAAGGGGGCAGTGGTTAGCAAATTCTTTTTTTTCTTTTGTATACTGTGTGTGTGTGTGTGTGTGTGTGTGTGTGTGTGTGTGTGTGTGCACATGTGTGCTTGTGAAGGCCAGAGGTCAGCCTTGGGTGATGTTTATCAGGTGCCTGCCACATTTGCTTTTTGAGACATTGACCTGGAGCTCACCAATTAGTGTAGGCTGGCTAACCAGTGAGCTGCAGGAATTTGCTTGTCTGGGCATCCCCAGAGTTGAGACTACAAGTGCACCCCCACCTGGCTTTTTCTTCTCGGTGCTGGGGATCAAACCCAGGTCTCTATGTTTGAACAGCAAGTGCTTTACCAACAGAGCCATCTCCCTAGCCCCAGAAAATTCACCTTCAACACTAGAAGTGCAAAGGCCTTCGTCCAGATTTCATCCTCAACCCTGTTTCTGAATCTCAGGCACATTAACTCTTTGTGGCATCACAAAGATGCATGGTCCTTAGGACGCATAGTCACATGTTGGGAATGTCACATTGTCCTTCTCACTGACAGTGAACATCAAAGGTGTGACCCTCCTGTGAGTTAATTACAGAACCTTTCATGTTAATTGCTGTGATAAATTGTTTTGCTCTAATGTCTCTGTCAGTTTTATTCCAACAGAAAAATACAAAAGTGCCCATTGAAAGCAAGGAGCATTTGGTAAACAGACTTTAGTAGTTGTCTTTGATATTCAAGTAGATAGTTATGATTTCATTTCAAGAAGTAATCTCTATGTCAAAATACTATCTTGTATCCAGGTAAATAAAGCAACACAAGAAGCAATTACAAAAAAAGAAAGATAATTTTATAACTTGAATAATGACATTCTAGTAAAATCATAAGTGAATTGGCTCAATAGCAGCTGGTTATCTGGACCGTTTATGGCTAGAATCATTTGCTATAGTTATGTGAGGGTGTCCTTCCCCTTACTGTGGTATTCTGGTATTCTTCCAGCCCTTCTAAAACAAGTCACCTGTTTGGTTGAAAGGTTAACAGCCTAATGTTTGTTTGATCTTGTTTGTTTTTAAAAAATGTTTTATTATTTTTATTTTATGTGTATGAGTGTATTGCCTGTATGCATGTGAGTGCACCCATGTTGTGCAATGCCACAGAGGTCAGGAGAGGGCTTTGGATTCCCCTGGAACTGGAGTTAAGGACAGTTTGTAGCTGCCATGTGGGTGCTGGGAATTGAACTCGGGTCCTCTGCAAGATCAGTCAGTGCTCTTAATTGCTGAGCCATCTCTCCAGCCCGTTTGTTTGTTTTTTGAGACAGGGTCTCCCCTGTAGCCCCAGCTGGCCTGGAACGCGCTATGTAGACCGTAGACCAGTTGAACGCACAGAGATTTGCCTGCCTCTCCCTCCAGAGAGCTGGGATTAAAGGCGTGCACCACCACGTCTGGTTTAAGATGGTCTCATTCTATGTCTCAGTCTGGCCTGGTACTCACTGTGTAGACCAGGCTGGTTTCAAACTCACAAAGATCTGCCTGCCTCTGCCTCTTGAGTGTTGGTATCAAAGGCATGTGCCACCATGCCAGAATAAAAAATTTTAAAGACTGTTTTCATTCAACTCTTCTGTGTCATATGAAATTATTATTATTATTATTTACAGCTTTACTCAGTAGGGTAACACCGTCCCTCCCCAGTTTCACTTTTAAAGGAACAACAATGGATTTGGGCCTGAACCAGAGGGACTGGGTATGGGATGAGGACAGCTGCATATCATCTTCCACTTCTGATGACTTGAGTAATTTAGATCTATGTTTACTCAGCCAAAATAAATAAGACGAGTACCTGGTTAACTCCTGGTTAACTCCTGGTTAACTCCGGTAACACCGTCCCTCCCCAGTTTCACTTTTAAAAGAACAACAATGGATTTGGGCCTGAACCAGAGGGACTGGGTATGGGATGAGGACAGCTGCATATCATCTTCCACCCGCTGCCTCTCACCTTGTCTTTGCCACACTGCCGTTGTGATAGGGGTCCCCAAAGCTACACCTCCGAAGCCTGAACACAAAATCTTCTTGCCTCAACCTCTCGACTAGCTAGGATTATATGCACACGCCACCATGCCCAGCCCACACAACAGAATTTTATCTAGAAACTAAAATAAATCAACTTGGATAAATTTCAAAAAAAATGTTGAGTGAAAAAAAAAAGCAAGTCACAGAACATTACATAGAACATGACATATTTTCTTTAACTTTAAAAATTTGTAAAACAGAGCTGGGCATGGTGGTACATGACGTTAATCCCAGCTGTCAGGAGGCAGATACAGGTGGAGCTCTGTGAATTCAAGGCCAGCCTGGTCTCCCTAGTGAGTTCCAGGACAGCTGGGGCTACAGGAGACCCTGTCTCAAAAAGACCAAAAAACAAAAAACAACAACTAAAAGCACAGTTGTGGTCTATCATAGATACATGTATGTGTGAAATGAAAGCTTAAAAACATGCCTGGAAATGTTCTATTCCAACTTCAAAACAGAGAGAGGACTTCAGTCTTCCTTTATGATTAAAAAAAGGGATGTATCTAGAGTAAATACCAGAAAATATTAAGATTTTTGTGGGAGTGCAATGGTAGTGAATATTTACTTTATTTCTGTTATGTTCTACGCAGTTGAAATGCAGACTGTCAAGATAATTACTGGAGGAGGGATAGTTATATGGACAGATGATCAAACATCCTTCAAAGCTGGAAGAACTGGAAACAATGTGGAGGCATGCCTGGGAAGATGTTTCAGATATTTCTTTGTGAAGTAAAGAGAGCCAGCAGCTGAGTCCCACTTATTAAAATGGCAGGAGAGCTGGGGCTATAGCTCATGACTAAGCACTTGCCTCACAGGCATGAGGCTCCAGTGCGCCAGAAAAGGAAATGACTACTTATGGAATAGTTCCTATGTGGTTGATACTATTTCACACAATTCTTCATTTAACTCAGGACCCAGTCCAGCAAGGCATGATGCAGAACTTTGTATGGTTCTGTAGTATCTTTTCATTTATTTTTTTTGAGACAGGGTCTCATTTATCCCAGCCTAGCCTCAAACTTATCATAATCAAAGAGGACCTTGAACTTCAAATTCTCTTGCCCGCACTTCCCAAGTGCTGAGATTATAGGCATGTGATGCTTGGGACTGTAGTCTGGGCTTTGCGCATACTAAGCAAGCACTCTACCAACTGAGCTGCATCCCAGCCCCCATACAGTGTCTTGTTATAGATGAGAAATCAGAGCTCAAAGAGGTTGCTCAAGGCAAGTGCAGGGAAGAAGCTTTGACATGAAAGACAGAGCTTGCACGGTCCAAATCTGCATGTGCTTCTCAAAAGCCAAGGAATAAACAGACTGGGGGAGCTGGCAGCGTCTCTTTAATAATTCCTCATGTCATTGGTAATAGTCAAGGATTCTGAGGGTTCTAATGCTGTCCTAAATTAATTCTCATAAATTTTCTCTTGATTAAAGTTCTTTCTTTAAAAAATTTTTACTTACTATTTTTTATTTTTTTTGTATGTATGAAATGCCCGCAGAGGCGAGAAGAGGGCATTGGATTCCCCTGGAACTGGAGTTGTTAGCTGCCATGTGGGTGCTAGGAATTGAACCTGGGTCCTCTGCAAGAGCAGCTAGTGCTCTTAACCATCTCTTGAGCCTCCCTAGAGCAGTAATTCTAACTTGTGGGATATAATTCCATATTTCTTTTGCCGTATAAAATAATAATATAATTACACTGAGTCCATATGCCTCTTGGGTTTTTGTTTGCTTGTTTTCAGACAGAGATAGTCTCATGTAGCTTAGCCTGGACTCAAATATGATGTACTTTCCTGATCCTCCTGCCTCCATCTCTAGGATGCTGTGATTATAGGCATGCCCCACCATGACTAGCTTATGTGGTGCTGGGGATTGAACCCAGGGCTTTGTGCATGCTAAGTATATACTCTACCAGCTGAGCTACATGAGTGCTCAGACCTCTTGCACCAGATCACCATATATGCCTTTGAAGGGTCTTCCCCATTCCCCTCTCTCTACTCTCATGATTCATTTAGGTTTGGACACATTCATGAATAGAAAGGTCACTCCTCAGGCACTTCACTCTTGTGCCTCATTGGATCTTCATGGCAGTTGGGATTTTAATAGCTCTCCTTTTACAGATGAAGAATGAAGCCTCAGAAATATGAAAAGACCTTAAGTGATACAGCCAAGTGGGGTAGCCAATGCTGT
Source organism: Nannospalax galili (assembly GCF_000622305.1). Classification (NCBI taxonomy): domain Eukaryota; kingdom Metazoa; phylum Chordata; class Mammalia; order Rodentia; family Spalacidae; genus Nannospalax; species Nannospalax galili. The sequence continues at coordinate 6,722,331 of NW_008352891.1, forward strand.
TTACAACCCAGGCCTCTCCGGGTTTTACGAACCAGGGTTTTGAACAATCATTAGCTAACCATTCTTGGGATAAGATCTTAACCTGACTCTGTGTTGCTGACTTTCAGATTCTCAGGGGCCACAGAGACCTCCTTTGGAGGAGAGATCAAAGAGAGCCGCAATGCCCTGGGGCTCACAGAAAACTTTAGGGAACTCTTTGCTGCTGTCCACATTTATCTGGTGTTGTTCATCCTTATGAACACTTTGCCTGCTGCTCTAGGGGCCAAGCCTACGCAGTAGTTGAATTATTAATATTATCATTATGAGATTAGTAGTTTTGAGCATTTGAGTTTTCTTTGTTGTTGTTGTTTTTGATATAGGGTCTCACGTGGCCGAGGCTGGCTTCACACTCAATATGTAACCAAGGATGGCCTTAAGTTTTTTTTTTTTTTTAATTTAAAATATTTTGAGGGGTTGGAGAGATGGCTCAACAGTTAAGAGCCCTGGCTGGTCTTGTACAGGATCTGGGTTTGGTTCCCAGCATCCACATGGTGGTTAACAATCATCAGTAACTCTAGTTCCAGGGGATCTGATGCCTCCTTCTGGCCTGGAGGGCATTGCAGGACCTGGGTGCACTTACATACAAGCAGGCAAAATACTCATACACACATGCTAGAAATAAATTTTTTGACAGTTTGATACATGTGTACAATATGCTGTGATCATATTCAGCCCTGTTGTCCTCTATTACTCCCCTCCCATTTCTGCTGGCCCCCTTGCTCTTCCTAGCTATTCTTTCTCCTACTCTCCTATTTTCATGTCTTAATTTGAAAAAAAATTATTTTGCAGGTCCTGTGCAGGTACACACAGCTTCTGTGAGCTTGTGAGTGCAATGGCCATGTCACATGGAGAAGGCAGCATTTCACAGCACTTCTCCCCATTTTCTAACCTTAACAATCTTTCTGCCCCTCTTCTGCTAGGCTCCCTGGACCTTGGAGGGGATGGTATAGATGTCCATCTTAGGGCTGAGCACTCAGCAGTCACCTGTTCTCAGTATCTTGACCAGTTATGAGTTTCTCTACTAACCATCACTCATATAAAAAAGAAGCTTCTCTGACCTGGGCTGAGAGCAGTATTAGTCTGTAAGTGTAAACATAAATATTTAGAAGGTAATTTTACTACATGTCCTTTTAGCAAAACATCAGTAGTAACTGTGACTTTCCCAGTCGTAGGCTTTTGACCAGGCTTACAGTACCTAGCATGTATTCTCTCCCATGGAGTGGACCTGAGATTCAATCAGAAGGGAGTTGGTTACCCCTAAACAGTCTTGCCACTATTGCACCAGTGGGCTAACTTTGCCTGGAAGGTCATTATTATAGTGGACAGGCTTCACAGCAGGGCGAGACTACTGATGTCTTTTCCCCTTAGCAGCCTGAATACCTTCAGGTATGGTAAAAACTAGCTGGCAGGGAGGAATCTTTTTTTTTTTTTTTTGTCTTTTTGAGACAGGGTCTCCTTGTACCCCAGCTGGCCTGGAACTTGCTATGTAGACCAGGCTGGCCTTGAGCTCACAGAGATCTGCCTGCCTCTGCCTCCCAAGTGCTGGGATTAAAGGCACGCACCACCACGCGCGGCTGGCAGGGAGGAATCTTATAGCTGAGGTTCAACTTGATTTATCTGTGTTCTTTGTCCAAAGTGTGTAGATGACCTTGAACTTCTGATCCCCCAGCTTCTACCTCCCCAGTGCTAGGATTATAGGCATGTGCCACACCTGGCTTATGTGGTTCTGGGGATCAAACCTAGGGCTTCATGCATGGTAAGTGTACTAGGTAGATTTAGTTGTCGACTTGATACACTAGGGAGCCTCAAATGAGGAACTGTCTCCACTAGATTGGCCTGTGGCCCTGTCTATAGGGCATTTTCTTGATTGTCGAGTGAGGTGGGAGGGCCCAGCCCATTGTGGGTGGTATAACTCCTGGGCAGGTGGTCCTGAATTGTATAAGAAAGTAGGCTGAGCATGGGTCAGGGGAGCAAGCCAGTAAGCAGTGTTCTGTCATGGTCTGTGTTTCAGCTCCTGCCCTGGGTTCCTGCCCTGAGTTCTTGCCTTGGCTTCCCTTGATGATGAGCTGTGCTGTAAGCCAAACAGACTCTTTTCTCCTCAAGTTTGTTTTGGTCAGTGTTTTTCTCACAGCAATAGAAAGCTAACTAGAACAGTAGGAAAACACACTGCCAACTGAGTTACATCCTTAGCCCCCAATTTTTTACTTTTGTGACAGTAATATACACATCTTTAAAAATGTTTCTACAAGTTTTCAAAGGTTCAAAATCAAAGAAATAATCTCTCGCCTTGTTATTTTTCTGGAAGTCTGCTTCCCAGAGGCAACTTCTGCATTCTTTTTTTTAATTTTTTTATTTAACAGAGATCCTCCTTCCTCTGCCTCCTGAAGTGATAGGACTAAAGGTGTGTGCCACCATGCCCGGCTAACTCCTGTATTCTTTAAACTGTCTTTTTTTTTGGGGAATATTTGTTCACATACATTTTATTGTTTGCTTGTTTGCGACAGAGTCTCACTGTGTAGCCCAATTTGGTCTGGAACTCACTATGTAGCCTAGGCTGACTTTGACCTCACAATCCTCCTGCCTCAACTTCCTAAGTGCTGGTATTATAGACCTGTGCCACTATGACTAGCTTAACTCTGTATTTTAGGTAATTTTTGCGAACCAGTGTTCTTTTGATCCATAAACTACACATGCAGTGTATTGATGTTCAATAGTGACAGATGAACTCAATTATCATCTCTCGTCCCTTCATCTTCCTAAAATGGTTTTCTTTTATAACAGCTTTGTTGAGAAACAATCCACATACCATATAGCTCGCTCTTTTGAGGTATATGATTCAATGATTTTTATAATTGATTTTGTTGTTACTTGAGACAGGGTCTCACTATGTAGCACTGATTAGCCTGGAACTCATTGGTAACTGATCACTGACATATGCTGCTTTGCCTGGCATCAGTTATTTTTAATATACTCATAGTGTTGTATAACCATCACCAATATCTAGTTTGTGAACATTTTCATCACAGCAACAAGGACCCCTGTACCCCACTCTTTCTCTACTCCCAGCCCAGGGTAATCACTGATCCATTTTCTTCTTTCATGGATTTGCCCCATTCTGGATGTTTAACATACATGGAGTCATATGTGGCATTTTGTGTGTGGTTTCTCTCACAGCACAATGTTTAAGGTTTACTTGTGTTGTAACATGTATCATAACTTCATTCCTTTCATGGCTGAATAACATTCCTTTTTGTGGATGTACTACATTTTGTTTATCCATCCATTGGTTGATTGAACATTTGGGTCGTTTCCAGTCTTTGGCTATTATGATTAAGGGTGCTGTGAACATATGTGCCTGAGCTTTTGTGTGAACCTGTTTTTGGCTCACCTGGGTAAATACCTAGGAGCAGAATTTCCAGGTCATATGGTAACTATGTTTAACTTTTTTGAGGAACTGCCAAACAGCTTTCCAAAGTGGCTGCATCATTTTACACTCCTCTAGCAAGGCGTGAAGTTTCCAATTTCTCCACATCCTTGCCAACACTCGTCTTTTTAATGTTAGTCATCTTAGTGGGTGTAAAGTGGTATATCATTGTGGGTTTGATTTTCACTTCCCTAATGAATAATAATGTTGAGCATCTTTCCAGATGCTTACTGGCCATTTGTGAATCTTTTCTTGTGTGTGGAGTGGATACCGGCTCGAATTCTTTCTTTATTTTTAAACTGATTTACTTTTTATGAGTTGTAATAGTTCTTTGTATAGTCAGGTTACATGTCCATTATCAGATAAATTATTTTAAACCCTTTTCTTCCTTTCTGTGAATTATCTTTTTTATTTTCTTGATGATATCTTTAGAAACACAAAAGTTTTACATTTTAATGTGGTATAATTTATCTATTTTTTAAAAAAAATATTGCTTGAGATTTTGGTGTCATATTTAAGACCCAAAGAAAAAACTAATTTTCTGATATTTATTTTCAAAGCTATGTCAGTGTTGCGGCTTGGTAATATCATAAGTATGGGGTTTTGGCATGCTGAGTACTTTGAACTAAAGGTACTGAAAGTGTCAGAAGCAACATCACAATGAAGGCCTTCTTTTGCCTTCCTGCCTCTCATCCCTTATTCTACCCAGATATGAGTCATAGATATTAGAAGTCCTCTTCTCCAAAACGGGTCATAGAAACTATAATCCCTTTTCCCTCAAATAAGCCATAGGCCTAAAGTATGACTCTGACCCCCCTTTCTGTGTTGGAGTCAACAATGAAGAACTCCCCTGACCTTCCACATGTGATAGTTGATGATAAAATCCTCATTCCAGTTGGACTGACTGCTGAGACGAAAGCTTCACTGGAGCAGTGTGCTGGATAGCTTTAGTGTCAACTTGACACACCTGGGTTGAGGGAGCCTCAATTGGGGAATTTCCTCTATTGGACTGGCCTGTGGCCATGTCTGAGGGGGCATCTTCTTGATGAGTGATGTGGGAGGGCCCAGCCCACAGTGGGTGGTGCCACCCCTGGGCAGGTGGGCCTGTGTTGCATAAGAAAGTAGGCCAAACAGGGGCCAGGGGAACAAGCCAGTAAGCAGTGTTCCTCCATGGCCTGTGCTCCAGCTCCTGCCTCCAGGTTCCTGCCCTGAGTTCCTACCTTGGGCTCCTTGATGAACTGTGACCTGGGAGATGTAAGCTAAATAAACCCTTTCCTCCCCAAGTTGGTAGTGGTCAGAGTATTTGTCACTGCAATGAAGAACAAACTAGGACAAGCAGTCTCTGCATATCATGGGGAGATAGACGCTACTGCCTTTGATTGGCCTTGGTCCTCACAGCTCCAAGAAGAAACAGGATCTTGATGAGCTCTATGAGCTGGAGCTCAAAGCTTTGCAGATTATGAACCAGTTTGGCCCCTCAGTCCTAATCAACCTCTCCAATTTCTCATCTATAAAACCAGAACCAGCCAGCACACCTCTACAAGGCTCCATGGCCAATAGCACTACTGTGGTAAAGATTCCGGGCACTCCTGGGACAGGCAGTTGCTTGAGCCCTGAAAACAATCAGGTATTGACCAAGAAGAAATTACAGGACTTAGTAAGAGAAGTGGACCCTAATGAGCAGTTGGATGAAGATGTGGAGGAGATGCTACTGCAGATCGTGACTTTAGTGAGAGTGTGGTGACAGCAGCCTGCCAGCTCGCTCGGCATCGCAAGTCCAGCACCCTGGAGGTGAAAGATGTCCAGTTGCATCTAGAGCACCAGAGGCATATGTGGATTCCAGAATTTGGCTCTGAAGAAATCAGACCCTACAAAAAAGCTTGTACCACAGAAGCTCATCAACAGAGAATGGCCTTGATTCAGAAAACAACCAAGAAATAACTTTTGGAAAGTCAGGGAATGGACAATAGTGTATTTGGAGATACTTGAGCTGAGACCTCAGCCATCTCATCCTTGGAATATTTTTAGAATGCTTTACAGAGAGGCATTTTTTTTTATTAACAATGAAGCAATATCTAAAATGACTGAGAAGATCTGCCAAAAGAATAAAGCCTCCTACCCACCCCCCCAGCAAAAAATCTTCATTCCTGAGAAGCTGGACCACATGCCCAAGGGGAGGGACTGCTGCACAGAGACCAAGAAGAATCTGCCTGGACAGGCTTTGCTGGGTTCTCCACCTAGTCTATTAGATCAGATCAAACTCTATTTGCCCAGCACATCACACCTGTCCATTCTTGATCAAGCCCAAACACAGAAGTAGGCAGTTTTCCCTAGGCCTTTGGTCTTCATGTTTGAAGTGCTGCTAAAATTTAAGTTACATTTGTTAAGCTTTTTCCCTGTTTATTATTGTCCATTTTATTTCAGACCTAAGTACAAGTCCTAAGAAGGCTGAGGAAACTTTCCCTCCCTTGTATTGGTGAAAGTCACTCAATCAGTGAGTAAACACAGATCATCCTCTTCTTTGAGTCATAAAGTACTTTTTATTACAGGTGGAAATATCCCAGGGCTTTCCATTTTCTCAGGCAGAGATCCATATTGTTTCTGAGTTGTGTGTGTGTGTGTGTGTGTGTGTGTGAAAATATATGTAGTATGAGTGTGTGAAATGCATGAAACCTTTTTTTTGGTCTTTTTGAAGCAGGGTCTCCCTGTAGCCCTAGCTGTCCTGGAACTCACTATGTAGACCAGGCTGGCCTTGAACTCACAGAGATCTGCCTGCCTCTGCCCCTCAAGTGCTGGGACTACAGGCTTGTGCCACCATGCCCAGCTGTGAATCTTTTTTTAAAAAAAACCTTTGTGTGGGTGCATATTCATCTGTGTGAGTGTAGGTACACATGTGCCATGGTACATGAGTGTAGATCAGAGGGAAACCTTGAGTGTTGATCCTTACCTTCTACCTTGCCTATTTTTTGTTGCTCACTATGGCATAAATGAGGTTAGCTGGTGGGCAAACTTCTGAAGATTCTCCTGTGTCCAGCTCCCATCTTACTGTAGAAATGTTGGGGTTCCAGATGTGAACACCATGCCCAGGTTTACATGGGTTCTGGGGATTTGAACTCAGGTCTTCATGCTTCCATGGCAAGTGTTTTGCCCACTGAGTTCTCCCCACACAATCTTTTTTTTTTTTTTTTTTTTTTTTTTTTTTTTTTTTTTTTTTTTTAGGGTCTCCCTGTAGCCCCAGCTGGCCTGGAACTTACTATGTAGACCAGGCTGGCCTCTAACTCACAGGGATCCGCCTGCCTCTGCCTACCAAGTGCTGGGATTATAGGTATGTGTCACCATGCCTGGCACAGCCGTCAATCTTAAAGTTGTAAAAACCTGACATCTGAAACAGACTGAAGAGCTTGGAAAGTCATAGTATTATGGACAGGAAATCCTCAAAAACTAGAATTCAAAATAAATGTCCAAGCAAGCAATCAATACAATTTGGCCAGCACACAAATTGGCAAGGAGAACAGACCATGGTACTTCAACAAATTGCATTTCATCTCGTAGATATGCTTTATCACATCCTGGCATGCAGGATCAGTCCAATCGCCAGATTCCTATAGAAGTTTTAAAATTATTTTGCTTGATTTAATAGTCTCACTTCTTAAAGTATTCCAAGAGGTAGCATAGCATAATGTCAATTGAAAACCAGGAAGCACAATTATTTATTTAAACTGTTGGCTGGCCTCATATATTTATGGACTATTTAACATTTCCATGCTTCAGTGAGATAATCCCATGTCCTTGGTAAAGCTTGTGGTTCCCTTGCTTGTTTTCAGAGTCTTTTGGGTTAACTAAAATGTTTTCCAACTTCAGCTCATATCAGTAAATATGGCTTGGGCAGCTCTATCCCCACCCGAACAGATCCATGATCTCTCCTGTCATTCAAGCATCTCTAGAGTTGCCATGAAGTTTATGGAAGAAGAAAGAGCTCAAAGGCAGAATTATACTTTTAATATTTTTTTATTATTTTTATTTTATGCATATGAATGTATTGCCTGCATATATGTAAGTGCACCCATGTCATGCAATGCCTTCAAAGGACGAAGAGGGTGTTGGATTCCCCAGAACTGGAGTTACAGACAGTTGTTAGCCACCCTGTGGGTACTGAGATTCAAACTCCGGTCCTCTGCAAGAACAGCCACTGCTCTTAACCTCTAAGTCATCTCTCCAGCCCCCAAAATTACACTTTTAAGAACTGCATAATCAGAGCTGGGAGAGATGATTCAAAGATGAAGAGAACTGCTGCTCTTGCAGAGGTCCCAGTTTGGTTCCCATCACTCTCACTGTGGCTCACAGCATTCTGTAATTCTGCTAAATGGACATAGCTTTAACCAATTCCTAATGACTTATTGCTATACCCATAGACTAGTACATATCTGAACCCTCGTCAGAGAAGCTTCTTCATGCAGTGGGTGGTGATTAACACAGACTCACAACTGGTCAACATGCAGATGATAGGAGACTGTGGGAACTCAGCCCTAGATGGGACATTCCACACCCCCTACTCCCAAGGCTCGGGGAACCATCACAGAAGAGGCAGAAAGATTAGAAGAGCTAGAGGCTGTGGATGACTACAAGGAAACAGTGTTTTCTGGGCACAACAGGGCAGTTGCACAAATGAACTCACAGTGGTTGTGAAGCACTTCTCCTCCTCCTCCTCTTCTTCCTCCTTTTCCTTCTTTTTTGCAACAGGGTTTCCTTGTAGCCCCAGGCTGATCTCTATCTCATAGGGAGCTAAGCCTCCACCTTCCTGATACTGGGATTAAAGGAGTGTGCCATCACTTCAGGCAGTACTTCGTGTTTTTTGAGTCTTTCACTGGCCTGAGGATGACCAAGGAGGCGGGGCTGACTAGCCAGCAAGCCCAAGTATCCACCTGTCTCTGCCTCCCCAGAGAAGGGATTGCAAGCTCATGCCACCATACCCAGCTATTTTATTTTACATGGTTCTGTGAATCAAACTTATGTTCTTATGCTTATGTGGCAAATACTTTATCAGTTGAGCTATGTCCCAGTCCCATGTATATTTCTTTAACAATTGCACTGGGAATAATGAATTCTACTTTCAGTCCTTTACAATCTAAAAGACAGGTGAATTTGTAGGAATTTATGATAGATATTTCTGACATGCAAGCAGAACAACCAATTAATATCAGCTAGTAAATAAGAACAAAAAGTTCTTCTGACATTTAGCTGAGATCCGTTCACTTTCCTTATGTGATGATCTCCTAAAGGTCAAGATTAGAAGTGCTGTCTCTGTAGACACAGGAGAGGATGTCAACATACTCACTAAAAGACGCTCTGAGATTCTGCCCCATCCTTAATACAAAGTGGAATGTTCTCTTTTTATCCATGGTCTTTTATATCTCCGATCAGATTTCGAGGGTCAGATTCTGCCCTGCATTTTGTAATTTCTTTGTGAAAGTCCACATTGGCAGGAAAGATCTCACTTGAGACCTGCTAGTACTTGTTTCATCCTAATGCTCCTGAGATCAAAAACGTCTACCACTTCAGCTTGTGAGGACACACCTTCCAAAGGACTTAAGCCCATCATACATGAGATGGGAAAAATCACAGATGCACATGATTTGTGCTTGGCAGGAGCATAGATGCCTTTTAAGATATTAGATTTTCCAGTTGTGTTGCCTAGTGGTGCGTTGCCAAAAGTGGAGAGGCCAGGATGGCTTGGGTATATATGAACAGCATTCTGTTCATGCAGGGGAATGCTATGTTTTAATTGGAAGAATATCTTGTAAAGTCTTGGACCAGCTGTGGTAGGTTGTATAAACAGCCATCCTCCTTATCTGCACTCTGACTTTCTGCAGCTTCAGCTTAGCCACATCTACAGCCTCCTCCTAGACATCATGGATAAAGACTACTGTATTAAGAGTCAGGCTATCAGTCCGTGGGCCCATTGTTATCCTACCATGTAACAAGGCACTTGAATTTCCTTAGATTTCAGTTTCCTGATCTATAATATGTGGGTGATCATATTTCTGGATATATGATATGTTTAATAATCATAATATGAGATATGTAAGAGTACTACACAAACTTAACTGTTTACATATTTTTGATTCTGCAGAACTCTTTTTTTTTCTTTTTTCTTTTTTCTTTTTGAGACAGGGTCTCCTTGTAGCCCCATCTGGCCTGGAACTTATTATGTAGACTAGGCTGGCCTCAAACTCACAAAGATCTGCCTGCCTCTGCCTCCAGAGTAGTGGGATTAAAGGCATGTGCCACCATGTCCTGCTGTGTAAACTCTTAAAGCTTGAGGATCCAAGAACTTTCTGTACTTGTCTATCTGATAAACCCAAAGTTATAAAATGTAAAAAGAGTGTCCCTTGCAACTTGTCCTGTGCTGCTTATGTCACCAAGGATCTGTGTGCAGCAAGTAAAAGGATTACCTGACCTGGGCCAAGAAACCTCAGACTATACTTGAGTTTGGTGGCAACTCTTACTTTCAGGAGGCTGTTGAGAACTGATTTTTTTTTAAAAAAATCTTGAACACAAGAGTAACTCCTAAAGTTCTATCCTTTTGTAGAATTCTGATATTTTATATTTTCCTACAATACTAATTGCTATGGAGGGCTCTGTATGGAGTGGGAATTGCAATTATAATCATACAAGAAATATTGAGGTATATGAATACAAAATTAGGAAGACGTTCTTCTGTTTTACTTCCTAGAGTTGACCCTGACTAGCTAGATGCCACCGATTATAAGGTCAAACTCCCTGGAGCCATGATGAGATGTATATACCAAAAATCCCACCTGCAGGGCTAATGAGGCAGGCTTGTCCTGGAGTTCCCAGAGGCAGCCTAAGCAGAGGCCCAGACTGGGTAACCTCATTTCATTGCTTTAAAATGGCCTACTGCTTGAGGAGGTGGATGCACTTACTAGCTGTAATCCCAACCTTTGGAAGGTAGAGGTAGGAGGATCATGAGTTTGAGGCCATCCTGGGCTCCATAATGACAGCCTTCTCAAAAAGCCTAAGGGGCTAGAGAAATGACTAAGTGGTTAAGAGCACTGGCTGCTCTTGCAGAGGACCCCAGTTCAGTTCTCAACACCCACATGACAGGTAACAACCATATAACTCTAGTTCCAGGGAATCTGATGCCCGCTTCTGGCCTCCATGGGCACTGCACACATATGGCCTTACATGCAGGCAAAATAGTCATACTCATAAAGTTTTAAAAAGAAATAAATAAAAGCCCAACTAAATAACTGCATAACAAATTGCCTCTTACTTTGGAGAAAGGTTCTAAACCTGAACTCCCCAGGAAATCGGTGAATAAATAAAGTATTTAAAAAAATTAGATTCTATTTTGAACCTGTTCATAAACAAGAGGCATTTGACATGAAAAAAAAAGTTACTTTTGACTTAGATGTTATATATTTTAACCCTATTTTTGTAGTTGAGATAGGAGACAGGACACCTTAGATAAATCATTTATTTTCTGAGTCTCAGGTTTTTCATCACTGAATTTGGACAATAGCTATTTTTCAAATTTATTATATAGATAATGCATTAAATATATCTGTTGTATAGTAGGGATTCAATAAATGGTCATTATTACAAATTGATGAAAATGTATTTCTAAAATGTTATGGTTCTTAGCTGTCAAATGTAGCTAGGAATAGGTCTAGGGGTGGATCTCAGTGGTGGAGTACTTGCCTACTATGCTCAAGGTCCTGGATTCCATTTCCAGTGCCAAATAAATGAAATAAGTGTGTAGAATTTCAGAATTGAATGAAATATTTGAAAAATGTGTTCTCAGGTTTTAGAGGTTTAACCTCTAAAGTGATGGACCCTTTATAAAAGTTTTCCTTTGTAGACCTTGTTGCTTGCTACTTGAATTTTCTTATTCCTTATTACACCAAATGTTGATGAACAAAGATAGGAGATTTTCTGCTTTATACATTATTGGTATGTTTTAGTTTATAGTTTTGCTTTTTCTTTAATCAAGTTCACAATCTTTAACCTAACTCTCTCTACTTAACTGTCTGAACACCTAAATTATAGCAGAGCAGATTCTGAGCCAGTTGGGGCACTGGAGTTGGTTCACACCCTGAGGGTTGTGTTTGTACATCTATTCCTGACTCTACATTCAGTGACATCTTGTTATTAACTGAAATTGGCTGTAGTGGAAATGTTTACACCACAGAGATCCACAAAGCATTACAAGTTGCTCTCTCTTTCTCTCTCTCTCTCTCTCTCTCTCTCTCTCTCTCTCTCTCTCTCCTTCCCCCCTCCTCCCCTCCCTCCCTCTCTCATTATGAGTGTATCAGTGAAAGTAAAATCCTTGTAATTTTTAGAACAGGGTCTTTCTTAGTCACTGATGAATCCCAAGTGCCCATGAAATCAGTATCCCAATAAATATACACTTACAATTTTACTTATATTCTGAATCTTTTCCAATGTTCAAACAGTGGAGCAAGAAAGCCTTAAAAGATTTTTAGGAAAGAAATTGATTATCAAACACTGAATCCTAGTTTAATATAACACATCTGTAAAAAAGACAAAAAACATAACTCTGAGCCAGACTGTGTCTCAGAAGGTTTAGTGCAATAAATGATCTGCAAAACCTCCAAATCTATAAAGCAGAATTGTTTGGCATTATCTCTTTAAATACCAAAGACACTGTTCTAATAATGTATTGTTCTTCAAGGGGGGGACCAAGAGAATAAGTAAGTGGTTTCAAAAAGCTGGTCCTGAGATAGGGTAAGTCCCCACCATCCTTGCAAAATGGTGCTTTGTCCATTTATATTCAAGGTCAGACCTTAGCTAAGTTAATAAAGGGGAAAGAAGAAACACTTTTGTGGTATATTAATAATAAAATAATTGATACATAAAATGGCAGATGGGCTGGTAACATGGCTCTAGGGGAAAAAGTGCTTGTTGTACTTGCGTGATGACCTGAGTTCAATCCCTGAAATCCACGGTGGAAGAAGAGCACAGGACTCTCAAAAGTCCTCTGCTGGGACTACAGAGCGATCCTGTCTCAAAAAAAACCAAACAAAACAAAAAGTTATTCTCTGACATGTGTATATCACAAACACACACACACACACACACACACACACTCACACAGACCACATATTTTTTTTATTTATTATTTTTATTTTATGTGTATGAGTGTATTACCTGCATGTATGTGAGTGTACCCGTGTTGTGCAATGCCACAGAGGTCAGAAGAGGGCTTTGGATTCCCCTGGAACTGGAGTTATGGACGGTTCGTAGCCGTCATGTGTGTGCTGAGAATCGTACCTGGGTCCTCTATAAGAGCAATCAGTGCTCTTAACCACTGAGCCATCTCTCCAGCCCCAAGACCACAGATTTTTTTAAATGGTAGGTTTGTTATAGAATTGGAAGGTGTTATTGAAGTTTCTTAAAGAGGGAAAGGTGGAGAATGGAAACTTTGTTGACACTGTTTGGTTTGAGGTTTTGATGATGGAAATGACCCAGGGCTTCACATACCTTAGGCATGGGCTCTATGAATGATCTATACCCAGTGCCCCTCACTACTGAAGATGATGAACTTGGCTTTTGGAAGGGTAGAGTCTGAGGTGTTGGAGAGACATTCCAGAAGGGGAAGATTGGGTTCTGATAAAACAGGTGCTGGGCAGTGTCCCAGCTCTTTCTCCTTGGGCTTATCCCACTGCTGCCAACAATGCCACATGTTTAGAAGGAAGAAAGATAAATGAAAGACAAAATTACTTTGCCTTTTCCAGTCATTTCTTTAAAGCATCACCCTTTTTCTCATCATGCCAACCTCCATCTAGTCCAAACAGTTTGTTCAAAATATATGAAGGGGCTGGAGAGATGGCTCAGTGGTTAACATCATTGGCAGCTCTTGCAGCAGACTCACATTCAGTTCCCAGCACCCATATGGCAGCTAATAACTATCTGTAACTCCAGTTCCAAGAGAATCTGATATTTTCTTCCCACTTCCATGGGCATTGCAGGATACAGATGCACTTATATATGCAGGCAATACACTTATACATATAAAATAAAAATGATAAGCAAAGTATTAAATATATATGAAAGAAAATAAAGGGTACAACTCTAAAAAGTTGAACTGTACACCAGACTCTGGGATATAGGGTTACTGCTGAGACTCTGAGGTAGTTTGAGACCAAGTCTACAGTTTTTGAAGGACAATATAGTAGTCAATTTATTCTTGCTAAGCTCATTCCTCTATAAACTGGGTGTAGTAAAACTTCCCTGTAGTGTTGAAGAAAGGATTAAATGAGGCAGTTCATGAAAATGCTTAGGTTGGTTCCCGGCACAGAGAAAGCATGGGGTAAACGGGGGCCTTTGTCAAGAGACTATGTTACATGACCCACAGTTATTCTTGGGCTTGCAATCCTGGAAGTGGGAACTGTAAGCAAATCTGCACCAGAAGGGTTTTGTTTTGTTTTTTTCTTTGAGCCAGGATCTTATGTAGTCCAGGCTGGTTTCAAACTCCCAGTATACCCAAGGATGACCTTGGACTTCTGATCCTTCTGCCTCTACCATGAGTGCTGGGATAGACAAGTGCCACCATGCTCAGTTTACATGGTGATGGAGGTCAAACCTTAGGTTTCCTGCATGCTAGGTAAGTACTCTATCAACTGAGCTACATCTCCAGCCTGATAACTTTTGGTTATTGGATATTGACAATTGCTTTGTCCCCTCTTCAAATCCTTGTAAGTCACTGCATGATCTGTCCTGAGTACTTCCGGTGCTATTCATGAACTTGGTCGCTGCTCTCTGGTTACTTTATGATGTCCGTCATGGTACTATGTGACTTTCACTGGTCCTTATTGCCTATTTACCATTAACCTGTTTTCTGTTCTCTCCATCTTTTTTTCCTCTTTGTGGTAAAACCTGGTTTTTGACATTCAGCTTGGACTGCTTCCATGGCACTTTGGCAATACCTGTAGTACTATCATTGTACAGGGCACTGGTGATGAGCAATGCACTCACCCGAAGATAATATTGGCAAAAGGAGGGATTGTAGCAGAGTAACAGACAGACATGTGAACAGCTTCCAAATAAGAAAATGTCCTTGACTGACGAGTGCCATGCCAAGTAATTTAGGGGATAAAGGTGTCTTGGGCTGAGTATGTGGTTGCAAGGCAGTGTGGTGGGAGGCAAGAGTGAAAGAGAAGCCTTCACTCCTCCCATGCACATCTCATCTGGGACTTTCACCTTTATGATCACAGTACACATCACTTCCACCTCTTGCCCCAAATGAGCTACTTTAACCACTTCTTGCTTTCCTGTTAGACCAATCTCCTTCCCTGTTTAGGTCTCAGGTACATTCCTGTTGTCACCAATCACCAATGCCACATACTGTGACTTTTTTACTTAAATAACTATATAAGACATTACTCTTTTTTTTTTTCTTTTTGGTCTTTTTGAGACAGGGTCTCCCTGTAGCCCCAGCTTGCCTGGAACTCCCTATATAGATCGGGCTGACATTGAACTCACAGAGATTTGCCTGCCTCTGCCTCCCAAGTGCTGGGATTAAAGGAGCATGCCACCACACCTGGCAAGATATTACTTCTTACACTAATAGCCTATCCTTTCATCTTAGAGCAGTGCTATCTAATAGAATCTTCTAATAAGTATGTTCACTCTCGATTTTGTCCAGTTCTCCAGCACTAACCATAGGCAGCTGTTGAGTACTTTATTTAATCAAATTTTATTCTTTTTTGGAAAAAGCTTAGTTTTATTTATGTATGTATTAATTTATTTAGGGGTGTGTGTGCATGTGTGTGCACACAACATGTATATGGCTATCCAAAGAGGCCAGAAGGGGGCATTGGATCCCCTGGAGCTAGAGTTACAGGTAGTTGTGAGTCACCTAACTTGGGTGCTGGAACCAAACTTGGATCCTCTGCAGTGAAGTGCTCTTAAACCACTGACCCATTTCTCCATCCCTTAATTTTTATTCTTTGAAATGGTCTCATTCCATAACCATGGCTAGTCTCAAACTCAAAATCCTCTAGGCATGCACCACCTCTCTCTCCCTCCTTCCCTCCTTCTCTCACTGACCACTTCCTTTCTTTCTTCTTGACAAAGTCTCATGTATCTCAGGCTGGTCTTAAACATGCTAGGTAGCTGAGGATGACCTTGAATTGTTGATCCTCTTGCCTCTACCTACCAAGTGCTTGGATTATAGGTATGCACCACTATGTCTGGTTTTTGAACACTCTAAATGTGGCTAGTGCAACTGAGTTTTAGTAGAATCAAAATTTAATGAATTTAAACCTAAATAGTCACATGGAGTAATGATTATTATCCTGGAAAGTTGGCGTGCTGGAAAAACTCCCTGCCAGAGCTGAGAAACCACAACAGATGACCAAAGAATAGTGGCAGGCCACACCAGGCTTTTTGGCAATCAAAGATTTATTCAGTGGGAACTTACACCAGAGGAAGTTTTGAGCCACAGCAAGACAAGTTAGATCTCTGTGCTTGTACCTGTCTCGTCAAAGAACCGAGCTACTTGTCTGTCTGTTTTCTGTTATGATCACTCCTTTTGCCAATGGTTCCATGTTCTAGTGACCACATGTGCCCATTCCTGATACCCTGAAACTGGCAAAGGGAAACGGAAATGGAAAAAGGACATGAAAATCACTGAAGGTGTGCTGAACTGCTGGATTGCTTCTTATTTTTTCTACTCAGAGGGGTTGTCTACATTCCTTAGAATCTGTCAGTGTCCTAAGGGGCGAGGGGAGGGGTATTGCTGGCAACAGTGGTTATCATGGTTCTCTGGACATTGTGTCTCCAAGCTGCTTCAAGGCCACATCCCCAGAATACACTTTCCCAACTGCAAATCAGTGAGTCTATGTTCTTGCATTCAGGAGAGAGATAAGATGAGAGCTAAAAGTCACATAGTAAGATAAAGCCTCAAGTACAAAGCACTGTTGGCTGCCAATGGTCTCTTCATAGTTAATACTTTTTAAATGCTGTCTGTATTTTTAACAAGAAGAAAGATAATTTTTGGAAAACTATGGATAAAAAGGACTATGAAAGTTTAAACTGCTTAATGAAAAAGCTACTACCAGACAGAGTAAAAGGAAAGATTGGAAAGATGGAGTTTAAATAATGCTGGGATAAAATGGGAAGTAGCTTTAAGGAATATTCAGTTTGGATCAATTCTGATCTACTTTTAAATGTTCCAATGGAAAAATCCAAACTTGGAAAAAATGTATATAACTAAAGCCTCTGCTTGTGTGCCATGCTTACCTCCAGGGCGGAGGGGTTAGCCTTCCTTGGAGGAAGAGCACAACATGACCCCTCCATGTCTCAAAGCTTTGCTGCTTATACACCAAGCACTGGAACATTTGGACCTCTTCAGTTTGCAGGACTGGTTATTCACTCTTCAGCTACTTATTGAAGATTCACATGATGAACTGTCAGAATACTGTTTATGCCAAAAGTCTGGTTGAGAAAACTGGTATTTGCCAAGGGTCTTGTTTGTCAAGGTTTCCCAAATTTTCCTCTGTATCGTCACTCTTCTAGAAGGCTTGGAATCAGCTTGAGTCCCCAGGACACTTTTGCCATGGAAGAAAAGCTTCATAGTGTGCCCTAGTTTTTAATCCAAAGTCTACATAAGTGACAGCCACAGGGAGAACTTCATAATACTTCTAGGAGCACATTGTCTAGTCTGCTGTTCATTCTGCCTGCTCTCTTAACAAGCTGTTCTCAGATACCAGCATTAGAGAAAGTCCGTTTCATGAACTGGAATGTGTTGTTTTCTAAGACAGTGGAAAATATGTAACCAGCTGTGTTCCCTTCTTTATCTCCATCTCCAAGAAATTCCTAGCCAGTTGTGCCTGCTTACGGATTTCTAGTTTGTAATGTGTCCTCATCTTCCCTCACTAATACCTAATCATTTGATTTCATTGTTAGGCTGGTGGTTTATGCTACTCTGCACCAAAATCCCTTTGGGAAAAGGACAAAATAAAAATTTACATTCATTTTTCCTCATCCTCTAAAAAAAATCAGGATGCCTCTTAAGAGTTGTCATTCTGAAACTTTGGGTTTGGCATTTAAGACCTGACTCTCACCCCTTCTGCAAAGTGCTCTTCCAACCAGGTTCATCCACATTTCACATCACCGTGGGTGACAAGTCACTGCAAGAACAAACGAGATCAAACATCTTTTTCATTGTGACACTGATTTCAGGAAATAGCAGTGGAGCCTGACTGTTCAAAATGAAGGGAGTTGTCCAAGCCCTTCTAGCTCTTCTGTGTTCCTCTGCACTGTCGGCTAAAACCTTTCAGACAAGTCGTATCCAGGAGCACTGTTTGCATCAGGCATTCTTCCTTCTAAGCTCCTAAACTTCAGAGAGAAAGCTCCCATGCTTGCTGGCGCAGCTTGAATAGAAGATAAATTCAGCACTGTTTTTCTTCCTTTTATTTATGCTCATTGTAAACATTTCAAAAGAATAATTTATATAATAAAGCAAAAAAAGCAATTCAAAACATGTTTTGTCCAACAGAATTCACAAATGAATTCAGCCCCCCCACCTGAGCTTCACTGCTCTATTTTTATTTCATTTTTTCATTTTGTTTGTGATGATCAGAATATAACATGAAATATAATCTGTCTTGCAGATGATAAAAAGATGGGAAGTTCTCAGCTAAACTGCTTTTAAATTCACATCTTTTCAGGGCACCTAGATCTGCAAAATGAAACCAAGTGCCTTATTTTGGGCTCTGCTTGGGATACCATTCCCCAGGCACTGAAGGACAGTGACTCAGAGAAGGTGAATAAAGGCTGAAGCAGTTGATGCCAGCAAATCTTAGGGGACAGAAATGTGTGCTGTCCTGTGCTCAGTTTTAAAGCCTAGACATTCCTTCAGTGGGTGAAATTGAGCTGTTTTATTATAGCTCTTTCCACATTTGTTTGGGTTTCCTTTTAACAGAAAGTCATGATTTACATTCTCTGGACTGTGTACCTACTACATTACTGCCAGTTACCTGATACTTATTGTAAGCATATTTATACCTCAAATCATATACATATGAGGCAAATAAAATGCTCTGTTTATATTTCAAGAAATACAGGCTGGGGAGATAGCTCAGTTGGCAAAGTGCTTTTCTTGCAAGTATGAGACCCCGAGTTAGATCCCCAGAACCCATGTAAAAAAAAAAACAAAACAAAAACCGCCAGATTTGGTGGCATAAGTTTATAATCCCAGTGCGGGGGAGTCAGAGACAAGTGGATTCCTGGGCTTGCTGACTGGCCAGCCTAGCCAATGTGCCAAATTCCAGGCCAACAAAAGACCCTGTCACTAAAAAAAAAAGTAGATGGTGTCCGAGGTTGACCTCTGGCTTCCAGACACATGCACATATGCATGCGTATGCATGTATACAAATACCTGCACACACAGGAACACACACACACACACACACACACACACACACATACACACACATACACACGCACCAAAAATATCAACAGGCTTTGAAACAAAGTGATTGTCACTAACAAAAAGTTTAGAAATCTGAAGATGGTAATAGTACTGTAGTTACTGCCCCCGCCCAAAATCAGAATTAGTTAATAAATTTCTGTCCAAGCAATCACA
This sequence comes from Nannospalax galili, assembly GCF_000622305.1. Lineage (NCBI taxonomy): Eukaryota > Metazoa > Chordata > Mammalia > Rodentia > Spalacidae > Nannospalax > Nannospalax galili. The sequence continues at coordinate 6,741,428 of NW_008352891.1, forward strand.
CTCGAGGCTGTTTACTTTTAAAACTCTCTTAAGGCCTAACTGTCTTGCATACCAAGTATCATTCAACAAAACAAAGCCACAGGCCTAGTTAACTGGTGCAGCTGCTTCTCTTGCCTGCTCACAGCAGTGCTGGTTTTCTCCTCAGAGCTGTAGGACTGTCATTGCAGCCTCTATGGCCACAGTTCCAAATTTGTCTTCAGCAAGAGGAAACAAAAAATTCACCCTTGGAGCTATTAGACAGGGAAATGGGCAAAACTGTATACACAGGAGCAAAAGCCAAGTGAATCTGGAGGCAGCACCACTCCTAAGACAGTCTGCAGTCATCATAAAACAAAGCTTTGGAGCTAGAAAATAACTTGGAAATCATCTAGCAATGCCCTCCTTTTCCACACAAGGAAGGTGAGACTTTTTCAGACTGACTTATTAGAGGTTAGTCAGTTAAATGCTGAAAAAACAGAGGCAGGATTTTATTCTTCTCTCATACTGTTATATACACAGTCTTTCAGAGCTGGACAGTGAGAATACATTATGAGAAGTGCATCTTGTGCAAATACCATTGTATGCACTTCTACTCACCCACATGGATTAGTCTCCTACACATCTAGGCTGCATGAGATAGCTCAGTGCTCCTAGGCTACATACCTGTACACAGGATACTGCACAGAATACTACAGGTAGTTGTAACACAATGGTATTTATATATCTAAGTATAGAAACACTACAGGGAAAATGCAGTACAGGAGGGCTGGGGAGATGGCTCATTGGTAAAGTGTTCCCTCCACCATAGCATGAGAATCTGAGTTCAGATCCCCAGCACCCACATAAAAGCTGACATGGCACAGCAGGTCTATAACCCCAATGCTTTGGGGGTTTGGTGGGGGGCAGAGCTAGGAGGATCCCTGGAGCTTGTTGGCCAGTCTTCCTAGTCAGTCAGCGAGCTCCAGGTTCGGTGAGAGACCCTGTTTCAAAAAATAAGGTGGAGAATGATCAAAGAATACACCTAAAATCAACCTCTGTCCTTTACACACACATGCACACACATAGATCACCCCCCACAAATACAGTATAAAAGATAGTTCACCCATTTAGGGCATTTACCACCGACCGAGTTTGCAGGCATGGAAGCTGCCTTCTGTAAGTCAGTGAGTCAGAGAGAGTGGGTGAGAAGCCTGGACCGTATCTACTGTGGACTTTATAAACACTGCACACTTAGAATCCATGAAATTTATAAAAAGCAATTTTCTTTCTTCGATAATAAAGTAGCCTTAACTTACTGTAACTTTTTTACTTTTAAAATACACAAATACAAGCTGGACATGGTGGCATACGCCTTTAATCCCAGCACTCGGGAGGCAGAGGCAGGCGGATCTCTGTGAGTTCAAGGCCAGCCCTGGTCTACATAGTGAGTTCCAGGACAGCTGGGGCTACAGGGAGACCCTGTCTTAAAAAGACCAAAAGAAAAAAAAATACACAAATACATTTTACAGTTATATAAAAATTTATTTGTATCATCCTATAAACTTTCTTCTAACTAAAAAAAGGATTTATTCTTGTCAGGAAGGGTGAGGAATGCTATTAATCCAAGCACATGGGAAACAGAATCAGGTGGATCTCTGGTGAAATGAGGCCAGCCTGGTTCAAATCATGGGTTCTGCCAGCAGGAGCTACAGGAAAACTTTGCTTCAAAACAAAACAAAACAAATCAAAACAAAACAAAACAACAAATAAAAACAAAACAACAAATAAACCAATATAACAAAACAAAATAAAAATTTCACTCTCTAAATGGGCTGGAGAGATGGCTCAGCAGTTAAGAAGACTGGCTGCTCTTGCATAGGACCCAGTTTTGGTTCCTAGCACCCACATAGTGACTAATAACCATCCGTAACTCCAGTTCTAGGGGATCCGATGCCCTCTTTTGGCCTCCACAGGCATTACATGCATGTAGTACACATACATTTACACATAACATTCACGGACATACCGTTTTGTTTGTTTTTTTTTTTTGTCTTTTTGAGACAGGGTCTCTCTGTAGTCCCAGCTGACCTGAACTCACTATGTAGACCAGGCTGGCCTTGAACTCACAAAGATCTGCCTGCCTCTGCCTCACAAGTGCTGGGACTAAAGGCATGCACCACTATGCCTGGCCAGACATACAGTTCTTAAAAAGCAAATAAATAGCTGAGTGTGTTGGTGCATGCCTTTAGTCCCCAGCCCTTGGGAGCAGAGGCAGGTGAATCTCTTTTAGACTGAGGCCAACCTGGTCCACATAGTGACTTCCAGGCAGACTGGGACTAGAAAGACCATCCAAAAAAAAAAAAAAAAAAAAAAAAAAAAAAAAAAAAAAAAAAGGTAAACAAACTCTTCTGTTAAAAACCAAGACAGAGGGGGCTGGAGAGATGGCTACGTGGTTAAGTATACATACTGCTCTTCAGAAGACCTGAATTTGGTTCCCAGCATCCATATTGGGCAGCTCACAGCAAGCTGTAACTCCAACACTGCACTCACATGCACAAACCCACACACAGACAATACATATACATAATTTAAAAACATTTTTGGGGAGACTGGAGAGTTGGCTCTGCAGTTAAGAGCACTGACTGCTCTTGCAGAGGACCAGGGTTCGATTCCCAGCACCCACATGATGGCTAACAACTGTTCAAACTCTAGTTCCAGGGAATCTGATGTCCTCTTCTGACCTCTGCAGGCATTGCACAACATGGATGCACTTACATGCAAGCAATACACTCATACACATAAAATAAAAATAAATTTACAAAACCCACTTTTGAAAAATGTAAGACACAGCTGGGTATGGTGGTGCATGCCTTTAATCCCAGCACTTGGGAGGCAGAGGTAGGCAGTGGACATCTGAGTTTGTGGCCAGCCTAGTCTACATAGCAAGGTTCCAAGCCAGCTGGAGCTACAGGGAGACCCAGTCTCAAAAAGACCAAAAAAAAAAAAAAAAAAAAAAAAAAGTAAGACACAAACACAAGTCTAGAGCTTACATAGGGTCAGGATAATTGATCTCAATAGTTTTCCACGCCATATTTTGTCCCTGAAAAGGTCTTCAAGGGGCAATGATTCACATGAGGCTGTTATTTCCTACGCTGAGGTGACCCCCTTCTTCTGGACATCTCCTGGAGGACTGGCCTGAGCTCTTCCTGAGGAAGTAACACTCTTCAGAAATGTGCCCATAGTTGTTGACTTGCTTGTTTTCCCACGATAGACTTGTTTGGAAGCAGAGAACACATCATGAACATTCTTCTCCATTAAAGAAAATTTTGTGGTGCTGTAGCTCATGTTTCCACACTCTTCAGACTATGTCGAGGTCTATAAACCTTCTGCCATACCCTTCTCTGTGAATTTTATTTTCTTTCTTTTCTTTGGTTTTCAGTACTGGGGATTGGCCCTAGGGCCTTACACAGGCTAGGCAAGCACCTTACCACTGAGCAACATCCCTAACTTTTTTTTTGAGACAGGGTCTCCTTTAGCTCCTGCTGGCCTGGAACTTGCTATGTAGACCAGGCTAGCCTATCTCACAGAGATCTGCTTGCCTCTGCCTCCCTAGTGCTTGGATTAAAGATGTGTACCACCACCATGCTGGGCACATTCTTTTATAGTTTTGGGACAGGGTCTCATTAAGTTGTCCATGTTGGCCTTGAACTTACTCTGTAGCCCAGGCAGGCCTTGAACTTGTGATCTCTCTGTCTCAGCCTTCTGAGCATCTGGGATTACAGGTCTGTGCCACTAGGGCTGGCTTATTTTTTTGGGAGTTTTTTTCTCCTGTAGTTTCCTTTCCTCTTGCCTCTTCAACTGTATTTCTGGTCCAGCTCATGGTACTACTGCCATGTATGTGGAAATGTTGTTATGCACACACACACACACACACACACGTGAAAAATTTAAATTTTTTTTGAAGAT
>NW_008352891.1:6745433-6753901 GCF_000622305.1 Nannospalax galili
ATATATATATGGATTGTGTGTGTGTATAGTGCCTGTGGTGGCCAGAAGAGGGCATCAAATCCCCCAGAACTGGAGTTACTGGTGGTTGTGAGCTGCCATGTGAGCACTGGATACTAAACTCACTCCGGAAGACCAACAAGTGCTCTTAACTACTCCAGTTCCCCCACAATACAATTTTTGCTTTTGATTAGGAAATATGAAAAAAGCTATATTTGTGATATTGATAAGGAGAGGTTATATTCTTTTTTAAATTTTTATTTATTATTTTTATTTTATATGTATGCATTGTCTGAATGTAGGTAAGTGCACCCGTGTCATGCAATGCCTGCAGAGGTCAGAAGAGGCTGTCAGATACCCTGGGACTGGAGTTACTGACAGTTGTTAGCTGCCATGTGGGTTCTGGGATTCGAACCCTGGTCTTCTGCAAGAACAACCAGTGTTCTTAAGTGCTGAGCCATCTCTCCAGCCTCAGAGGTTATATTCTTATAATCAAATTGTATTCTTTTTTTAAAAATTTATTATTTTTTTTATTTTATGTGTATGCGTATATTGCCTGCATGTAGGTAAGTGCACCTGTGTTGTGCAATGCCCTCAGAGGACAGAAGAGGCCATTGGATCCCCTGGAACTGGAGTTAAGGATGGTTCATAGCCACCATGTGGGTGCTGGGAATCGACCCCGGGTCCTCTGCAAGAGCAGTCAGTGCTCTTAACCGCTGAGCCATCTCTACAGTCTCGTCATTTTGTCTCTTAATTAAAGTAAGATACCATATGTCCTGATGGTCCTGAGCCTTGTGGAGGGGGTGTGAGACAGACATGCCATTTGAGGCTGAGCACTCCACTGACACTCATTTTCTGCACTCTGACCAATTGTGTTTCCGTGTTAACTACTGAAAGTGACATTCTTCACAGCATCATAGGAATTTATAAGAAAATGGAGCAATGCTTTCAAATTTTTGAGTGAAAATGGATTTCAATTTAGAATTCTAGACCCAGCTCTGGCAGATGCTATGGATGGGTACACTCCCACGCCCCCTCTCCTAACAGTCATCTCCTGCTGCAGACATAGGAAGATAACTTGCCTCTCAGGCTTCCTGGCAGCGGCAGTTCTTCAGATAAAAGGGCTCATCCAGCAAACTCCCAGTGCCTCCAACGGTAAAAGACTGCCTTACCATCATATGCCCACTGAGTATACCTGCCCTTCTTCTTTTCAAGGATATCAGCCTGTGATACTGATTTCTGCCATCACATCTTCGCAGTAGAGTGACACCCCCAACCTTCTCTTTTGGTCTTTTTGAGACAAGGTCTTCCTGTAGCCCCAGCTGGCCTGGAACTCTCTATGTAGACCAGGCTGGCCTTGAATGCACAGAACTCCACCTGCCTCTGCCTCCCGAGTGTTGGGATTAAAGGCGTGCACCACCATGCCCGACTGAGTCACACATCTCTTTAAAGTGGCTGGCTGCAGTGTATAGCAGTGGAGGCTCTTTCAGTTCAAAGCTATGGAAACCAGAGTCGTGGAAAGTGGAGATGTGTAACAGCAACCACACAGGCGCAACAAAATTTTGAGATATTTGTTGTAAAGGTACATCTATTCAGTGTCTCAATCTTTTTCCTTTTTATAATTACTCTTCTGTAGACCTTTTTAGATATACTTTCCTTGTGTCCCCACTCATGAAATTTTAATAACATATACTGCTTATCTGCTTATGTCCTTTATGGACATTTGTGCTTTATATTTTCAAATAATTCATTTTAGTCCCCTAACTTCACCTCCAGATTTTTATTGCATTTGATAGAGTGTATCATCTGATGCTTAGAATTATAAGTATCAAACAGCAGATGGCAGCGGCCTGTTGTAGGGTTGGGTGTTCCTGGCTATATGTATGGCCCCAAAGGAAAATGCTAGGCCAATAGCTTGCTTCAGGTCCAGAGAACAGCCAGTATATAGAAGGGCAGAACAGAGGGGGCCAGGACACTTAGGACACACAGAACTGAAAGACCACCCATTGCATATGACCATGTTAATAGGTCTATGGTGGAATTTGGAGATGAAATGAAGAAAAGGCCATTATTAACTCCAGATACAACACAAAGTTGTAGAGGAATGGAAATATAATGTAATAATGGAAAGACTGAATATGTTTCACCCAAAGTAGTTGAAGGAGGACTGAGAAAGGAGCTGTATCCTTTTAAAAAAATTTTTATTTATTACTTTTATTTTATGAGTGTGTGTGTATTGCCTGCATGTAAGTAAGTGCACCCATGTTGTGCAATGCCCGCAGAGGTCAGAAGAGGCTGTCAGATCCCCTGGGAGTGGGGATGTTGGCATCCAACATGTTACATCTGTAGGCTTATTCTCCACTGTGATTCCCCACCCCCCAAATAACCACTGAGCCATCTGTCCAGGCCCAAGAGCTGTATTCTTATATTTATAGTAAGGTTGTCAATTTATAATTTATAATACTATAATGCCATTTGCCACAAGGACCTTGAAGAAACCAGTTCTCATGCTCTTGGACTTTCAAATTCTCTTAAGTGCTTAACATTTTCTGAATGCTCTGATAAATTTTTGCACATGGTTACTTTTTTTCTGAACTTCTTTTCATTAAAGTTATTTATTTATTTATTTGCACATGCATCATGGAATGTGTGTGGAGGTCAGAGGATAACTTGCAGGAGTTGGAGCATTCCTTCCACCAGTGGGCTCTGGGAATTGAACTTAAGTCATTAGGCTTGGTAGCAAGCACCTTTACCTGCTGAGTCATCTTCTTGGCTCTTGAACTACATTTCAACTTACTATGGATCTAATTCTGTTAAAATGGAACGAGTAAAACTTCCTGGCAAGAGAAAACACATTAAATTTATGCACAGTCCAGGCATTGTGATGGGCACCTGTGGCCCTACTTAGGTTGAAGAGTGAGGCAGGAACATTGACTGAACCCAGTAGGTTCAGACACAACCTTAGCATCATAGCATAACTGCCCTTCAAAGCAAAAAATAACAAAATAATCTTAAAAACTCTCATATAGCCCTGCTTAAAGAATGTAAGAGATGGATGATGGGGATGAAGCTGTGAAATGCTGTCTTCTGGATATGACATGGTTGTTGCACCCACAAATTCAGAGCAGTTGTGGTTACCTGCACAGGATCAAACCAACATTGTAGCAGGCAGCAGTAATTGGACTCATAGAGTGATTTAAAGAGAGAAAAAAGGAAAGGTAATGGGGGTGGGATGAGATGTGTTGAGGAGGGTCTAAGGTTACTTGGGGATGGATATAATCAAAATACATTATGTACATGTATGCAATAAAAGACATTCTTTTAAAAAAAAGGTGGTGTGTAAAAGTGTCCAAGTCCTCTATGTATCACTTTTCTCCAGTGAGAATCATCAATGCTCAAAGGAACTGTCAGAATGTTTCCCAACATTTTTTAAACTCACAGAATTTCAGTACATCAAATTGTTGTATGTATTTGTGACTGAAATGACTGAAGGCTTTTCCACATGTTACATCTGTAGGCTTATTCTCCACTGTGATTCCCCACCCCCCAAATTCATATGAAGAGCTGGAACGTACAAAGGCTATTATACTACATTACTTACATTTACTGGCACCATCCATCTCTAATCAACTGTATTTTTTTCATGTGTCTTTGAAGACTTTTGGAATATGAGAATGCTTTCCCACATTCTTCACATTTATAGGGCTGTCCACTGTGTGTTCTCATGCGATTTTTGAATGTAACCAGAACAACTGAAGGCTTTCCCACACACCTTATATTCATATGGTTTCTCTCCAGTATGAGTGGTCTTGTGGTTTCGAATGGAATCAAAACATTTAAAGGTTTTCCCACATTGCTTACATATATGATTTCTCTTTGGTGTGGCATTTTTTTGTGGTTTTGAAGGGAATAGAAATAAAGACAGGCTTTTCTACATATCCCATTTGTAAGGCCAGTCTCCACTGTGCGTTGCCAAGTGCCTTCTAGCACAATGGCCATTAGTCAATGTCTTCCCATACTTCTTAGATTCATATAGTTTCTCTCCGGCGTGAATTCTCTCATGTGCTTGAACATGGCTGGAATGTCTGAAGGTTTTCCCACACTACCAACATTCTAAAGATTTCTCTCCAGTGTGAGTCCCCTCGTGTAGGGTAACAACACAGTAACTCCCAAAAGCTTTCCTACAGTACTTACATTCATAGAGTTTTTGTCTTGTATGAAGCCTTTTATGCATATGAAGGAACTGGAAGTCCAGAATAGTCTCCCACATTCCTCACATTTGGGTAGCTCTCCAGAGTGAAATGTTTTATGCTCTTGAAGGGAACTGGAAGAAGCAAATGCTTTTTTACACACCTTACTATTTATAAGGCTTGGTTGCACTGTGAGTTAGCATGTACCTTTCTGAACAGTGGTGATAAATGAAAGTTTTTTCACTGTGTACATTTATATGGTTTCTCTCCACTGTGCATTTTTTTGTGTTTTGTAAGGGAGCTGGAGCATGCATAGGCATTACCACATATTTCACATTCATAACATTTCTCTAGTTATTTCTCATAATCACATGGACTGTGTTTAGAGTCAGATGTAATTTTCCTCTTTGGGGATGACTGACTAATGATATGATGTTTATAAAACATTGATCCAGGTATTTTCTTGTTTGCAATCCTGACTGAATTTAGGCTGAAGATTCCTCTATATTGACAACTGTCCTATGTTCACAGTCTCTTTACCACTTGGAGTCTCAGATTTCTCTTCTGATTTCTGTAGCAATCTTTTAGATCTTGGTGCTCCCATTTTATTCTGACAGAGTCCAGATTCTTAAAGGCTTCCTACATTACATCTTTGTAGAGATTCTTCTGGAAAATGTCCAGTAAAGCCCACTCCACCAGGGTAAAGGTCACAGCCTCCTGAGGTTACACACTCCTCCTCAAAGGTCACCATTCTGTTCCCAGCACCCACATGATGGCTAACAACTGTCTGTAACTCTAGTTCCAGGGGATCCAATGCCTTCTTCTGGCTTCTGTGGGCATTGCATGCATGTGGTGCACTTACAAACCCTCCTGCACTCTTAGTTGTCCCTGCTCCTTTTGAGGTCACCAAAGGTCATGTGGGTCATGTGTAAGGTGCTCACTACTCTTAATTACTAACTTTTTTTTGGAGCCGGTCTCCCCGTAGTCTTAGCTGTCCTGAAACTCACTATGTAGACCAGGCTGGCCTTGAACTCACAGGGATCTGCCTGCCTCTGCCTCCCAAGTGCTGGAACTAAAGGCATGTGCCACCATGCCAGGCATTAATTGCTTAACATTTTGTTTCTGCATGCTCTGATTTTTTTCACATGATTACTTTTTAAAAAGATTTTGTTGTGGGTGTCCTGGGGCCCTCCGGGTGGGGGTAGAGTTGGTGAGGAGTCATGACACAGACACCAGGGAGTCAGGTGAGAAGCAGGCAGTGAGAGCAGCTGCAGACTCGTTTATTGAGGATATGGGGCTCCCTTATATGCCCCCTCCCAGTGTCCCATTGGTCCATTGATAGGTCGTGTCTGTTCCTCATTGGCTCTCTGTATCAGGCCATTTTCGGTCAGTTGTCTCTATGTCTTTTGGTAGAACACAGGTTTGCCTCAGCTGGATGTTTTACTGCGCTTGTTGTGCGCATGCTCTGGCCACCCAGGCTGCACTTCCTCCTACAAGATTTTTTAAAATTGAGCTTTCATAATCACATACAACTGTTAATCAAATTTAGACCCCCTCCCCCACCCATGCCCCCCCATCCCCCTCACCGGACCTCATGTATTGTGCCATATGTGTTAAGTTCTATCTAGTCAAGCATTTGTACCCAGATGCCCTTCAGTGTAAATTCATCCACTGGAGTCTAGTCAGCCCATCTAGAGATCATATGTAAGGCATACTCTCCCCCATGATTACTTTTTAAAAATCTTCTTAAAATTTTATTTTTTGTTTGATATATGCACATTGTATTTGAATTATTTTCACCCCCCCAGTCCTTCCTTCACAATTTCTTGCCTTCTTTACTGTTACACATACATAAATACACACACACACACACACACACATATATGTATATAATGCACTGAGTCCATTTAGTGGTGCATGTGTGTACCTGTTTAGGGTTGCCTACTTGGATTACCTCTCAGGAAGCTAGTCCTTGTAGAAAATGGATTTTCCTTTCCTCAACATCTATTGATTGCCTATAGCTCTTCATCTTGAGGTGGGAGCCCAAGAAATTCCCCCAACTAGCTTGGCATATCAACTGGTTTTGTCATTGTGCAGATCTTGTTAGACTACCATACTGTGGGGATTTCATTGGTGTAGCTTCCCTATCATGTCTAGAACGCATTAACTAGCAGCAGGTGTCTTGTTGCTCTGGCTCTTACAATCTTTCCCAATGGTCCATGAGGCTCAGGTATAGAGGGTGCATTATATATGTATCAGTTAGGGTTGGGCACCTCACAGTCACTTATTCTCTGTATTCTGACCAGTTGTGGAACTTTGTAATAGTTTTCATCTGTTGCAAAAAGAAGTTTCTTTGATGAGTGATGAGAGGTACAGTTGTTTGTAAATGTAAGGATACATATTTAGACTATAGTAGGAAATTATGTTGGTCTAGGAAAGTGACAGAAGCAGGTTCTTCTCTAGGGTCTATGACTTTTCCAACCATGTGTACTTGGCTATGTTTACAGAACTATGCATTAATTTCCTCCTATTGTGCAGATCTTAAGTCCAATTAGACACCTATTGATTACTCCTAAGAAAACAGTGCCACTATTTCACCAATAGAGATAATTTGCTGGGCTGGTCATTGTTGTAGTTTGCTGATGATTTCTTTTACCTCACAGAAGACAATTCATAGTCTAAAGACTTTAGATAGTGATATTACTTATAGGTCTTACTCTAAATGAGACTCTAAAAATGAACACAGTGTCACAAAATTGCTTTCTGGTCTAAATGTTAAGTTGAATGGGGTTTGAGAACCAGCATTGACTGGTTCTCAAACACAGTATCTCAAAGTTGTCTAGTTCTGATATTTGGAAGAAACTATAGTTACTTCGAAATATAAAAAAACTATACAACTGACAAGAATTAACTCTGAGCATTTTTATTTTATATAAATAAGTAGATCTAGTGCCGTTGTCATACTTATTACTAGGTTTTTTTTGTGCATGTGTGTGGTGCACACGTGTGTGGATGCATGCACCCATGCATGCACATGTGGAGGCCAGAGGAGGACTTTGAGAGTCTTCCTCTATTATGCCTCAAGTTACTGCCTTGAGACAGGTTCTCTCACTGAATCAGCTCTTTGTTATGGCTAGGCTGGCTGGTCAGTGAGCTCTTGGGATCTACCTGTCTTTGCCCCCCTCAATGCTGGGGTTACAGGCACCCACAGTCATGCCTGGCTTTTTATGTGGGTGGTGGAGATCAGAATTCAGGTCCTTACGCTTTCACAGCCAGGGCTCTTACCTGAATTATCTCCCCAGGCCCATTACTATTAATTATTAGTGAATTAAATTATCATTTTAACCTAGGAAAAGGATTATGGATTTATTATTTGTAAATTGGAAAGACACTTAATAAAATCTAGTTATTTGTTTTGATATCAGAATCAGTACGTCTGAATTATTTATGTATTTATTTACAATGAAGCTTAACAGAATAAGGGCTATTAAAGGTTAGGGTTGGGATGGGGATGTAGTTCAGATGTAAAGTGATTGTAGCATACATGAAGCCCCAGCACCACATAAACCAGGTGTGATGGGTGGCACATGCCTGTAATCCCAGCATTTGGGAGCTGAGGATCTGAGGTTCAAGATCACCTTCAACTATACAAGTTTGAGGCCAGTCTGGGTTATATCAGACTCCATCTTAAAAAAAATAAAAAAAAAAAGCTAGCTCTGTTCTTCATCAGTGAGTACTTAGGAATAACCATGAACACTGGTAAAATGCAGATTCCAGGGCCCAAACCTACAAATTCTAGTGATCTGTTTTAGTTTTTGTCTAGAAATCTGGTGGTTCTGATAGATGGTCCTGAGGGCCCTACTGAGATACACTGCCTTGTTGGGTTGTATTAGACATACTTGATTTTATCTTCTAATTTATTTCTTGATGATACTTAAGCAATTCCAAAGGGAACAATTTAAAGTGCTATCTCAGAGAAGTATCTAGGGACCAGTAGCTGAATACATTTTACATGAGGAGGCGAGTGAGTCACTTTAAGCAATATGACCGGGTTCCTGGCCCCTGTCCTAGAATAGTAGGATCGTTTCATTGGTTTACTGGCTGGATGCTAACCAAAAAAAGATAAGTATCTGTGGATTCAAGATAGTATTTACAGAAATGCAGTACTCAAGATGAGGTCTAATGTACCTGAAATTTTCAAAATCATCAAAGTAATAATTTTAAATGTTTCAAAATACTCCAAATTATAAATTATTCATTTTCTTAATTCTTACCTATGAA
>NW_008352891.1:6753969-6772746 GCF_000622305.1 Nannospalax galili
ATTTATTTATTTTATAGACAGAGTCTCTATGTAGCCCTGGCTGGTTTCTAATTTTGTAGATCAGACTGGCCTCAAATTTACTGCAATCCCCTGCCTTGCCCCCAAAGTGCTGGGACTCACACTTGTTACCACCATACCTTGCTTGTCTTTTTAAAAAGCCTTTTCCTACTGTGTAGTTTGTACAGACTCAGGATACTGACAGCTAAACACAAAATAATCAAAGCTAGTCACTATGATGGGCTGGTTTCTAATTTTGTAGATCAGACTGGCCTCAAATTTACTGCAATCCCCTGCCTTGCCCCCAAAGTGCTGGGACTCACACTTGTTACCACCATACCTTGCTTGTCTTTTTAAAAAGCCTTTTCCTACTGTGTAGTTTGTACAGACTCAGGATACTGACAGCTAAACACAAAATAATCAAAGCTAGTCACTATGATGAAGAATGGTCCATATATTCACAGTTCCCACCAGAATGTAAAGCAATGTTGGCATGTTACCTTCCTTGGACGTCTGAGTGACTCAATAAAAAGAAAAAAAAAAAAAATCAAAACTACCATAGCACATGCTAGCATTTAAGGAAAAGAAAAAAACATAGTTGTCATCCTATTTATTTCTTCAAATGTAAAATTCTGCTAGTGTTTTCATGTGAGGCAGACTAGGATTTTATTGCTATTCAATAACTTCTTTGTACTTGAAGTTATCACCATCATTTCCCCCTCTTCATTTCAGAGGGATAAACTGACTAAAGCAACATGTTGTTGATTTATATTTCTAGCTGGCATATGGCAGCAGTGATGTGAGCATGTACTGCTTCTAGAATGATAATGGTGAGATGATGGCCAATATTTTTCAAGCTTAACTTGTGACAATCATTAACTGTTTTAAATGAATTAAGCTATTTGAATAGCACAACAAATCACTGAATCCCATTTCAGAGAAGTGATCATTGAGATCCAAGGAGGTAAATCAGTTTGCACAAAATCAAATAAGGAATCAGTAGGCTTCTAACTCAGGCAAACTGGTTCCAGGGCCCAACTTCTTTACCTAGTAGGGCCTATGTAACCATATCCTTCAATGCCTCACCAGAATTAGGGACAATGTTTCAAATGAACAATCTAATAAAAGACCCTCCTTTGGCATTTATTTCCACCTGATCTACATGCTTACCTTGGAAGTGGCAACTTCTTACCTATAAATTTAGTAATAACATTGGTTTAAATTTCTTGGGGACATTTGGCATTTCTTTCATGATTTCTCTTTAAGGGTAGCATTTTGTAGTTTTAACAACTGCCTTGTGATACAGTGTTTAAGTGTAGAGCAGAATTTACATACAGAAATCCCAACAGGAAGGAATAAGATCTGCTTTCAAATGGAAAATAAATTAAAAGGTAATTTGATGAAATCGAAACCTAGCCCTATCTGATTATAAGGACATTCCTTAGCAGGCACCTTGTGTACTGAAAGTCACCTGTCATGAAGAGCAAGTCCTTTGGCAAGAAAACTGGGTTAGATGTGGTAACCATAGACTTTATGGGCAGAGATGATTCCTGTTCCTAATTCTTCACTGGTTAGGTCTCTGGTGTTGGTGTTGTAAGTTATAGACTGAAACCCAATGACAGCAATAGAAGAGTTGAAGCAGAGAAAACCTAAAAGAAAATATGCTAACAGGCTCCCTCACAGAGAGGGAAATCTGCTCAAAGTGATAGGCTTCTGGGGCTATGACACAGACCAGGACAGAGGTAGCAAGCATCAGGGAGAGGGTGAATGGAATTCCTCTTAGCAGACAGGCCACATTGCTTAGAAGAGCAGTGATATGTCAGTACATTTGAGGAGGGGAACTCTTCTTAAGATTGCAGATAAATAGAAATAAGCTGAAATAGCAGGCAAAACAGAAAATGAAACATTCTTACCCAGAGCACTCCCCAAGCAGATTAATAAATGCTGCAGGTGGTAACAGTGAGATGGTGATTATGATACAACCTGGGTGGTTATAATGGTTTATGGCTAAAATGTTTCATAATTTGGATTCAAGTGTCATTATGTAAACATGTGAAAGCATAAACATTTGTGCTGTTTTTCTAAACCCAGAGATTAGGGGTTACAGATTACATTTTACCCTATAATAAGCACAAAAGGGGTTTTATTTGTGTTTACTGAGGATTTCATACATTGTATTTTGATCATAGTTATCTCTCATCACCTCCTGGGATTCATCATTCACCCCCCTCTCCCCATTCTCCGCCCATCCAACTTTGTGTCATCTTTCTTTTGGGGGGGGGTCCTCCTGGGATTCATCATTCCCCCCCCCCCCCCCATTCCCCCCCCATCCAACTTTGGGTCCTCTTTTTTTTTGGGGGGGGGTCTTTTTGAGACAGGGTCTCCCTGTAGCCCTAGCTGGCCTAGAACTTGCTGTGTAGACCAGGCTAGACTGGATCTCACAGCGATCTGCCTGCCTCTGCCTCCAGAGTGCTTGGATTAAAGGAATGTGCCACCACACCTGGCTGAGATGATGATTTACTAGTCTTAAGTATGCTATCAGTAAAACTGGAGAATTGGGAGTGTAATTCCAGTCCAAGCCCAAAGACCTGAGAGCCAGAGGAGCCAATGCTATAGTTCAGTCTTGAACTATAGAATTTGAAAGCCAGCCAACCAGTGTCAAGGAACTGATGAGGTGGCTGTCCCAGCTTAAGCAATTTTCCTTCCTCTACCTTTTAGTTCTCTTCAACATGATGCCAACCCATACTGGCGACAATTTTCCTTACACAGTCTGCCAATTCAAATGCTAATCTCTTCTAGAAACATCCTTTTAGACATAACCATTGATACTGTTTTACTGCCTATCTGGACCTCCATTAACCCAGTCAAGTTGACCCATTAAATTAACCATCAAAGAAATTTAATATAATTGTACAGATGGAAACCATTTTTATCTTATGAAAATATTACATTTGGATATATTAAAACATCATGGGGTACACTGTAAATATTAGTATGAGAAATAGTAACAAGTACTAATGATGTTTTAATACAGAAATCACATTGTTAGCAAGAGTTACTAACTTCAATCAAGGCATAAAAGTACTGAGCAGTGTTCATGGGTGACAGGATGACAGGGTAGCAGTGCTCTTGTGTGGCTCCCTTGCCCTTGCTTCTGAAAATGGCGATGATAATTAAAGAGTGCTACAATCAAATGTTCCCATCTCAACTTATTTTTAACTTTGAATAAACCATTCAGAAGAAATGAATAATCTGCCAAGCTGCTTTTGTTGTGTAAAAGTGGTATGTGTCCTAAAATTAGAGCTCTTGGGCAATTATTTTGCCTATTTTATACCCTTTACATCCTGGAATCACTTCCCAGATGAAGGGCATTGAACTACATGCGCAATAATGAGGCCAGTTAACTGGCTGGCACCCCTTATAATCTATCCTGGGGAAGTCGGCTGTTCCGACCTAATGTGCTGCAATTAGAAAATCATAAGGGAGACTGAACAAGAGGTGTCAAACTCAGTGAAAGTTCTGGTTTCCTTTTTCCTGATTCTGCCACTTATAAGGTCTAACAATGAACCAAACATCTTTAGTTTCATTGCCTATATGTTGAAAAAACCTAAATGATTTCAGTGGTTTCCTCCTCCTCGACAATCATAATTCCCTAAAATTTGTGGGGCTTTCTCTGTCTCCAATGAACCCAACATTTAACCTAGGTTTATTTGACCAAAAAAAAAAACCTAAAAATTTTTCTTCTATTCAGGAAATAGCATAGCTTTCCAGTTGCTCCATGGGTTTTAGAACTACCTCTAATTTATTATTTCTCTAGTCAGCCTTTCTTTGAAATGTGCATTGTTTTTCAGTGACTTGTGGAGATACCTGCTTTAAATCTTTGTATCTTAGGGAAATTTTCTGTTTTCTTCTTAGAATTATTTGGATTTTTCACTTTAATATGAATGAGTTGAATCTCTTTTAAAAATATTTTTTTAAAATGCTCAAAATAATAGGGACAGCAACTTCCACCTGTAACCCCAGCACTTGGGAGGCTATAGCAGGAGGATTTCTGTGAATGTGAGGCCAACCTGAGCTTCATAGTGAGTTATAGGCCAGCCTGGGTTACAGAGTGAGGCCCTGTCTCAAAAAAACCAAAACACAGCTGGTCAAGGTTCAAAGTATAAGAGAATGTAGAGTGCTCAGCTCTAAATGGAACATCTGTATCTCCCCCCACAAGGCTCTGGGATTACAGAAGAAAAGAGGGAGAAAGAGTGTAGGAGCCAGAGGTGATAGATAACTAACAACAAAAGTTTTCCAGACACAAGGCAATTATACATATGAAGTTGTAGAAGTTGTGACAGCTTGTTCAAGACCTCTGAAGCTTAAGCCAGACAAAATTCCAACTTGGAAAGGGGAGGGGAGCATGAAGCCCCACCCTAGCTGAGTATCTATGGTCAATCGGTAGCTGCTGGAAGAGGAAGAGTTAGTCTTTAATAGAGTGAGCCCTGGTAGGTCAACCATACTCTAGTGGATGACCACATACCCAAGAGCATATGGGCAGCACAAACTGGACTCAATGGGTTTAAAAATAAAGATGAAAGCAGGGTGTGCTGGCACATTCCTTTAATCTCAGCATTTAGGAGGCGGAGGCAGAGGCAGAGGCAGAGGCAGAGCAGAGGCAGACAGATCTCTGAGTTCAAGGCCATCATCTCAAGCCCATTCCCTGTACTTATCTCTCTCTATATCTATGTATCCTGTTGGTTCTATTTCTCTTAAGAAGCCTGACTAATGCAATCATTCTCAAGTTTCACAATGTACCAAACACAGTTCTGAGCTTTTCATACAGAGTTTAGCTATGAGGAAACTGAGGCTCAGCAAGGTTCAATAAACTTGCTAATAAATGGTGATGACAGTATAAAACCTAGACCTGTTGACTCTAAGTTATTACTCCATGATATTTTACTTATATTCTGACACGAATGAAATTTCCCAGATGGCCATTCTTTCCCATTCTAGGTATTAAAGTAAATAATTTCATGAGGTTATAACAGGTACCTAGAAACTTTTTGCTGAAAAGCAGACTCCTCATTTGGATACACATAAGGAAACCAAAAGCAAGACAAAACATCTCTTAACCTCCACTTTGTATCTGGCTCCTTTACTTTGGGTCAGACTCCTGCTTAATGCTACTGGGAACATATTAACCACACAAGGAGTATGTAGAAACTGGTGATACCTATCTTATACCCCTTCAAGGCTGAAGGCACAACGAGAAATGATCCTGTCAGCTTTTACAATATCCTGTTCCAGAACCCCCCCAAGTAACAGAAGTCTCCAGTCATTGTCCTAAACCTGTAGTCATCCTGGACTCCAGGAACAAGGTGCCTAGTAGACAGTTCACCCCATCTCCCATAGGAATCTCATAGTCCCCTCAAGCAAGGATTTCTCTAACGTCACATAGAAAAACAGGTCAGCTGGACCACAGGTATGATTAATTATGCATACCTCTTTCCTGTGTCCTAATTCTTCCTCTATTCAAGTCTAAAGCGCATGTCACTACCCTAAAGATGGGTTGAAATGCTTTATTTCCATCTTGCCAAAGTGGCCATTTTGCTTAAATTTCTTTCCTGTTACTTCTTTCTGCTTTCTATGGGTCAAGTGGCTGGACTTGACATGTTGGAAAGCCCAGAGTTGGGCCTCTGGCCTAGGACCCTAGGGAGTCACCTCCGATAGAAACTATGAAATCTTGTTCTAAAATAAAAATTCAGCCTCAGGAAGCTCCTTTTGGTAGACACTATTTGTTCTAGCTCTAGGACTGTATCTTTATGCTGCCTACTTTAGGTTGCAATATGTTTCCAACACCCACTTTTTAAGCTTTTAAATGATATTTAAAAATTTCCCATCAGTTTCTATGTTCAGCCACCTGTACACTTCCTCTAGTTACCCAAAGTGGAGAAAAGACTAAAAAAAGTGTCCCTGGTTATACTAATAGAGAATCAGATTTTTGGGATATTATAATGAGCAGCTTATTGAATAGGTTTGCCTTCTAATGGTCACAACTATATCTCAAGAAAAATGAAATGCCTTTTTAAAACGTTTCCTTTTAGCCTGTGGACAAAGAAACTACCCAACTAGGACCAAGTTGCCCACCCCGAGAATGTCAGGCAAGAAAGGCCTGTCCCATTCAAATACCCCCTTTCTAGAGAGAACCACGTCCACAGGTAGATTCACTGAAGCACATACGTTTCTATCTGTGCTCTTACTCCTGAAGACTCTGGAGTGGTCCTTGAGGAGATGGTGTACCTAGTAGTTGATGGATATTCTGGAGTGGGTGTTAAGTGTAGGAATGAATGGACCTTGTTTTTAAGAGGTCAGATCTGGGGCTAGATTACTTGGATTTCATTTTTTTTTTTTCATTGTTATTTAGCTTTGGTTAAGTTATGTAATTTTCTGTAATTCAATTTCCTTGCTAGATTGAGGACGGTTACAGTACCTCACATGGCTATTGTGGGGATTAAGTAAGTCATTCTTCCTTTAAAAGCAGTGTTCTCAACACGGTTAAAACCCCAGTAACCATTACTTATTTCTACCCCCAAATTTCAAATACTTGGACGATGCTGCTGGCAATTTCCAGATGTTCAACCGGTTTGATTTCATTGTTAGGGACAACTGCATATACAGGGGTGACACAAACCCCGCTCCCGGATCGAAGGTGTGCAGCTCGGAATCTACATCTGGGGTAGGAACACCTAAGGGCGCAGAGGCGCTTACCAGCAGCCCGTGCAGGAGGCGGGCCCTTTAACAGGGTCGGCTGCCCGGCTCGAGCTGGAGCGCTCCAGGGAGGACCTGTTTCCCTCCCAGCTGGTTGCACGCGGGCGGGCGTTGTCCCGGCGCAGCCTCGCCTCGCCTCAGGCCCAGGTGGGCGGGAGGGTGAGGCCGGACCACTCGGATTTCCTCAAGTTTGGGCTTTCCCACAGCAGCACCGGACACAAAGGGACTTCTTAGCTAGGTCACTTCTCTTGAGTCGTCGCCCTCCCGTTCCCCGCCCCCAGCTTTGTTCCCAACTTCCCCTGGGCTGGCTCGGCGGCATCCCTCACGTCTCCGCTTTGTCTGGCCGCCACGCTGAGCCCCTTTGTTGTCCACCGTCTCTGCCAGTGAGAGATGGGGACGTCACCCACCATTCCTGAGAGAGGAAGTGAGGAAAGGCGGAGGCAAAGACGGCCTCACACGCCCCTCCGACGAGCGCGCCTCTAGGTAACTCTCGGGCGACACCACCCCGGAGGCACCAGAGCCCCTCACCCGCGTCCTCAGCCCAGAGGAGGGCACGGTGCAGTCGGCGTCCTCTGATTGGCTGCGGCCGTCGGGGCGCCGCGCCGCGATTGGATCTCGGGGCTGTCTGGCACGCGAGCGCGCGAGGTGGGGAGGGGGCGCTGGAAGCTGCTGGAAATCGGGCGGCGGGGCGCCGGGAGGGGGCCGCGCGGGCCGGTGGGCGGGGCTAGGGGATGGGCGGGACTACGCACACCCCGCCCAAGGCCCCGCCCCAGCCCTCTCCGCGTTGCTGCTCCGACCGCGGGCGTCCGAGGGGCGGGCGCGCCGCTGCATCCCCATCCTCTCTGTTGCTCGGCACAGCGCGAGCAGCTAAGGGCCAGAGCGAGCGGGCGGGCGCAGCACCGAGGCCGGGCCATGGCCACCACCAGTACCACGGGCTCCACCCTGCTGCAGCCCCTCAGCAACGCCGTGCAGCTGCCCATCGACCAGGTATCGGCGTCCAGGGCGTCGCGCCCAGGCCGCCCCTGCCGGCCGCTGACCACCCGGGCGGGAGCAGGGTGGGGGCTGGGGCCCATGCTGCTGTGCCCGGCGCCGGGCGGGGCGGGGGCGCGGGGTTGGCATTGTCCCCTCGCCCGTCGCGCCGCTGCCTGCCTCGGTGCCCACCCAGCCCCCCATCGCCGCCCCGGGCGGGGGTGGGCGCGGGAGGCGGCGCGACAACAGCCCGTCAGGGAGGGCTTGGCGGACAGAGGTGCGCGTGTGCATGCTGTCGCTCCCCCAACACCGGGCGCTCGGACCTGGGAGTCCCGGGGCGGCTGGACCTGGGGAAGGCTGCGGGGTGTCCGCGCTGGCCGCGAGCTCTGGGAGACTGAAGATGATGGTCTGTGTACGGAGTGGCCGGGATACGGCGTGGATGGATGGGGCTTGAAGCGGTCCAGTACTTGCCGACAGACAGTTTGCATTGGAGTGTGGCCGGACAGACGGAGAGGCAACAGTTTAGAAGGAGGGAGAGGTTATGAAGAGAAGTCAAAGTGAGTTCAGGATCCCTGGGTTTCTAGCGAGAAAGTTGCAGTGCTATGATTCGGAGCAGCTATCCTGTCCCCCCACCCTACCCTCAGAGGAGCATTTGACACTAGGGAAGGCTGGCATTTAAATGAGGCCGGTCGAATCTGATTGTTTAAGAGGCCTCAGGATTACTGAGAAATAAACAGTATTGGGATGGGAAAAGCAGCGCCATTTTTATTGAGCAAAGGAACTTTGGAAGTATTTTGTCCTGTGTGAGGTTTGGGAAAGTTGTTGGTGGGGTATGGTTAGATAATTGGTCTAGCCCCAGGCTGTAGGTAATTGACTTTGGAAATTTTGCTCAACATTATTTCAAGTGTTCCTGATCTGGAAGTGTTTGCACTTTACAATGGATACTGTCCTCAGCTTGACTGGCTGTTATTGGTGCCTTCAAAGATTTCGTTTAAAATACAGAATTCTTCTGTGTCCAGATTGCAAGCTGGAGATGACATCTGAGCCAACATTGTACGCACTGCTTTGTGCTTCACTGTTTAAAATAAAATACACTGAAGTATATGTCAGGAGGCTTAAACGCTTCTGCTAGTGTTCAAATGTGAATTCCTTCCTTACTTTCACTCAGTACTTTAAAGGTTAATAGTAAAGTACCCCACGTCCATATAGCTTGAATAGAGTTATGATGTGTATCATGTTAATAGATTGTTAAATGCCTCAAGTGAAATTATTCCTGTAATTCGCAAAACTACTTATTAATAAGTTGATCAGAACCTAGGATTTTGAGTCTTCTCAGTTTTATGGAGGAGGCTCACTTTCTTTTTCTTTCTAAACTGAGCTGCAGTGGATGACCTTTAGGTGTATAATGCCTCTGACTTAAATAGATTGTTGCCAGCCTACCAGCAAATGCAGGCCAGGATCTGTTGAAAATTTTTCTTGCTAATGAGAAGAGAGAGAGGCTTCTGCCTTTTCCTTCTTTTAGGGAGACAGAGATACTCTGTAGTCTCACTGCCATAGCTCCATGCTGCTACTATTTTGAAATATGTATATATATATATATAAAATGCTAATACTTCTACATTTCTCTAAAGGGGCATAACTTTTAAAAGTGATCTAATGTTGGGGCAGGAGAGATGGCTCAGCAGTTAAGGGTACTGACTGCTCTTGCAGGACTGGGGTTCCATTCCCAACACCCACATTGCAGCTAACAACCGTCTGTAACTCCAGTTCCAAGGGATCCAATGCCCTCTTCTGACCTCTTTGGGTATTGCAGGATACAGGTGCACTTACATACATGCAGGCAATATATTCATACACATAAAACAAAAATAATAAAATATTTTTTTTACAAAGTGATCTAATATTTATAAGTTCATTTAAACATCTCAGCAACCAGAGAAAGTTCTTTATAGAGCTGAACTAAGCAGGAGGGTCAAAGGAAGGTGATACGAGTTTTACTTTATTAGTCAAAGGTCTTGGTTTGGCATTGTAGACCATCTTCCTCTGAGGACCTCTCAAGTTTGTATAGCCCTGAATTTATATAGCCATTTGTATAATACAGTTGTTTGCTCTGCTTTAAGCATGTCTTAAGAATGTTGGGTTAATACCACACAAGCTGTAATTTTCATAATGATAATTATTTATGTGTAATACTAATGAATTGACTCATTAAAAAATTATTGAAGCTCTTGGAATAATTAAAAACTCACATTGTAAAGTTAGCCATTTATCCATTTTAAAATGGGGCCGAAACAGAAAAATTTATAACATGAACAGTTGAATCCAAGTTAAAAGAAAGCCTCAGACTTGGCCATCCTCAAATAATGCAATTCAGCAGGAAAAGAAAAATCAGGAAGTGAAAAATTTTAACTTGCTATTGTGTTAATTTGGTGTGTACCAACTAACTATGTTTAGAAATTTTCAGAAATTATAAAGCAATTGTTTGAGGAAGTAATAAAAGTTAACTTTTTGCTGCAGTTGACTTTGTGTGGAACATAATGCACCTTGCTGGTAAGAGTGCAGAGAAAGGAAGGAGTTTTGTGCTGTGAGGTTGACGTCAGGGAAGGAAAAGGAGCTCCTGAATTGTTTCCTCTCTAATCAGGATTCCAGAGTGACGTTGAGGGTAGCCCTGTTGTTTTTCTGTAGCCCTTAAATTTAAATTAAAAAATGTAAAATCTAGTGTCTAGGAGGTTACTGGTGCTTTAAGATCAGAAGCTTCTGTCCTCTGACGTTTTACTTCCTAGGCCTTTCTTTCCTAGTGACTTTATTTGTAGGATAATGTTCCATAGATGGGTAATAGGTAAAGGAATGTATGGAGGGTGGGTTTTGAGGGAGGAATTGCAGTAATGGAGTGCTGTGCCAAAGGAAAGGAGCTGCTCTGGGAGACCAGGGAGAGATCAGATATCACCCGCTTGTGTTCCTTATTAGTTGCTGATGTGGTGGGTTTTTAAAGACTCTGTAGCACGTAATGAAACAAAGAATAATGTCCCAGATCAACCTATACATATTTTTTTCAGTATTTCATATTCTATTGCATTTAGTTTGCCTGGACTGAATTATCAGATGAGGATGCTATCTGGTAGTGGCCCCTCTTTTAACCTCCCTCCTTCCCCCCTCCCTCCCCCTCCTTCCCTCCCTCCCTCCTTCCTTCTCTCCTTTCTTTTCTCCTTCATTCTCTCCATCCCTCTCTCTTTCTCCTTCTCCTTATTTCCCATGATGCTGTAATTACTACTGTGAAACTGGAGTAAATTTCTCTGGTCATGTGATATTTAGCATAGAAACTAGACAGAAGACTGGTTAGAGATGAGGCCCTGTTTTGGGACTGGGGTCATCAGGGAAACTGTACCGGACTCTTGGGACAGGGAGAAGGCAAGGGTGGGGAGGAGGAGAGACTCAGGGCGTTTTGAAAGTTTTGGAGGGTGGAGAAGAGTGTGGGTGGGGGGGAAAGTGTTGAAGTTACTATGCTTCCAAAGCTGAATAGTAATGCCCAACACTTGAGCATTTATGAAGCTCTTCCATTATTTAATTGAATTCTCACAACACCTGGAAGTAAGCATTCAAACATGATTTAGCTTCAAATGTGTGTGTGCCCACATACATGATAAGCATTCACATAAAAGATCAATTTTAGTTTATAGTTTTAATGTGGGGCAAATACTTGGCATATGTCTCTGTTTTAGTTCTGAGCCCTTTGGCAGGGAAAGTGAGAAAAAAACCTTTCCGAAACTTCTAATACTCTGGTGATTGTGGTTGGGCTAGGGAAAGTGTGTGTATGTGACAGAAAGAAGTGGTGAGGCTGATGGCATCTTTGCCCTTTTTGGCTGGTTGTTGACTTTTTCTAAGCCCCTTCCCCTTCATGTAGACTACCAAAAAAGTAAAGTTTTAGGGCAGTTATTTTAAAACTTTGGTTTCTTAAGTCCTCTGACAGGTCTGAACTATGCTGAATCCCATTTCAAAGATGGTTAAGTCTTCAGTGAAGACCCTTTTAAAGAAATGTCATCTAGGTGAATGCAGTAAAGCAGGCTGGTCAAGGTTGTCTTCCCTGCGGGTTGCGGTTGCAGTTTGAATGATTCAGGTTTAGCTCTGATCTGAGGATACAATTCATCTGTCTTTTGCCTACTTTGACACTTGTAGTGAGCATCAGTCTCTACCACAAGAACCTGGAAATAGTGACACAATGTTGTGGAAGATTCCTTACAGTCAGGAAGGCATCACCCTGTCAGTTAACAATTTAAGAAACATCACTTTACATAAGTGTCTCTTCCTGTGTAAAACATGTGTTGGGCTTATTTTAAAATTCTATGATTTTGTGTTTAGTAACCAACAAAGTTCCCCCAAGTTCTTTTTAGGCCAACTTTGAGGAATATAAATAAAAAGTTAGAAGAAGGTAGACTAATGATTTTGAGGAAGTTTCAATACCAGAGAGTTGAAACTGCCAGTTTAAAACTTAATAGAAAGTACTTGTCTTGGAAATGCTGTTAATGTAGGTTTCCCTGCATCCCGCCCACTCACTTCATTAACAGGAATGTGGTGGTGTGTGGTGGTGGCTGCTGAGGTGTGGAGTTGCATGATTAGGGTAGGAGCCATACTCAGTCTGCTATGTGCTCTTGGGCAGATTACTCTTTCCCCCTTTAAGTCCCAGTTTCTTCATCTGTGAAATCAGGATGATAATAACTAGTATGTACTTCTAGATGTGTAAAAGACCTGGCTCCCAGTAGATGTTTGATGTACAGTCCCCCCTTTAGGAATTGTGAAATACTTATATGTTCATTTTGAGAATTAACATCGGTTCGTATAAATTGCATTTTTAGACTCTGGGATTTCCTTTTTAGGAAGGAAAATACATATGAAGCTTAGGTTTCATTCTGTGCCCACACAGTGATTAAAGTAGGATTAAAACCTTGCAGCAAATTTGGAGTTAAAAGTGGTTTTTCTGCCTCCTTACTGCTTTGAGAGTTCTTTATCTCTGTGACTTGAAAATGTTCCTTAGGTTGTTCCTGCCTCTGTAGGTGCTTGTAATCATAGTCTGTGTACTAGGTCCAGCATGGCTGATTTTCCAGGGAAATACTCAAAATAATGCACACACAGCCTTTGCCTACTGTCTAGTTTAAGAGGTAGGATTCAGGCAAAACTGAATTTTATAAGATTTCTTTCAAAACAAGCCATAAATATAACCCTCAGAAGAGTAATCATTTAACGATGTTAAGAACGAGACAGATGAAGATGAAAGCCTCCTTAGTCACTATTTGGGGTATGGAAAAACTGATGTGTGGAAAGTTAGACTTGGGATTGAGGAGGTGCTAATTTGTAGACACCAGTGGCCTACCTGTTCCTCTTATAGCTCATCAGAACCTGAGCCATGCTTCCCAGCCAGTCTCTGGTGCATTTTCATTCACACCCCTTTCTGAATTCTATCTGATATGCCTGTTCCCTTATTTGAATCCCAGGGGCATTTTAGATGTGGCAAACTTCTGACATTTGTATTCTGCCTACTGTTGTGTGTATTCATCAGGGTTCTGGTAAGGAGACAGATTGAACTAGTTAACTAAGGAAACTTAAACAAGTACTTAGATGTGGGCAGGCTTGGGAAATCAGCAAGGAACAGTGCAGTTCCCATTTTCACTGTCTGCAAGGGGCAAAAGGAAGGAAGGGGCAGCCTTCCAAGTGGAGGGTGTCTGTGCAGCAGGGATGCTTGGCAGGAGGAACGGAGTTGGGGCCCCAGTAGAGTACTGGATGATGGCTGTGGTACTGCCATTTCTGAAGACGGCAAGAAAAACTCTGGCCAGGCTCCTTGGTGCCCATTCTCATACATTTGGAAAGAGACTTTGACTCTTGCTGTTTTCTTCCTTCTATTGGGCTACTCACTCTTTGTAATCAGCCCCTGTCTCTGACACTAATAGACAAATCCATTGACAAACCAGGGGAGTGAGGTACTCCTCAGTCACTTCTTGTTCATACTCTTCACAGCTTTCATGTTGTCTGCCACAGTGCTTTCTAGTGTGACTCCAATCAAAATCACTTGGGACTGTTATAAAAATATGTATTCCCAGTTCTACCCAGATCTCTGATATGAGGGCTAGAAAATCCGTATTTTGACAAATTCTTCACCCCCCCATCAGAGATGGGTCAAATATTTTAGGCTTTTTTCCTATCACCAAAAGATGATGTGGGTCTTGGGGTATAGCTTAGGTAAAGTATTTGGTTCATATACAGAAGGCTTTCAAAAAGTGGTGATGTACTTTTAAATATTTACATTTAATAAAATAACATGTATTTCCCTATATACAATGCAGTTTAGTGGTGTGGTTGGCAGTATAATCACAAGAGCATGGAGAGGTAAGATTCACAGTGCACTTTAGGCCCTGAATTGGGACAGTTTTTGGTTGAATCATTTGCGTATTTCTGTCCAGTCCTGTCATGTTATCTCGGGACTGCATGTAGAACTTCATTTGTAGAAAGTGTTGTAAGTCTGGATCTGAAATGCTTTCCGAAAGTAAGGCTTAGGCCTACTGGCCTTATGGCTGCCTTGGGGGAGAGGACCTGCTTCATCCATTTTCAGTGCCTGCTTTGAGAAGCACTGGCCTAAGGGCAGGCCCAGAACCTGTGAAGGAGGGCTCCTGTACTTGTCCCTCAGCACCCAACGCTCCAGCTGGACCAGGAACATTTTCTAGAGCTGTGTGTGGAAGTGGTGAGCTGAATTCAGTCCTCACTTGCTGTTGTGTGATGTGCACGTGTGTTCAGTTATGTAAACTTTCCTCAACATGTTTTCTGTCTTTTAACTCTGCCTCAGTGAAGCCATTTTCTCTGCCCCAACTCACCTCCATACTTTGAAGTCTGGCAAATCTTTTCAGCATTCAGTGAAAACCTGTGCCTTCCTGAGGACACTGTTTTGGGTGTGTCCTCTGCTTTCTAGTCTCTGGCTGTCACTTTTAGGTATCTTGTATGTGTAATGTCTGTGTAGGTGCCATATATGTACTGTACTATATATGGAACTTGAGCTACACTGTGAGTTTTCCAGGTGGGCTGGTGATTTGGAGCCTTTTCAAGGAGCTGTCTTTCATATCCCATGCAGCCCCCTGTAATGAGGCTGGTTCCAAGGAGAAGAGCTGAGGGAAGACAGCTGTAGCCCCACCTGCACCTCTCCTCAGCTCTGGGGCTTTGACTAGCATGCCCCATTTCTACCTGGGTCCCCCAGGTTCAGGTCTGCCTTGCTTAGGATTGAGTAAACGGGAGCTCCTTGTGGGCTCCTGACCCCTTTTCTCTGGCTCCCATGGGGTCAAAGGTAAGTTTCCTTCTGACTCTAGAAAATAGAGTACAGGGGTCCTTCTGACCTTCCCAGGGGTCTTTGCTACCCTTGTCCAGGGCCTTTGAGCAGTGGCCTCATTCCCCTCCCCCTTGAGTCTGCTCTGGTGGCACCCATAGCATTTAACTTAGGTTTTTGGCTTATTTCTTATGACACTAAATTCCTTAAGAAAAAGGCCCCTTGTCTACCTTCTGCTGAGGCCCCTCTGTGGTGTGGAGTCTGGGGCAAGTGGCACTTGTGTGACAAAGGGCATCTGATATGCACTTGGCAACCTGCTTATCTTTGTAAGCTTCATTTTCGTTGTCTATGAAATGAGGTACACACTAGATTTTCGCCTTGCAGGAAGGGGGTTAGCATTGTAGAGATAAACAAGTAGAGGCCGGGGGATGGGGATTTTAGTATTACTAGCTCTGAGGTTTTTCTCCAAGGGGTCAGGGAGGCCACATCTTGTATATGAGTGCAGTCCAGCCTTTGGGTTCTTCAGAGTCTGCTAGAGCCTTTTTAGCCATCCATTAGACAAGTGTATGCCATGATTGTCAAACTTAGAACTCTTCAGCTCCTGGGAGTTGCTGACCAGGGAGAGGATGAATCCCCTGGGTCCTTCCAGTGCCTTAGAGAAGCTGGAGTCTCTCTGACTGTGTTCAGGGCATTTCTAACCAGTACAGTACTTTCCCTGCCTTTTCCAGGGGCAGCCCCTCTTTCCTGACCAGGATCTGCTCTCTGCCCTTTGGAGCTGATATGTAGCCTGGAGAGTGAAGAACCCCAACTGACCAGACTTTCTGAGGGACAGCCCAACAGATCTCTGTTAGGGAGAAGCCTTTTTGGCTAACTTTTTAATTTCCTTCTAATGGGTTGCTAGGAAGCTAAAGACGGACAAAGCACTGAAGAATTTTGGGGGAAGGTGACTTATTATTCAAAATGAAACGAAAACAACTGTAGATATGCCAGTGTTCAGTTAGGGGGCTATGCTGGTTGGGGAGAGAAGCTTAATCAACATGTCAATCCAAAGTCAGACAAAAGAAGCCTTCAGAGTGCAGAGTTGTCTTTTCCTCTGAGGAACAAAGGACTGCCGCTTGCAGTTCTGGTATGAAGTAAGGCCCTCTGAAAGGACTCCTTTGGGGTCTCCTCCAGCTTCTCCACATCTCCACATGTTCTCACCATCCTGTCTAATCCAGGGCAAGCCTGATGTCTGGCAAACAGCAAGTGAAGTACCGGCGGGTATTCTCAGGCCAGTTCCAGTGAACTGGTCAGCTGGTATTCTCGTAGGGGGAGAAAAGCTCTACCAAGCCAGGGTATAGCTATCCAGCTCCCCACCAGACTTACCACAAGTTCTGATCAACTCACCCAGCCTGTTAAGGCATTGGACAAAGATGTAATCCATAATCCTGCAGAAACTTTCAGTTTGTGGAGGCTTTCTATGCCAGGCTAGCTATTTTGTGGAAGGTTAGAGATACAGATAGTATATAGCTTTAGTTAAGCTGTTCAGTTACATGTGTTAAAATAAATAGCTCCTTATGCAAACATATTCAATTTCAGTTTTCTTTTTGAAACTAAATTATTGGAATAACTTCGGTGCATCCAGAGATACCCAAATATACCCAAGTGGTTGTTGAAACCGAGTGATGAAAGAGGGATTCCCTTTTCCAAAATCATTAGTTTCAAAACCACTGGTCTGCTGGGTGCTCAGCACTGATGAAATAGAATACGTCTAACTTAATATAAAATTTCAATTTAAATGTTAAGACTGTAGTAAAGTTCTAGAAACAAACTAGTGATAGAAAATTACCCAAGCCTAAGCAATACAGCAAACTCTGAGGGTCATGTTGGTGGTAAGATATTGCTGTAGCTGACTAGGGCAAGGGACTAGATGAAGTAGCTAATGCCAGTATCCATTCCCAGATCAAATGCCCAGAGGAGAGCAGACAAGGGATGTGAATGTCAGTGCATCTGTTTTCTGAGGTGTATGTGGTGGAACCATCTGGAAAGCCCTGTGTACAGCTGGCATGAGAAGCTGCTCCCCACATTTGCTGATAATTGCTGCAAAGGAATACTTAGTGCCAAAGCTGACTTTTCAAAGGGAAGCTGAAAAATCTGGATTAAAAAAAAAGACTTTTATATGTATTTTCATGCATGTAGGGGTACCATATGTGTGCAATGCCCTTGTCAGTCAGAAGAGGGCATCGAATCCCCTGGAACTGGAGTTATAGATGGTTGGGAGTTGCCATGTGGGTGCTGGGAACTGAACCCAGGGCCTCTGCAAGAGCAGCAAGTACTCTTAACTGCTGAGCCTTCTCTCCAGCCCTGAAATCTAGATCTTTAATGATAAAGTATGATTAAGAAAACTATTTTTTTGGGGGGGGGGGCTAAATTTTCAAGTTTTCTCATTTTGAGCCCAAACAACCTATCTGGGCCAGATTTAGCTAAGTGGAATACTTAGAATTACGAATTTCTATCGCAATTTATGGTAGTAAATCTACTCTGAAGTACACTGAGGTGTTCTAAGGCTTAAGGACATTGACAGACCAAGTGATAACTAGAGGGGGCCAGGCAGGGCCATAGGTGACTCAGAAGATGCCAAACTGTCATCTTTTTAAAAAAATTATTTGTTTAATAACCACATACTTAGAAGAAGCATTTCATTACAACAGCATTGACATATTCAATAACAATTTCGAGAACTAAGATGTATCTCTTTCAAAATTGGCCATAAATTTTTAGGTTTACAGTTGAATTATTACAGTTATACGATATTATACTCAGTATAAACCCTATAAGAAATCAAATTAAATGAGGTTTTAGCCTTTAAAAGAGATCTCCATTTCATTATTAAAATATACAGTTTCATACAGAAAAATTCATTTTCAATGCAATTGACATTAAGATATTTGTACATAATTCATTTTCAATGCAATTGACATTAAGATGTTTGCACATGCGTTTCTAATCTCTGTAGATCTAGTTATTAGTAGTGACAGTCGGTTACTTCTGAGTTCCTTGGTACCTGAGCATGGATATAAAGTCACCAGGTAGATTTCAATGGTAATGTTTTTCACATCTGCTAATTATTATTGTTATGTTTTTAATCATTATTTTTTAATTTTAATAACTACATGATTAGAAGAAGCATTTCACTACAGCTTTTCTTTCCCCTTTCATAATAGACATTTTGGCTGGGTATGGTAATCTGGGTTGGCATCTGTGGTCATTTAAAACTGGGAATAGTTTGGTCCAGGCTCTTCTGGCTTTCATAGTTTGCACTGAAAAGTCAGCTGTAATCCTAATGGGTTTTCCTTTATACGTGACTTGTTTCTCTTTTGCAGCTTTCAGTATTGTCTCTTTGTTCTGTATGCTTAGTGTTTTTACTCTGATGTGCCATGGAAAGTTCCTTTTCTGGTCCTGTCTGTTTGGTGTTCTATATGTTTCTTGTATTTGTATGGGCAAATCTTTCTTTCATTTTGGGAAATTTTCTTCCACGATTCTGTTGAAGATCTGGTCCATGCCATTATCTTGGGATTCTTCTCCTTCCTGTATGCCTATAATTCGTAAGTTTGGTCTTTTTATGGTATCACTCAATTCCTGCATATTCCATTCTTGTGATTTCTTAAATTTTTCATAATCTTTGCTTGAGTGGTCTAGTTCATCCACTTTATCTTCCAGTCTTGATATTCTGTTTTCCATTTCATTCATTCTATTGGTGAGGCTTTCTCCTGTCGTTT
>NW_008352891.1:6772889-6800483 GCF_000622305.1 Nannospalax galili
GGTGGGGATATGTTATTTTGATTTTTCATGTTATTATTTTTTCTGTGTGATTTTGACAGGTGAATTTCTTTTGTAGTTTCTGATTCTTGTGTGAGACTCAAGCCTTTAAGATTAGATCTGCTTCTTTTTGTGAACTTTCTGTGTCTTTGTGGTTTACATTTTGGGCATGAAAAGCTGGTTCCTCTAAGCTTTGGGTTCTCTTCTTTTGATTTTATATTGGAGTGGCCAGATTGCTTTTGTCTTTAGGAGTTCCCACAGAGGCCCAAGTCAGATGAGGATCAGATGTTCTCAGCCTTTCTCCTAAGGTCTGGATCCCTCCAGGAAAGATTTTGGCCTCAGGAATTTGGGGGTTGGAGCTAGGCCCAGGAAAGATGCTGGTCTAGGGCAGCTAGTGGCCATGCCACCCAGAGATGCAAAGGAAGATGGGGGCAGGAAGGGGCCCCAAGGTCTCCTGGGGATGGCACTGAGGAGCTGGGCTGGTCTGGATGCAAAGGATCAGAAAGATGAAAGGTTAGCCCCAGTGTCCAGGAATAAGGCTTGTAGGTTGTGCAGACCCAGGGAAGCTGAGGGAGGTTGAGGGCGGGGCCAGGCCCAGAGTGCTCCTGGGGACCCCAGAAGGAACTGAGTTGGTCTGGATGCAAAGGATCAGGAAGCAGTGGTGGTTCACCAGGTGCCTGGGGTGCCAAGACAAGGAAAGGGACATGACCCAGTCTAGGAGGAGAGACGGTGGGGGAGATGGGAGGGTGAATGAGGCTGGGGGAGTCAAGGCATGGAGTGTGCGATTGACTTACCCTGGAGAGAGAGGTCTGTGAGTTGTGCAGGCCCAGGGAAGCAGAGGGAGGTGAGTGCAGGGCCAGGCCCAGAGTGCTCCTGGGGACCCTAGAAGGAACTGAGTTGGTCTGGATGGAAAGGATCAGGAAGCAGTGGTGGTTCCCCAGGTTTCTGGGGCACCAAAAGAAGGAATGGGACAGGACCCAGGCTAGGAAGAGAGACCTGCAGGAGAGATGGGAGGGTGAATGAGGCTGAGGGAGTCAAGGTGTGGAGGTCAGAGTCGACTTACCCAGGAGAGGGAGGCCTGGGAGTCATGCAGGTCCAGGGAAGCAGAGGAGCTGCAGTATTTTATCATGTTATTTGAACCTTGAATTGACCCGAAAAAGTTTTCAGTGAAACTTACTTGACTGAAATGCTCACACCTTGACTTAGTCTTGATAGTAAATATCCTATAAAGTGGAGGACTGGAATTTGATACTGTTATTAGTCTTTCTGAAGGTCTGGTATTATAAGTATTAATTGTCCTATATTGTCAAGGCTATCTTATGGAATATGGCATTCAAATAATTTCTAGCTATTTAGGAATCTAGTAATGTTTGGAAAAGCCTTGATCGTTTTATAAACCATTGTCAGTATTTTCAGTTTTTCTTGAGTGTATATTGATTTTGGACCAGGGTATTTTTATCATGTGGTAACTCTTCAGGCTTTGGAGCTTAATCCACAGAATGCTTCACTGTGAGTGCTATTTCACTGTGAGTGCTAGCATGCCTTTTTAATACTGAGTCTGACACAGCTGTTCATATTAGCTGCATCCTAAGAATAGAAGTGACAAGAGACTTTTGGTGTATGAGTAGCATGAAGAGGCTGAAGGTAGAGGACGGTAGGGAGGGACCTCAGCTAGCACTTGGTAAAGGGCTCCTTAGAGAATCATGGTCCTGGGTGTAATAATTATAGTCCTGTACATTTCTGCAATGCCAGCCTAGTTATGTCTTCTTTTGTTCTTGGAAAATATTCTAGAGCTGCATAATAACTTGGCATCAAAGCCTTGAGCTCTGTTGTTCATTAGACAGAAATGGAGATTGTGATACATTAATCAATTGGAGAATGGGATGTTGAGTATTATTGAATTGTGTGTTACTATTTTTTATATGGGTGGCGGAGGATCATTTTTTTTTTTTTTTATGAGTCAGGGTCTCCCTGTAGCCCCAGGCTAACTTTGATCTCACAGAGATTCTCTTGTCTCTGCCTCCTGAGTGCTGGGATTGAAGACATTTGCCACCAAATCTAGCTGGGATTCATTTCTAAAAACTCAATTTCTTTATAAGAAAAAGGAAATGTAAATTAATGGGGAAGGTATTTGGCATAAATTCACAGTTTTACCGTAGTACTTAAAGTGATGTGTAGGTTTTCTTTTTTTTTTTCTTTTTTTTTTAATGTGGCATTGGGTAGGAAATACTTGAGTCTAGTTTTGAAAAGTCCTGCTTGGATTATGTTAACAAAGATATAGTAGCCTAGAATAGTGACAGAAGGCAGGTCTTAGATTTTTTTCCATTTTGTATTTTATTAAGAGCATGAACCTCTATAAAAAGACAATATTAGAGGGCTTTTCTCTGTTCTCTAAGTCCAGATTTAGTCAATGTGTGACTCTGTTGTTAGTTTTTGTCAAGTTGACACAAACTAGAGTCACCTGGGAAGAGGGAACTTCAATTGAGGAATTTCCTCCATCAGATTGGCCTGTGGAGCATTTCTTGATTGCTAATTGGTGTAGGAGGGCCCAGCCCACTCTGGGTAGTGTCATTCCTGGACAAGGGTCTGGGTTGTATTTTTATTTATTTTTTGTCTTTTTGAGATAGGGTCTCACTGCCAGGGCTGGCTGGAAACTTGCTATGTAGACCAGATTCACCTTCATATTGCAGAGATCTGCTTGCCTCTGCCTCCCTGGGATTATAGGTGTGTGCCACCATGCCCGGTGGGTCTGGGCTGTATTAAGAAAGGTAGTGGATGCCTGGCATGATGGCTGCATGCCTTTAGTCCTAGCACCCAGGAGGCAGAGGCAGGTGGATCTCTGTGAGTTCAAGGCCAATCTGGTCTCCACAGGAAGTTCTAGGTCAGCTGTGGCCAAGGGAGACCCTGTCTCAATAGGACCAAGAAAAAGAAAAAAGAAAAAAGAAAGGTAGTGGAGTAAGCTAGGAACAAGCTATTGCACAGCGTCCTCTGTGGTCTCTGGGGTTCCTGTCTTGGCTTCCCTTAATGATGAACTGTAAGGTGTAAAAAGAAATATACCCTTCCCTCTCCAAGTTGCTTTTCGTCAGAGTGTTTAATCACAGCAACAAAAATCAAACTGGAACAGTAGCTGAGTTTTAGCTTGTAAAATGAAGGCAAAAAGCAGGATAGGTCTGTTTGCCCTGGCTAGATTAATAACATGAGTCAGCAAGCAGTTACCCACCTTTATTTTTACTGTAAACAGTGTGTAATAGGGCCAGGCATGTAAAAGGAAAGAAAAATATTTTGTCCATTTCTGTAATATATAAGGAAAGATAGACTATGATAAAACTGAAGACCCTTGGTACTTAAAATTAAGTGGGCTGCCTGGTACAGAGGGCAGACCTTTGACAAGCACCGCATTCCTGGGCCATGTAGACTTGGCAAGTTTTGTCTTCAGTGAATATTGGTAATTGTAAACTATTTTTGTTAAAAGGAAAGCTGGATGGGTTTGGCATCAGTATTTTTTGGTATAACTTTAGATGTTGAGAATTACCATTTGATGGTAAAGACAGCAGGGGTTAAGTGCATATCCTTGTTTATTGAGTACTACATGTCAGTTGTACAAACCAGGAGTTTTAGTAAGTCCTGGAGAAATAGAGAGGACCAAGGCCCGACTTTGGCTCTTGAACCTCTAGTGTAATGAGAAAGACTGACAGGTATTACTAGCATGTAAATCAGAAGCCGTATTCTAGAATTCATTTTGGATAAGGCTGCTGCAACAGAGTCTCAACATTGACTGAGCGATCCTAAGGATGGTAGAGGGTGCATGTGTGTTTCTCACAGAACAGTTTTGATGTATGTAAATAGTCCACATGGATGGGTAGTTCTGTTTCACTTGGTCATAAAGACCCATGTTTCTTTTAACAGGTGCTGTCAGCTTGGTTGAGACTGGCTCACTCATGACAGCTTGGTTTGCATGAGAGTCCCTGATAGCCCTTGTTAAAACAGATAGAAGTTTTCCATAATGGCTGTGCTAATTTACATTTCCACCCCTAGTGTGCGAGGATTCCCCTTTCTCCATTCCTTACCAGCACTGTTCTCTCATCTTTCTGATAATAGCTATTCTTTCTGGAGTGAGGCCATTTTTCCTGTGGTTTTATTTGCATTTCACTGATGATGAGTGATGTTGAACATTTGTAGTAGAAAAAAAAATTGAAAATGGAACTACAATATGATCCAGCAGTTTTACCACTGAGTATAAATCCAAAGGAAACAAAATCCATATGTTGAAGAAACATCTGCTCTCCCATGATTATTACAGCATTAGTCACAATAGCCAAGAAATGGAAACAACCCGTGTCCATCAACTGAAATGTAGAGAAAATGTGGTAATATACACAAAGGAATACTATTTAGCTATAAGAAGAATGAAACCATGTTATTTACAACAACATGGAGGTTGTTATGTTCAGTGAAATAAGTAGAAAGAAAAGTACTGCATGAACTCTCATAAGTGAAAGCTGAAAAAGTTGATCTCATAGAAGTTAGGAGTAGATATTGGTTGGTAGAGATTGGGGTGGGGTGGGGCAGGGCAGGGTGGGAGTGAGAGAGGTTGGTCAAGGAATGCTAAGTCATAGATAGGAGGATGAGAATGTGATGTGTATTGATGCTCAGTAGGGTGACCACAGATAATGATGGACTGTCTATTTAAAAATCTAGAAGAAAGGAGTTTGAATGTTCTCACTGTAAAGAAATGATATTTGAGGAGATAGCTTTGCTTAACCTGATCTAAACCCTATAACAGGGTATGTGCGTATTGAAATATCACATGGTACTCCATAAATATATACAGTTTAAAAGGTTTCATGTAACAGTGAAAAAAAACAAACTTTAAAGTAGGTAGTTGGGTTCTGCCATCATGGTTTCTGATTTAGTAAGTCTGACTTGGGAATCATATATTTTTGTGTCTCAAGTTCACAGGTGGTGGTAGAGACATGGAACATTCCCAGGCAATCAGCAGATGAGCAGGATGGGGCCCCTGCTGTCTTAGGTCATTGCACAAGCATGCCACTTCTGCTCACACCACTTTTGCAAGACCTTTGCCACATGGCAGTGGCCTGGGGTGAGCAGGAAGGTGGTTAGGAGCCATATATAGCCACAACTCTGTTACAGTGGAATAACAGGGCAGGCTTACCACACCCTGGACTCATCTAGGGAAAATAACCAGCTTGGTTGTATTGCCTAGACTGAAGGAAACATTTTCCTGGTTTCCCAGAGCAAAAGTAAAAATTGGAGGCAGGAACAGTGTTTGCAGAGTAACACAGGCATGTGCCTTTAGTGAATATTGGTCAGTGGTGTGGCAAGGTCCTGTGCTAGGCTTTGAGTTTCAGGGAGCAGGGGAAGAGTAGGCAGGGTCTGATGACAGAGCTAATTAAAAACCAAGCACCTCATACCTGGAATTCAGGAGTCAGCCAGTGCTTGCCACTTAGCATCACTTACAAGCTGTGGCAGGCACTTGGGCCTCACTTTCTCCCATCACACGGAGCCTGGTGCATAGAGGGTGTTCTGTGAATGTCAGTTGATCTGTCAGTCTGTCAATGTGCCTTTTATGCAGACTGCCCCATGTGGAAATCAAGTTTCCTCTGGGAAACCTCTGGTGGGTGTTTGAACTGCCTCTGCAGATGCTGAGCTCGTGTTTATGAGCTGCAGGTTCCGTTTCTAGATAGCTGTCATTGGAGAGCTCCTCTCTTCTAGGTGCTTGCAAACTTTCTGGATTAATCCAGAAGTTTTCCGAGTAAGCCTTGGTGGTCACCTAGAGAATTGGAGACCTCTGATTCTCTCTTCGCATAGTTAGCTTATGAACAACTGCATTTTAATTTATTTGTTTATTTTTTTTGTCTTTTTTGAGACAGGGCCTCCCTGTAGCCTCACCTGGCCTGGAATTTGGTATGTATACCACGCTGGCCTTGAACTTATAGAGATCCACCTGCTTCTGCCTCCCAAGTTCTGGGATTAAAGGTGTGTGCCACCACTCCTGGCTCATTTTAACATTTTTATTTATTTAAAAAATTTTTATGTGTGTGAGTGTATTGCCTGCATGTATGTAAGTGCACCTGTGTCATGCAATGCCTGCAGAGGTCAGAAGAGTGTGTTGAATTTCCTGGAACTGGAGTTATGGTGGTTGTTAGCTGCCATGTGGGTGCTAGGATTCGAACTTGGGTCCTCCTCAAGAGCAGCAGTGATCTTAACCACTGAGCCGTCTCTCCAGCCCCAGTAACTACATTTTAATGTATGAGGCATCAGTGCTCTGAGTTTTCTCAGGTGGAATTTACTACCCGTGAGCAAACATTTCTAGCCTTTGTGGGGTGGAGTCATTCCACCTGAACGTATAGTGTCAGAGGAATGTGTTTCTCGCTTGAAAATTATTTTTTTGCCTCTGTTGTTTATTAAACTGTGCTACAAAGGCTAAAATTGCTGGTTTAGAAACAAGTACATTCTCATAACTAATCCTGAGGAGACAGTGCTAGGAACCCTGGGAGATGCCCCAAACACCACGTCTCTGGACTTGGGCTCATATGTGAGCCAGCTCATGTGTGCTTGGGTGTGGGAGAAGAGAGTAGCTGAGGAGCTGAAGAGCACATATGGAATAAGAGAAGAGCATCATCTAAGATTGTATTTAAGGAGGGGTTTGGCAGATCCCACTGGGGTCAAGTATCTCATAGCTGAGAGTTAAAATTGACATCGAGTTAAAGCTCAGTGTCATCTAGGCAGATCTCAAAGGTTTCTTTTTCTTCAACTTCTGAAAATGATCAACAGAGGCTTCTAATCATTTCTGGTAATATTTGATGTCTTTCATGGATTCCAGACAATGGTAATTATTTGTAAAGCTTTCCAGTATTGCTGATTTCAGATTTAATAGAACTATGCATCTTAATGCCCTATGTTCTTTAGACCTTTTCCATTTTCTTCATAGCCCTTACATTAAAAAAAAAATCATGAATGAGTTTAGGTTTTTTTTCCCCCTTTGTGAAATTGAGATGACAGAGCTAACTGTTCTGGTTTTAATTCAAAAATAAAGCTTTTTCATGAAGGGCCATTTTCATGACAACTGAAATTAAAAGTCAAATACAGTTTTTAAAGTTTAAGCAAGAGTATTTGAAACAATCTGAGCTTACTAACATTAAAATAAATTTGGCTCAAGGAATAGAATGTCCTTCCTAGAGTTGTTTAAATGAACCCTTTCTGAATACTCACATGGCTCATTTATTTCTCTGTTAATAGTTTGTTATCATTAGTTACTACAGTATTTTACTCTTGTAATAACAAGTGTGTTTGTATTTTAACTGATAGAATTTGAATATATATATGTCACATAAGAAAATTTGCATGCTAAGCACATAAAATTATGTATATTTAAGGTTCATATAACAGTAGATATGAATGATAATGTATTATTTATACTAATTATTATTTTCTGATCAGAATTGATGGCAGTTTGGGCTGTTTATTGATTAGTGATCTTGGCAGAATTAGGAATGCTTCAAGTGACCAGGAAGTGGCAGTGAGCCACTTGACCTTTTGTGATCAGAACCCAAATCAAAGCAATATAGTGGATTTGGGCTGAATAGCAGAGGGAAAAACTAAACCAGTTCATCTGTAACTTAAAATGTGAGATGAAATTAGATGAGTTTTACTCTCATAAATATTGACATGTATACATTTCCATTTCATGTGTGTTTTTCCGTGTTACATAATCTAGTAGGTAATTGAATTTGCTTTGTATTTATCTGATGTAGAAACATATCCTTTTATTATATAAAATACAAAAATATATAAGAAAATTTGAAAATTACTCATCCTTCAATCAAGAAACAATTCTGTTAACTTATTAAAATGTTATTCTATGTGTATGATGTATGTTTGTATGTGCACATGTTATGTGCACATGTCACGGCACACACAGAGTCAGTTCTCTCTTCCACCTTGTTGAGGCAGGGTCTTTCTTATTTTTGCCGTGCTGGCTACTCCTGGCCAGCAAACGTTTGAGCGGTTGTCTCTGCTTCTTGTCTCTACATAAGAGTGTTGGGATTGGGGGCTAGAGAGGTGGCTCAGTGGTTAACAGCACTGGCTGCTCTTGCAAAGGACCCAGGTTCTGGTCTCAGCACCCACATGGTGGTTAACAACCATCTGTAATTCCAGTTCCAGTTCCAGAGGATCCAATGCCCTCTTTTGACCTCTGAGGACATTGTATGACATAGGTGCACTTATACAGGCAATACATTCATACACATTAGGAAAAAAAGGGGGGGGGATTGGAGAGATGTCTCAACAGTTAAGAGCACTGACTGCTCTTGCAGAGGACCTGGGTTCAGTTTCCAGCACCCACATGGTGGCTAGCAACTGCCTGTAACTCTAGTTCTAGGGGGCTCGGTTGCTCTCTTCTGACCTCTGCGGGCATATGTACAGGCAATATACTCATGCACATAAAATAAAAATGACAAATAATATTATAAAAATGAGTGTTAGGATTACAAATGCCTTTTACCACATCTGGTGGGTTTCTGGGATGGAACTCAGGTCATCATGCTTATGGGGCAAGTACTTCCACCTGCTGAGCTGGCTTGTTAGCCTATTAACTTTTTTAAGAGAGTGTGTGTATTTAAAATTAGGCACATACAAAATCAGAAGTTTTGTGAACTTTGTTTTTAATTTAGCATTTGAGGGTCATTACTTTCTTTTTGTTTGTTTGTTTTTGAATTCTTGTTTTGTTTTGTGCTTCTGGAGATCAGAAGAGGGTGACTGATTCCCCTGGAACTGGAGTTATGAATGATTTTTAGCTGTCACATGGGTGGTAGGAATTGAACCTGAGTCCTCTGCAAGAGCTCCCCTAGTGCTCTTAACCGCTGAGCCATCTCTTCAGCCCCTGTTTTTGATTTTTTTTTTTTTTTTTTTTGAGACAGAGTATATAGCCCTGGCTGACTTGGAACTTGCTGTATAGACCTTGAACTCAGGAAGTCCATTGGCCTCTGTTTTCCTAGTGCTGGGATTAAAGATGTTTGCTGCCACACCTGGCAAGAGTTACTACTT
This sequence comes from Nannospalax galili, assembly GCF_000622305.1. Lineage (NCBI taxonomy): Eukaryota > Metazoa > Chordata > Mammalia > Rodentia > Spalacidae > Nannospalax > Nannospalax galili. The sequence goes on from NW_008352891.1 coordinate 6,781,953, forward strand.
TCTAAAACATAGTGTTCCACTGTTTAGATGTATTGTGTTTAATTATTCCTCATTTGTTTATAATTTTCTGCTGTCATAATCTTGCAGTAACTTTCTTAGACTGTTAGTGCCTGCTCACTTTCTCAGGAAAAGAGGTTTCCTGAATTTGAAGTAACATGGAAAATTACTGTTTTTTTAAAAAAAGTCATCAGAACATTTAACTTTTCAGTTATCACATCTTACTATTTTCAGTGTGTTTTTACTTCTCTTGTGTCTCCATGTTTCTGTTTTAGAAGGTATCCTGCCCTGTGGGCCTCTAGTACTTACTGCACAGGCATGGCCACACTGCCCAGCTTGCTGCATGCACAAGCACGTCCACATACCGTCCAGCTTGCTGTATAGGCATGGCCACGCTGCCCGGCTTGCCTGACTAGAGGTGGTACTTCCCTACTTCCAGCACTTTTGATCTGGCTGGAAGGCTTGGGAATGTACTTTATCAAGGGCATGTAGCCAACCCCTCTTTGACCTTGGCTGACAGCGATCTTCAGGACACACTCTGTCTTTCTGTCTGTGTTTTGTTACTAGAGCATTTTCCCTACATTGAACCTTTAGTACAGTGGCTAGATTTTACTTGTCTCCTCATCTCTAGTGCCTGCTGTTGACACATGTCTGAATTAGGTATAGTTTTATGATGATGATACTTTTAATTTTTGTAAAAATGAGTCTAAATTAATTTTTCAGTCTCCAAACTATGTACAGTTCTGCCTGCATTAAGAAAAGCAAATCAAGGGGCTGAAGAGATGACTTAGCAGTTAAGAGCACTGACTGTTCTTGCAGAGGACCTGGCTTTGGTTCCCAGCACCTAGGTGGTAGCTCACAATCATCTGTAACTCCAGGTCTAGGGGATCTGACACCCTCTTCTGGCTTCCATGGGCACTGCACACATGTATGTAAGGTAAGATGCACTTACATTCATGCAGGGAAAACACTCATGCACATACAATGAAAAGAAAAAGCAGTTGGCTTAGATGCAGTTCTAGAACTTCACTATTATGCTTGGCTATTCATGGTGTTTGTAAGTTCTCTTTCTGGGCTTCTTATTCCAGATTATTTAATGTTGAGAGAGTTGTGCTTATTGCAAAATGGAACTGTGGCTTTTGTGGCTGATGGTGTGTTAAACCCTTAGAGGACTGTTACCTGTAGCCTCTTGGCCCTGTTATTTCATCTCTCAGGCTTTTCCTGAACCACTGTAACTATTTTCCATGGTTAGCTATGGAGACAGACACATCTAACCTTTGTGTTCTTTGAATAAGCCCTACTTTATGTTTCTGAGAAATGGGAAAAACTCTTCTTTGATTTCTGAAGTGTGGATGAGGAAGAAACAAGAAATTGGTCTGTCACTTTGGGAACTGTGTGGGGTGGGGGGTAGCTTTGTTGGTAAAGTGCTTACCGTGCAAGCACAGGGACCAGAGTTCAAACCCTGATAAGAAAAGCTAGTCATGTTGCACATACTTGCGGTCCCAGCACAGGAGAGGTGGAGACATACATCCCTGGGGTGTACTGGCCAACCAGGGTAGCCTACTTGGAAAGTTCCAGGCCAGTGAGAGACCATGTCCCCTTCTCCCCCAAAAGGAACAACTTCTTTTATCTCCTGTCCCTCTGCTCTTCTTCCTGGTCTTATTTATGTATTTTTTTTCCCCCACAGACATGCCTGGTGCTTGGAACAGTGTCTGTCACATAGTAGGAGTTAAGTTGGTAGTGAATTTTAAACCTGATGATGTGTCATATTTTAGATTTTATTTCTTAAAGCTAATCGAATATAATTTATCAGTAAATGCATTATTTTAGCATCAGCTTCCATGTTGCTTGGGTTTAGGCCAAGATTAACAAATTGTCCACTTAGAGAACTCCTTTTTCTCCTGTGAGGAGGCAGTAGTTTCAGATGGTGATTGTGTTGTTTGTGTCAGTCGGAAGTCGCTTCATAGCTCTTGAAGATGTAGATGCCACTGTTCTCATAATGTGAAATGAAGATAATGGCAAGGTTGAGTTAGAGTTCTAATAATATCCTCCTTGTCAGATTTGGAGGTTGGCCAGTCAGAGAGACATGGTTCCCACCATCAGCCTCACTTGTAAAATCCTGACCAAAGCCAGACGGGAGGGTGTGCTGAGATTGCTACCATAGTCGCGCTCCTTGGCCCTCTTCACTCCTAAATTGCTGTAATTTGCCTGCTGCATGTCAAGTGGGATTCCCCAGAGAAGGACCAGAGAGCTCTGCTAAAGTGCCTTCTGCAGGTTGGGGAGTACAGAGAAAGCCTGGTCAGTAGCCATGCCTGATGAGGCAGCGGAAGGCAGAGGAGCTCAGAGGGAGCATGAGCAGGCATAAGAAGAAAGGTTTAGAAGAAACCTGGGACCTAGGGAACAGGGGATGCTTGCTAACAGCAGAGCTTATAGTGAAGGGTTAGACTTCTGGGTAGAGGTTTGGTATTTAGTGGGCACTAAAGAACTCTTTGCCAGGCTTGTCACACTGTCTCCTGTGTATCATGCTTCACAGTTCTATATTGGATTGTGGTGTTATTTTCTTATTTATTCTTTACATTACAAAGAGAGGAACTATTCATTGAATCTCCAGCATTAGACTGACTCGTGTTAGCTTGCTAGTGAATAATTAATAACAGTAATTATTATTAATAATAAAGGCTTTTAGCAGTAGCAGTTAAAATAGTTTCTGCTTGATCAAGAGCCTAGCCAAACAAAATAAAACACACTGAATATTTCCTTTGATTTGTGTTTTACTGGTTTATGTTATTTTATTGTTATTAGCAGGTAATGATAAAGAAGTCAGGCTACTGTTGAGTAAGGGGTGACATATAAATGTTTATACTAGAATGTACTTTCTAATTAAAAAGTAATGACAAAGTCAGAGGAATTAATATTGAATTAAACATAATGAAGTCCTGTTTGGATAGTTCATTCTATGGAGAGTAGGTAAATATTGTCATTGATGGAAAGTGACACTATCCGTAGCCTTATAAAATTGAATCGGGCTGGAGAGATGGCTCATCACTTAAGAGTACTTGCTGCTCTTCCAGAGGACCCTAGTTCTGTTCCTAGCACCCACATGGGGCAACTCAAAACTGCCTGTAACTCCAGCTCCAGGGGAGTTGATGTCCTCTTCTGACTTTCTTGGGCATCCTCAAGATACACATATATGTTTTCTAAAAAATAAAAATAAATAAATTGAAGAAGTTTGTAAGACCCAGTTGAGCAATAGTTCTTGCTAATAGACAGTAACCAGCTCTTAGCATTCCATGTCCTCTGTTAGGTATCTGTAACTATAAGATCTTTGCTACTGTCAGCATTGTTTCAAATTTATAGTATGTGTAGTCCTCACCATGTTTCTCCTGTCTGTGCTTGGTGACAGGTGAAGTTGGGCTCAACCTTTCTCAGTAGGTACAGTGCTTCCTGCTTTGACTTCGATAGAGACAGGTGACTGACAGCACAGGGCCCTGAACAACACAAGGTAGCTTAAAGCTTCTGTTCCAGAATGAACACTCAGACATTGGAAAATGAGATTTTTCTTTCTGCTTTTAAGCCAACTACAAATTAATGACATCTATATGGGACAGTGGATTTGGACTCAGTTTAAAATTCTAGTTCCCTTGCTCTGTGACTGAAAAATTGTTTGATTTTCTTATCTTGTATTTCCTCATTTTTAAATGAGTAATTACTTTCATAGCCTACTTGGGTTTTATTTGGGTTAATGGAAGATGTAAGATGTCTCATCATTGTAACTGCTCAATACATGGTAGTTACTGTTTTTTATCTAGACTATGGGCAGATCACATGAATTTTCACATAGGGAATGCCTGCATTCTGTTGGGCACCTGCTGGTTACTTATGATATGAGTTTTCTCTGTTGTCCTTCTAACAGTGCTGTGAAGTTCTTGTTACAGATAATGTAGTTGTCACCCAGTGTGATGGATCTGTCTGGGGTCTCGGCTGGTGAAGGACATGACTTAAACAAGAACTTGACTCTGATGACACTTGTACTCTGTGGTTTTGACTATAATTCGTGCACGCATGCACTTGCACGCAAGAGTAGGTCCCTCTGAAATGAACAAAAAATATATAATGGAGAGAGTCTGTGGGTTCTGACCTCTATCTGTCTAGTTGCTGTGATCTCAGCAGACCACCAGAGAGTGCCTGTTTCTGGCCTCCCTCTGGCATAGGGGCTGAGAACTCATAGGACTGCCTGAGAGTGCCTGTATCCTGGCTCCATGTGGTGGTGAGCTACCCCTAATTTCTCAATACCCAACCCCTTAACTGTGAATGTGTGAGGCCCCTCCTAAGGTCCTGGGGCAGACCTGGCTTTGGTAGGATAAGGCCGAGATCTTAGCAGACAGCCTAAGAGGGCAGGTTCCGACCTCCATCTGTGTAGCAGCTGTGATCTCAGCAGACCAATAGAGAGTGCCTGTTTCAGGCCTCCCTCTGGCATAGGGGCTGAAAACTCAGCAGAGCCACTGAGAGTTCAAAAATTGGTCCCCCTTAGGGAACTCCCCAAATTTTGCTCTGAGTTCCTGCTAGTAGGGATCCAAACCCTAGAAGGAAGACATCCCCCTCCCTACAAATACAGGAAGCACATAGAACACTAAGTAGACAGAATCAGAAAAGAAACTCCCCGTGACATATCATAGTAGAAACACTGAATGTACAGAACAAAGAGAGAATACTGAAAGCAGCAAAAGAAAAACAACAACTCACATACAAAGGACAGCTCATCAGAATTACAGCTGACTTATCAATGCAAAGTATGAAAGCCAGAAGAGCCTGGACCAAGGTATTTCCAGTTCTACATGACAATAGATGCCAGCCCAGAATACTTGACCCAGCAAAAATGTCTATTATAGTTGAGGGGGAAAGAAAAATCTTCCATCATGCCAGCCTGAAAGAATACAAGACCACAAAACCAGTCCTTCAAAGAATACTTCAAGCAATACAGAGAGCAGAGAGAGAAACAACTATACCCCAGGTGCAATGAAAGAAAATAAATGAAGGTATAATTGAGGAAACACGAAATTAGACAAAGAACACAAACAACAATCAAAATGATGGCAACCAATATACATCTTTCAATAATAACCTTAAATATCAGTGAACTGAATTCCCCAGTCAAAAGACACAGGCTAACTGAATGGATTAAGAAACAAAATCCATCTTTTTGCTGTCTGCAAGAAACCCATCTCAATTTCAAGGGCAGGCATTACCTCAAGGTAAAGGATGGAAAAGAATATTCCAAGCAAATGGCACTAAGAAACAAGCAGGGGTTGCAATTCTAATATCTGACAAAATAGACTTTAAAGTAAAACTAGTCAGAAGAGATAAGGAGGGTCACTTCATTCTGATCAAAGGAACAATTAACCAAGAAGATTTTACAATCCTTAACATATATGCACCAAACTCTGGTGCACCCAAATTCATAAAAATAATACTACAGGACTTTAAAGACACAGATTAACCCCAACTCAGTAATAGTAGGGGACTTCAATAACCCACTGTCACCATTAGATGGGTCAACTGGGCAAAGAATAAACAGAGAGACGTTTGAATTAAATGATACCATACATCAAATGGACCTAATAGACATCTTTCAAATATTCCATCCAAGCACCAAAGAATATACTTTCTACTCAGAACCCATGGAACTTTTTCAAAAATTGACCACACACTGGGCCACAAAACAAACCTCAACAAATACAAAAAAAATTGAAATTCCATGCATTTTATCGGACCACAATGCAATAAAACTCAAAATCAACACTGGACAAAGCCCTAGTCACTACATGAACTCATGGCAACTAAACACTCCTAAACAAGAATGGGTCAAAGCAGAAATTAAGAAAGAAATAAAAGAATTCCTGGAATTTAACAAAAAGGACAATACAGCACAACACAACACAACCTCTGGAACACTTTAAATGCAGTCCTAAGAGGGAAGTTTATAGCTTTAAGTGCCTACATTAAAAAATTAGAAAGAGCCCAAATAAGTGGCCTAATAATGTAACTCAAGATGCTGGAAAGGCAAAAACAAGTGAAACCCAAGCCTAGCAGAAAAGAAGAAATAACAAACATCAGAGCAGAAATTAATGAAATAGAAACAGACAAATAATACAAAGAATCAATGAATCTAAGAGCTAGTTCTTTGAAAAGCTAAACAAGATAGACAGACCCCTCACCCAGTTAACCAAAAGAAAGAAAGAGCACCTCCAAATTAACAAAATCAGAGATGAAAGGGGAAACATCACAACAGACACCAGAAAGATACAGAACATTATAAGGGAATACTTTAAAAACCTATATGCTACTAAATCTGAAAGTCTAAAAGAAATGGATGGATATCTAAGATCATGGGAACCACCAAAGTTAAACCAAGAAGAAAGCAACAGTTTAAACAGACCTATAACATATAAGGAAATCGAAACAGTAATACAAAGCCGCCCAACTAAAAAGAGTCCAGGCCTAGATGGATTTACAGCAGAATTCTACCACACATTTAAAGAAGACCTCCAACCAATACTACTTAAATTATTGAAAATGATAGAAACAGAGGGAGAACTCCTAAATTCCTTCTATGAAGCCAGCATCACTCTAATACCCAAACCAGGTAGAGACATAACCAAAAAAGAAAACTATAGACCCATATCCTTAATGAACATAGATGCAAAAATTCTCAACAAAATACTTGCAAACCACATACAGACACACATCAAAAAGATCATTCACCATGATCAAGTCAGCTTTATTCCAGAGATGCAGAGATGGCTCAATATACACAAGTCAATAGACATCATTAATCATATAAATAGACTCAAAGACAAAAACCATCATCATCTCAATAGATGCAGAAAAGGCCTTTGACAAAATTCAGCATGCATTTATGTTCAAACTCCTAGAGGGAATTGGACTAGAGGGACTATACCTCAACATAATTAAAGCTATATACAACAAACCCACAGCCAGTATCATTCTAAATGGAGAAAAACTGGAAGCATTCCCATTAAAATCAGGAACCAGACAAGGATGTCCACTATCTCCACTCCTTTTCAACATAGTGCTTGAAATGCTTGCTAGAGCAATAAGACAGGAGAAGGAGATTAAAGGAGCACTAATTGGAAAAGAAGAGGGCAAATTATTCCTTTTTGCAGATGGTATGATACTATACCTAAGAGATCCCAAAACTTCCACCACAAAACTCCTAGAATTGGTCAACACTTTCAATATAGTGGCAGGTTATAAAATCAATCTACAAAAATCTGTAGCCTTTCTATATACCAATAACAAAGAACTGGAGAAAGAATACCTGGAAATGCTCCCATTCACAATTGCTACAAAAAAATTAAAATATCTTGGAATAAACCTGATGACAAAAGATCTCTACAATGAAAAAAAAGTTTTTTAATTTTTATTTATTATTTTTATTTTATGTGTATGTGTGTATTGCCTGCATGTAGGTAAGTGTACCCATGTTGTGCAATGCCCGTGGAAAACAGAAGAGGCTGTGGGATCCCCTGGAACTGGATTTATGGACAGTTCTTAGGTGCCATGTGGGTGCTGATATTTAAACCCAGCTCTTCTGCGAGAACATTGTTCTTAACTCCTGAGCCATCTCTCTGGCCCCTGCAATAAAAATTATAAATTGTTAAAGAAAGAGATTGAGGAAGACACCAGAAGATGGAAGGACCTCCCATGTTCATGGATTTGAAGAATTAATGTTGTGAAAATGACCATCCTACAAAAAGCAATACATAGATTCAATGCAATGCCAATCAAAATCCCCAATACATACTTCACAGAATTAGAAAAATCATCCTTAAATTCATATGGGAGCACCAAAGACCCAGGATAGCCAAAGCAACCCTGAGCACAAAGAGCAGCACTGGGGGAATTTCTATACCAGATCTTGAAGTATACTACAGAGCTATAGTCATAAAAACAGCATGGTACTGGCACAAAAATAGACACCTAGATCAATGGAATGCCATTGAAGACCCAAACCCAAATACATGCAATTTCAGCCACCTGATATTTGACAAAGGGGCCAAGAACACACACTGGAGGAAAGACAGCATCTTCAACAAATGGTGCTGCCAAAACTGGATCTCCACCTGTAGAAGAATGAAACTAGATCCTTATCTTTCACCTTGCACAAAAGTCAACCCCAAATGGATCAAAAACCTCAATGTGAAACTGGAAACCCTGAAACTATTAGAAGAAAATATTGGCAGTAACTTACAAGATAAAGGTATAGGAAAAGATTTTCTAAATCAGACAGAAGTTGCTCTGGAATTAAGGTCAGGAATTAACAAGTGGAACCTCATTAAACTAAAAAGCTTCTGTACAGCAAAAGAAACAATCAAAAAAGTGAAGAGAAAACCCACAGAATGGGAAAAATAATCTTCGCCGGTGACACATCTGACAGAGGTTTAACATCCAGAATATATAAAATAGAACTCAAAAAACAAAGAATTGAGAAACCAAATGACCCAATTAAAAGATGGGCTAAAGATCTAAACAGAGAGTTCTCAAGGGAAGAAATAAAATGGCTAAGAAACATCTCAAAAAGTGTTCAACATTGTTAGTAATTAGGAAAATGCAAATTAAAACCACCCTAAGATATCACCTTACCCCAACTAGATTGGCTAGAATCAAGAGAACAAAAGATACTAAATGCTGGTGAGGATGTGGAGAAAGGAGAATGCTCATTCACTGCTAGTGGGATTGCAAATTTGTGTAACCCCTATGTGCAATCTTGTGTAACCCCTATAGAAAACAGTGTGGAGAAGTCTTGAAAAACTAAAAATGAACCTACCATATGACCCGGTTATACAACTCCTTGGCATATACCCAAAGGACTCATCCTATTGTAGAGACACTTGTGTAACCGTATTTGTTGCTGCTCTTTTCACAAGAGCTAAGAGATGGAGGCAACCTAAGTGTGGGGCATTTACACAATGGAGTTCTATTCAGCAGTAAAGAAAGATGAAATAATGAAATTTTGGAGGTAAATGGATGGATCTAGAAACTGTTATACTAAGTGAAGTAACACAGACTCAGAAAAATAAAAGACATTTGTTCTCCCTCATATGTGGCTCCTAGCACCAAATCCTTTTAAATTCCAGGTCCTTTTAATAAGATAATGCTGTATAGCTGTCTCTTCTGCATGAAATAACTACCATTATCACAACTTAAGCTGAGCCTAATCGCTAAACATTGTCACAATTGGGCTTGTTGATAGTTGTGCTCATTCATTAAAGGAGAGCCAAGCAGGGTCATTGGACCCTCACTGCATTTTCCAGCCACTTTTCCCAGCCAGCCATATGTAATTTGACCCTAATCACACATGGCCTCCTGGATTTTGGGAGGGCTAAAGTATACAATCTGGGGAAGGTAAGGAAGAGAAGGCATGATCCATGCTGGGTAAAGACTTTCCAGTGTGCATACCCTCAGATCATACATACACCTCAGCTACCCCTCAGTTATCTTGGTAAGTAAGCTTAATAAATTCATTAGTTCCCCAGTAACACTTTAATCAAACATTGGCTTGCCACTATACTCTTGAAAGAGAATAAGCATTGATTAGCATCCCCAGGTAAAGAAGTTTCACAACAGATGGAAAATTTGTTAATGCTGTTATGTCTCATAATTATTTTAAAAAAAGAAAATGAGAATGTAAAAGATGTTAAAAGGATATGAGAATGGAGATATTTTCCAAAATAGACAGAAAAAATGAGAAAGCCTAAGCAATTGATGAGACAAAAATAACATACACATAATCTTAAAATGTCTATGGTTATATTTTAGTCAGTTAGTTTAAGGAACAAAATATATATCTAGTCAAAGTTTATCTGAGAATATTTGGTTTTTTATCCAAGCCTTATCTACATAGCACATGATAATTAAAAGTACCAGATTGGTGGAACTAACCTTATTGGATGTTTAACAGCCATAGTTTGAGGCCTATACTAAAGTGGTCAGAGGGACTTAAAGGACAGTTTTTAGCTCTTGCCCTCCAAGGTTGACTAAGTTCCAGGGGACTATGGATGTCTCTCAAAATGCCCTGTAACTGTGGTGAGTCACCTTTCCTCCTGTTCAGGGAGGACATGGAGACCCCATGAGATGGACTTGAACTAGTGTCCAGTCTACAAAGAGGAGGGTTCACTCAGAGGAAACATCTCATTCATGCTTCCAAGTGAAGCCAGACATGGTCGAGCAGGACCTTTGACTTATCTTTATGTAGATGGAAGTGGTAAAAGAAAGGAACCAGGAGCTCCTCCCAAGCCCATGTGACCCCTGAGGAACACATCCTCAAATGACCTTAAGTGTAAAAATAAATTGATTTATTTGGGCCAGCTGTATGGTCTTAAACACCCAAAAGGAAAGTATAACCAAAGAGTAAAGTCATCAGTATACTTCTTTAAGAGTTCAAGGGATTACACTTCCCAGACATTAGATTTAAGTCTATATAAAAAGTTATTTAAACAATTATTTCTCATTGATGATTTTGTACCTAACCAGAAAGATGTAAGACTTCAAATCTTGGTCAAATATTGTAGTGCCCAGGTGTAGCTAAGGGAGACAGCTGGCTGTTGTTCTAAAATGATTGCCAAATTTGTTTTCTCTGCCTATCTAGAAGCCTTTGAGAGGGAACTGACCCTGATTCTAACTACTCCAACAGGTATCAAAATGCCTGAAAGCAAATCCTGAATCCATCACTCTACAGTCCAATCTTGGCAGACAAAAGAAAAATGAGGAGGAACCCAATAGAGGGATACTTTTGGAAGCCCTTGTCAAGAAATTCCAATGGACTCTCATATGAACATTTGAAATTTGCCCTGTTCTGACTTTTTTCTAGTTCCCTGTCTGGAATTTGTAATGCTAATTGCTCTTGCCTTTACTTCTCCTTCACATCTCCTATTCACCAGTCAAGGACTTTCTTTTCCCCCTATAGATAAGAGTTATGCAATTTAGGAGTCTTTTAAATAGACCCACTGAAGGGGTACCCCAGTTGCCTCACCCTGTCTCCCTGTTCAGCATGGAAAAAGCCAGAGCCGACTGCGTCCTGATTCCCCTATCTGCAAATTGGGTAACCTCTTCAGAGGATGGTGTAAGAAGAATAAGAGGTAGTAATTGGCTGGGCAGTTAGGGTAAAAAGACCCCAAAGAAAAGTAGCCAGCTTCTTGGCTAAAAGTCAAAATGCCTTTTGGCCTCTTAGCAACATACTCCGTTCCAAAGGCTAAAAATGTCGAAAATATTTGGGAGCTCTTATCTAATCCTTAAAAGATTTTAGGGCTACCTCTTTAGAGGGGGGAATGTTAGAGTAGCAAAAAGCCCCATTTGAAAAAAAAAAAAAAGAAAGTGCATGAAGTTATCAGAAAAAAGTAATGGTAAGATATGGGAGGAGATATGAGAGGGGAGGAAGTGGGGATGGATTTGATCAAACACCTTATATGCTTATATACCCGTATGAAATTCTCAATAAATTATTAAATATATGTAATATATTTTATATTACACACACACACACATACACACACACACACAATAGAAAGTTTATGAGTTTTGCCAGGTGTAGTAGCACACACTTTTAATTCCAGCACTTGGGAGGCAGAGGCAGGCAGGTCTTTGTGAGTTTACCTAGTGAGTTCCAGGATGGCTGGGGCTACAGGGATACCCCATCTCAAAAAAGGACATAAGAAAGTTTATGAGTTTCTGCATTAAGAAGTAATAAGGTCTCCATTTTTAAAAGAATTATGTGTTAGTTTTACAAATTACTTATTCTAGACACCTTTAAAAACTGGTGGAAGCTGGGCTGGTGGTGCAACCCTTTAATCCCAGGCAGAGGCAGGTGGATCTCTGTGACTGCAAAGCCAGCCTGGTCTCCATAGTGAGTTCCAGGCCAGCTGGGGCTACGGGCAAACCCTGTCTCAAAAAATTCATAATAATTGCTTCTGGTAGAAATGTGGAAAGTATATTGCTACTTAAACTAGATTTCCACATCCTTGGGATAGCATCTGTATGTTCAGAATGTAGTTTCCTCCCTCAGGTAACTTTGGCCCTTCTCTTTGGGAGCTCCTCCTGTGTGCTACTGTCTACTGGGTATGTGAACCAAGTTCGTTTGTACCCAATGCCATCCTTCTTGGTGTAGACTTTTATTTTACTAAAGCGCCTATCTAAGTAGCATCTTAAGGGCATATAGAAATTAAACTTTGTGAATCGTTTCCAGTTTAAGTATTTGAAAATACCCTCATAGAACTTTTGGCTGACAACAGTTTTTTTCAAGTCTCAAGACACTATGCACTTATTTTTCAACATGCTGATAAATTTGATGCCAGTTTAGTTCTCTGTGTAGTTCATCTGACTTTTCTTTCTTGAAGCTTCTTAGGATCTCCTGGTTGTCTTTGATACTTGTAAATGTCACATTGTTGTGTCTGTGTGGATACAGCATTTTCTTTCAATCCAAAGCCTCATGCTGCTTAGCTCTAGGGAGCTTTCTGGAATTATTTGAGGAGGAAGATTCTTCCTTTCCTAAAACACCCCAGCTCCGTTTTCCCTTGGGAACTCTGTTAGATATTAGACTTCATGCATGAATTATAACCTGACATGAGTTTATTTTCCATGAATTGTGCTGTCAGTATTTCCAGTCCTTTGTGCTTTTCTAGAACCTTGTTATTCCTTATCAAGAGTGGAATTTAAGGTATATGTATGTTTTAGTTTGAAGATAAAATGAAAATGAATTCTTAGTGCATTTGGTAAACACAGTAGACATCCACATACAGTATGTGATGACTGTAGTAGAGAATCATACTTTAACTTGAGATTAATTTTTAAATTTGAACTAAGAGTAAACTTATTGGAGTTAAAAAAATATTTTTCTTCTCCTTGACCAAAATAGACAGGCTTGTGATGGATGCCAGAACAGTATAGTGGTAGTGCTGTTGGATGTCTTCTGAGGTTAGGTTATTGGAAGGATGTAGTTTTCATTTCTGTGTGGCTGTGTCTGTCTCTGTTCTCATTTTTTAGAATGCCTGTTCATGGAAGTCAACCTCCATATTGTGAGGAAGCCCAAGTCATATAAGAAGGCTACCTGTAGCTGTTTGATCCCACAGCTAAGGTCTCAGATGTCAGCCACCATCAACCATTTGAGATGTGAGTGCATGTGCCTATAGATAAATCCAGTTCTTTTTGCATGCCAAGCATAATACCAGGAGCCGTTCCTGCCAAACCTATCCTTTATGGCAGAGTAAAGAACAAAGGACATGTTACTATGTTAAGCCACCAAGTTCAAGTTTGATTTTTTAAAAATTTTATAATATTTTTATTATTCCAAAGAGGTAATTTTTAACACATTTTTCAGAAATAACTTGAAGCAGGTTACATAAAAAATATATACAATGAAGTTAAGGGGGGGGGAATAGGAATAAGAAATCAAAGATCAAAGGATTTGCCAACATAGGGTCAACTTTAGTGGAATAATGAAGGTTTCCATTAGCTGTTCTTTTTTAATTGATTTTTTGGGGAGAATTTCATACTGTGTATTTTGATCATATTCAGACCCCCTTACCTATCTCCACCCCTATCTTACTGTCCCTACCTGATTTCCTCTATATCTTCTCTTTTCTCTTTTTCTGACAAGGTAGCACAGGCTGCCATCAAATTTGTTATGTAGCTGAAGATGATCTTGAACTTCTGATTCTCCTGCTTCTACCTCTTAGGTGCTAGGATTATAGGTATATACTACCAGGCTGAGCTTTTTCAATGCTGGGGGTTGAACCCAGGACTTTCTGCATGCTAGGCAAGTGCCCTTACCATCTGAGCTATATTCCCAGCCCCTTTGATGCCTCTTTATATAAGGGTACTCATCCGAAGTCCAATCAGACCTTGGTTGTAGCCTCATGAACTCATCTGGCCCTAGTTATGTTCCAAATACTATCACACTGGAAGTTAGGACTTTAACATGTTAGTTTCAGGGAATACACACCTTCAGTCTGTAGCAGGCCCTTTTTTGGTTCCAGGCTCCTTCTAGGTTTCCACATTATATTGCGTTATCATGTCTCAAGTACTTCCGTGCTGTGACAGTTTCTCATGCTTCTGTTGTTTGGATGAACCTGACCAAGCAACATCCCTCACATGGTGTTTGTCTAATGTTTTTCTCGTGATTAATGTGGGCTTCTGGGTGTTTGGGAAGAAGACCACAGAGATAGAGTGTCACTTTTATTCATCATATAGGTTCTTGAATGTGACACTCACTGTTGATAATGACTTTGATCACCTGGCTGAGGAAGACTGTCAGATTTCTCCACTGTAAAGTTTCTCTTTAATTTCAGTTCTTAGAGCACTCATTGGAAGAAACAGCCTGAGCTGCCCATGTGAATGTCTGTCTACTGTCTTTGTATTACTTTTGTGGGTTTTTTTTGTTTTTGTTGTTGTTGTTAATTTGCTTGTTTGAAAAAGAGTTTTTCAGCCTTGAACTCCTGGTCCTCATGTCCTGAAGAACTCCGAAGTGGTTACCTTTTTTGTTTTGTTTTGAGACAGGGTCTCCCTCTAGCTCCAGCTGACCTGAAACTCACTATGCAGACCAGAGATCTGCCTCTCTCTGTCTCCCAAGTACTGGTATTAAAGACTTGTCCCACCATATCCAGCCACAAGTGGTTAACTTTTTATAAAGACTTTTGTTGGGATTGGAGAGATGGCTCAGCAGTTAAGAACTCTTTTAGGGGACCTGAGTTTGATTCCCAGCACCCACCTAGGGTTACTCACAAATACCTGTAACTCCAGCTTCAGGGGATCTGATGCCCTCTTCTGGCCCCCATGGGTACAAGCATATATGTGGCAGACACACAAACATACATATAAATGAAAAAAAAAGATTGTTAGTATGTGGAGGGTAAGAGTTGAACTAGGGAGAGCAGTTAGAGTGTGGTTGCAGTAGGCTAGGCTAGGCTAAGTGAGGGTAGAATCAATACAGTGGTGAGAAGTAACTATTTGTTGTATCACTTAAAGATAGAGCTGATATGACTTACTCATGGATTGAACACAGGAGAAAAAGCAGAATCAAGGATGGTGCTTTATAAAGTCTAAGTTCTTGACCTCAGCAGCTGGGCTAGTGTTGGAGAGGAACTGGAAGAGAAGTGGTTTTTGGAGTGTGGGAAGGAGACAGTATGAAAGCCGTTCCTTTGTCTGTTTTTAAGTTTCAGATGTGTGATAGGCTTTGAAGTAGAAATGCTGTGTAGACCATTGAAAATGTGAGTCTGAGGTCAGGGTATAGGGCAGGACTCAAGATTCAATTTAGGGTTACACATTTTATCTTTAATTCCATTGTGCTTTCAGAGAAAGAATTTGGCTTCATAGAATAAAGAATTTGTGATAATTTGATCTGAACAGAATGATAAGAAAAACTAAAATCCAATAATTTTTTTTCCTTCTGAGAACATTATGAATAAAAATAAGAAACAATGAAGATAGTCTTTTGGTCAGCATCAGTGGCCTCCCTGAGTACTAGTCCCAAGTAATAGATCCAGTTGAACAGAGTCATTTAGAATCAGATTTAGATGTCTTAAGACTGTTGGAAAAAGAAATGTTACTCTCCCCCAAGGAACTGTGCATATATATTTTTGAGCATCAGAGACAGCCAGTGTAGCAGAATATCACATTGTCTCTCTGCCAGTCAGGAGTGGGAAGTCTCTGAATAAGCTGCATGTTGACAGAGCTGCTAGCTTTCATCTTTGCCCAGGCAAAAGTAGCCCCTCCATCCTCTTCTTCTTCTACTTGTCCTCCCTTTTCTCTGACCCCCTGTGGAGTTGTCTGTCATGATGTCTCTCATTTTGATGATAAAGATAGGGAGACTGTGAGATTTATGTTGTTTAGCTCCTACTAGGAGTTAAGAAAATATTTGGCAGTTATGCAAAGCCATAAACACTCATAACTTCAACTTCAATTTGCTATATAGAAGTTGGCCTACTATTATTTAGAAAATATTAGTTAATATTAGGGGAATTTATGACCTTTCCTTTTCCTTTCCTTTTCCCTTCCCTTCCTCCAAAGTTCTTTATTTTTAGGTTGTCTTTTTTTTTTTTTTTTTTTTTTTTTTTTTGCTCTCTGTTGTCCCATCTGGCCTGGAACTTACTATGTAGACCAGGCTGGCCTTGATCTCACAGAGATCAGCCTGCCTCTGCCACCCGAGGGTCTCCCTGTAGCCCCAGCTGGTCTGGAACTCTCTATGTAGACCAGGCTGGCCTTGAACTCACAGAAATCCATCTGCCTCTGCCTCCTGAGTGCTGGGATTGAAGGCATGTGCCAACATGCCTGGCTATTTTTAGTTTTAAGTGCTAGTGCATCTTCCCTTTTCTGGGGAGTTGATTTTAAAATTCTGATTTTCAGGAGAATAAATGCAACCACACAATGTTTTTAGAGGGTAACAAAAGCCACTCTTGGACTTAAGGTAAATTTTCTCAGGCTCTTGTGTACCCCCCTGTAGGTCTCATTCTAGAGAGGAGTGATTTTTTGAAATAGTGCCACAGGTAAGGTATACAAAATCCAGAGACTTAGAGCTCTAGAGTGCATGAGAACTAGAGGCCTAGGCTCTTGCCTTAAAAGCCCAAGATTCTAGGAACTTAGGTTAGGGGTCTATTTCTTTGAGTTTTGAGTGCTGATGGCCCATCGCCCAACAGCTAGTGATGCAACCTCCAGGGTTGCGTGTCTGGGTCCCTAGCTCAATCCTTGGCTACTGTCTGGAACCCTTCTAGTTCCGCATGTTCCTGTGTGGTCTTTGGCTGTCATAGCATCAAGATGTAACACTGGGTGGGGAGTATGTAGTACCCAGGAGGTAAGCCTCCTGGAGATAAGCCCAGAGACTAAATCATAGGCTGTTTTCTTACTAGAAAGGGGGCCTGACATCCTTGCCTACAGCTTCCAGTTCTTCCTTGCCCTGCTTTGCTGCTCAACTCCTACTTCTACCTCCAGAACAAGTACCAATCACAAGTTGCCCTAACCTGAGTGCGAATAGTCACAGTGTGGGTGGTATAAAATGCAGAGGTTACTGAGGCTGCTTATGGCTAAAGTAAAAATCTCTTAAAGTCAGTGTTACAGTGGCATTTGCATCTCTAGTGGTGAGCTTCTGTCAGGTGTTCAGCTGTGCTTCCATGACAGTCTGACCAATCATTGACAAAGTGTCTTGCTTGATGGACAGCTCTCCTTAACCTAGCTGAACACAAGGGAAGGGTCAGACAGTTGTGTATCAAATGGTCTAACAGCTCATCTGTATCTTTGATCATCTTAAAGGGAAAAACACCAGGGGGTGTGGACAGTTAAAGCCATACTTGGAATTAACATTCTCAGCAGTAATTAACAGTGCTGAGTTGCTAGCTAAACCTTCTGGGAGGGTTGGGTTCTTCTGATCAATCTCATCAAGACAACCTTCAAAATTGGGAAATTAATATGTTGCTCCCTCATAGTTTCAGACCTCATTGAAATATTACCAGTTATTCCATTAAGACCTCATCCAGACCTCTTAAGCATCTAGATCCAATTTCCATTTAGTGTATGTTTTATTTCTTTGCAAATTTTACATTCACAAACATAGGGTTGCATCTTCTTTCATATTAGGAAACCAAGGCATAAAGATACTATACCTGCCAGAGAATACTTAGTTCAAGCTAGAGCAAGGATTTGTGTTTATAGTCCATTAGGTGGTAATGAGCTGCTTGCTTTGGACCTGTAATCAAATCCTTTCCTACACCTATATCTTGTAGGTTTTTCCCAATGTTTTCTTCTAACAGTTTCAGAGTTTCAGGCTTTACATTGAGATCTTTGATCCATTTGGAATTGACTTTTGTGCAAGGTGAAAGATAGGGGTTTAATTTCATTCTTCTACAGGTGGAGATCCAGTTTTGCCAGCACCATTTGCTGAAGATGCTGACTTTCCTCCAGTGAATATTCTTGGCTCCTTTGTCAAATATCAGGTGGCTGAAAATGCATTTGTTCATATTTGGGTCTTCAATTTTGTTGGTCTATGGGCACATGTGGGTCTATTTTTGTGCCCGTACCATGTTGTTTTTATGACTATAGCTCTGTAATACAGCTTAAAATCTGCTATAGTAATCCCCCCGGCATTGCTCTTAGTGCTCTGGGTTGATTTAGTTATCCGAGATCTTTTGTGCTTCCATATGACTCTTAGGATGGTTTTTTCCAATTCTGTGAAAAATGTCATGGGGATTTTGATTAGCATCGCATTGAATCTGTAAGGGACTTTTGGTAGGATGGTCATTTTCACAATATTAATTCTTCCAATCCATGAGCATGGGAGGTCCTTCCATCTTCTGATGTCTTCCTCAATCTCTTTCTTTAAAGATTTAAATTTTTCATTGTAGAGCTCTTTAATGTCTTTGGTCAGGTTTATTCCGAGATATTTTATTTTTTTTTGCAGCTATTGTGAGGGGGAGTGTTTCTATATGCTCTTTCTCTGATTGCTTGTTACTGGTATATAGAAAGGCTACAGAC
>NW_008352891.1:6800931-6801538 GCF_000622305.1 Nannospalax galili
GACTTTGAACATAAATGCATGTATAATTTTTTCAAAGGCTTTCTCTGCATCCATTGAGATGACCATGTAGTTCTTGTCTTTGAGCCCATTTATATGATTTATGATGTTTATTGATTTACGTATATTGAACCATCCCTGCATATCTGGGATAAAGCCGACTTGATCATGGTGGATGATCTTTTTGATGTGTGTCTGTATGCAGTTTGCAAGTATCTTGTTGAGAATTTTTACGTCTATGTTCATTAAGGCTATGGGTCTATAGTTTTCTTTTTTTGTTTTATCTTTATCTGGCTTTGGTATTAAAGTGATGCTGACTTCATAGAAGGAATTTGGAAGTTCTCCTTCCATTTCTATTTTTTTGAATAAATTAAGTAGTAATGGATATAGATCTTCTTTAAATATCTGATGGAATTCTGTAAATCCATCTGGTCTTGGGCTTTTTTTAGTCGAGAGGCTTTGTATTACTGTTTTGATTTCTTTATTTCTTATGGGTCTGTTTAAGCTGTTGAACTCTTTTTGGTTTAAATTTGGTGGTTTCTCTGAATTTGGAAATTCATCCATTTCTTTTAGCTTTTCAAATTGATAGATTATAAGTTTTTGAAATATT
>NW_008352891.1:6801767-6802056 GCF_000622305.1 Nannospalax galili
AGTTGCAATGTTAAATCATTTATTTGTGTTCTTTCCGATTTTTTGATGTAGGCATTTGGAGCTATAAACTTCCCTCTGAGGACCGCTTTCAGTGTGTCCAAGAGGGTTTGTTGTATTGTATTGTCCTTTTCATTTAGTTCCAGGAATACTTTTATGTGTGTATATATATTCTGATGTAACACCAGGATCCAGGAAAATGGAAAGGATACACAGAAGTAAAGGAAAAGAAAGAACCTGAAAGAGGGGGATAGTAGGGAACAGATGTTACCAGGGGGGAGATGGGGAAAGT
>NW_008352891.1:6802221-6802922 GCF_000622305.1 Nannospalax galili
GTAGAATGCATGGAATTATTTCAATCTTTTGTATTTGTTGAGGTTTGTTTTGTGCCCCAGTGTATGGTCAATTTGAGAGAAGGTTCTATGGGGTGCTGAGTAGAAAGTATGTCCTTTGGTGCTTGGATGAAATACTCGGTAGATGTCTGTTAAGTCCATTTGATATATGCTATTGTTTAACTCAGATGTCTCTCTGTTAACCCTCTGCCCAGTTGACCTATCTAATGGAGACATTGTGGTATGGAAGTCCCCTACTATTAATGAGTTGGGATTAATCTGGGTCTTAAAGTCCTATGGTATTGTTTTTATGAATTCGGGTGCACCAGAGTTTGGTGTATATATGTTCATGGTTGTAATATCTTGATTCATTGTTCCTTTGATCAGAATGAAGTGGCCCTCTTTATCTCTTCTGATTAGTTTTAGTTTAAAGTCTATTTTGTCAGATACTAGTATTGCTACGCCTGCTTTTTTCTTAGTACCGTTCGCTTGGTATTTTTTTTCCATCCTTTCAGCTTAAGGTAGCACCTGTCCTTGAAAGTGAGATGAGTTTCTTGCAGACAATAAAAAGATGGGTTTTGTTTCTTAATCCATTCACCTAGTCTGTATCTTTTCACTGGAGAGTTCAGTCTGTTAATATTTAATCTTATTAATGAAAGATGGGTATTGAATCCTGTCATTTTTATACCTTCCATATTTATACC
>NW_008352891.1:6803171-6803752 GCF_000622305.1 Nannospalax galili
TGAAAAGTCAGCTGTGATCCTAATGGGTTTTCCTTTATATGTGACTTGTTGTTTCTCTTTTGCAGCTTTCAGAATTTTCTCTGTTTTGTGCGTGTAGTGTTTTTTTTTATGATGTGCCGTGGAGAGTTCCTTTTCTGGTCCTGTCTGTTTGGTGTTCTATATGTTTCTTGTATTTGTATGGGCATGTCTTTCTTTAATTTTTGGAAATTTTGTTCCACCATTCTGTTGAAAATCTGGTCCATGGGATTCTTCTCCGTCCTGTATGCCTATGCTTCATAAGTTTGGTCTTTTTATTGTGTAACACAATTCTTGCATATTCCATTCTTGTGATTTCTTAAATTTTTCATAATCTTTGCTTGAGTGGTCCAGTTCATCCACTTTATCTTCCACTCTTGATACTCTGTTTTCCATTTCGTTCATCCTATTGGTGAGGCTTTCTCCTGTCGTTTCTAATTGGCTTATGGAGTGTTTCACTTCGTTCTTTATTTCAGCCTGAGTATTCTTCAATATTTCTAGCTCTTTTCTGAATTCATTCAGAAGTTTATCCCTATCTTCCTTCAGCTCTATGATTACCTTGTTTG
>NW_008352891.1:6804000-6810315 GCF_000622305.1 Nannospalax galili
ATTAGGTCTGCTTTTTTTGTGTGTGAACTTTCTGTGTCTTTGTGGTTCACTTTTTGGGCATGAAAAGCTGGTTCTTCTAGGCTTCTGGTTCTCTCTTTTGATTTTATATTGGAGTGGCCAGATTGCTTTTGTCTTCAGGAGTTCCCACAGAGGCCCAAGTCAGATGAGTATCAGATGTGCTCAGCCTTTCTCCTAAGGTCTGGATCCCTCCAGGAAAGATTTTGGCCTCAGGAGTTTGGGGGTTGGACTGGCCTGGGTGCCGGGCCCAGGAAAGATGCTGGTCTAGGGCAGCTAGTGGCCATGCCACCCAGAGATGCAAAGGAAGATGGGGGCAGGAAGGGGCCCCAAGGTCTCCTGGGGATGGCACTGAGGAGCTGGGCTGGTCTGGATGCAAAGAATCAGAAAGAGGAAAGGTTAGCCCCAGCATCCAGGAACAAGGCTTGTAGGTTGTGCAGACCCAGGGAAGCTGAGGGAGGTCGAGGGCGGGGCCAGGCCCAGAGTGCTCCTGGGGACCCCAGAAGGAACTGAGTTGGTCTGGATGCAAAGGATCAGGAAGTAGTGGTGGTTCACCAGGTGTCTGTGGTGCCAAGACAAGGAATGGGACAGGACCCAGTCTAGGAAGAGAGACGGTAGGGGAGATGGGAGGGTGAATGAGGCTGGGGGAGTCAAGGCATGGAGTGTGCAATCGACTTACCCTGGAGAGAGAGGCCTGTGAGTTGTGCAGGCCCAGGGAAGCTCCGGGAAGTGAAGGTGGGACCAGTCTCAGAGGGCTCCTGTAGAGACCGTGAGAGTTATGGTGCTTTTTAAAAGTCAACTCTGGAGAGCGATTTAACATTCACATTGGAGTTGGTGTAAGTACCTGGTAATATGGTGAGTCTGCAGTCTGGGTTGTATAGATGCTTTTCTTTCCCCCAGTCCTAGAGCAGACACCAGTGTTGAAGGTTTGGTAAGGAACAGATATATGACAGTTCTGAATTTTGCCTCCTTCCTGTATCTTACAGGAGAGGAGCTGTGTTGATCATACCATGTGAGAGTCTGTGTTGATCTCTTGCCATTGATTTACTGCATGTGGAGTTGGAAGTCAGATACTGGTGGTTCATAATTACTGCTAAGCTCATGATTAATTTAGCTTTAGGCAGTAGCAGAAGAAATTACATTTACATTGGTAGACTCCCCCTCACTTTGGAATAATGTGTTGATCTGCATAAGAGAGAACAAAATGTGAACTTGTAAGTGTTTAATAATGCATATTTGTTAAGCCAGTATGGTGCCAGGTATAGGTACTGAAGATACAGTAAATAAACCCTTATGAAATGTGCATCACAGCGATAATTTTAACGATTTACTGTAAGATCATTAACAACATGGCATTAAGAGGAAGAATAATAAGTTTTGGCTTTTGGGCGGCAGTGTCTGCAAACTTTAATACAAAAGAAGAAGAAGAAAACTCAAATGGGAAAATCTGGATCGCGTATTAAGATGTAGTGTTTAGTGTCCAGGGTTCCCAAAGTTAGAAGTGTTTTGGATCTCAGCTCACCATTAAAAGCTAATTTTATATCGGCGTGATCTCTTTTAAAAGCATACTGTTGTGGGAGGAAGTATGGTTTCAGATCAAACCAGCATATATGTATGCATGTTGTGTTGCACTGAAATGACACAGCTCCAGAGTACAGTTCTTTTTTAAAACTTAACTTTAATTTTTAAATTTGTGAGTGTGTGTGTGTGTGTGTGTGTGCGCGTGCACGCTGTGCATGTATCTGTGGGGGCCAGAAGAGAAGGGTGTGAGAGCATTGGATCCCCTGAAGCTGGTGTTCCAGGTGGTTGTGAGCTGCCCAAGGTAGGTGCTAGGAACCAAACTCAGGTTTTCTGCAAGAGCAGCAAGTACTCTTGCTGCTGAGCCAGCTCTTCAGCCCCAACTTCAATTTTATGCATATGAGTGTATGTCTGCAGGTGGGTATGTGCACACGAGTGAAAGTGTCCTTGGAGGCCAGAGGTGCAGAATTCTCTTGGAACTGGAGTTACATGCAAATGTGAGCCACCAGATGTGGGTACTGGGAACTTAACTCAGGTCCTCTGCAAGAGTAATAAGTGCTCTTAACCACTGAGTAATCTCTCCAGCCCAGGGTGTAGTTCTTAAGGAGAACAATTTGAAACCTTGTAGAATTACTAGAAAAGTTAAAATTCTTTTTTTTTTTTTTTAGTAGGTTGAGTGTTTTGTTTTGTTTTTTGGTTTTTTAGACAAGATTTCACTATGGAGCCTTGCCTGACCTCAGACTCTTTGTGTAGACCAAGCTGGCTTTGAACTCAGAGAGACTGGCCTGTCTCTACCTTCCAAGTGTGAGGATGAGACACTAGGGAGGTTGAATGCTTTTTACCCAGTAGCAGCTAGGTGACTGGAGATGAATGCTTTCAGATTAGGTTAGGAAAGGATCATTATTTTTATTTGAGTTAATGTTTTTGAAAATCAGCAGGAATGAGGGTGTGAATAAGCTTTATTAGCAAGTATAATAACTTTTATAGTTTATACTGATGAGTACTATAAAGTTAGTAAAACACAGGATCTATGATTAAAAAAGTAGCTGGGGGCCAGGCATGGTTGTACATGTAATCCCAGCACTTGGGAGGTGATGGCAGTTGGTTCCCTCTGAGATCAAGGCTAGCCAGGGATACATAGTGAGAATCTGCCTTTTAAAAAGTAGTTGAGAATGCTTACTTTATAAAAATTTTGAAGGCTAGGAAGGTTTTGAGGCTGCGATCTCTGTTGAAATTAGAATGGTAAAATGTCTGGGTTTGCTTGTTCCAGATATAGAGGTGGTTCTAGGATCAGAGAGATGTGTGAAACCATAGCCTTGAGGTGGACAGGAGTTTGAGGTGTTGGCTGAAATGTAATTAGTAACAGAAGTAGTGATAAATGAGACTAGAGAGGTAGGTGTGTGTGTGTGTGTGTGTGTGTGTGTGTGTGTGTGTGTGTGTGTGCGCGCGCGCATGCATGTGCTTGCCATGGCTCATATGTGGAGGTCAAAGCCCAGTTTTAGGGAGTCAGTTTTCTCCTTCTTCCATGTAGGACTTAGTGAATCAAACTTAGATCACTAGGCTTAGAAGCAAGCACCTTTACCCACTGAGCCATCTTGCTGGCCTGAGGCTGGTTCTTTGATGGCAAAGTAAGAGTTAGGATTTGTTGTAGCTATGATATAGGCAGTCTGGTTACTAGAATATTTTAAAGCTGGGATTGGTGGCCACATTTATTGAGTTCCAGAGAGAGCAGTCTGTTAAGAAACTTGAAATGATGAAAATTTTCACTGAAATGTTTCTAGCCTTTAATCGTGAAAATAATGGATGTGCAGGAATACAGACATTTAAGTGTGTTCATTCCAAAATTGCTTACTCACAAAGTGTGATATGTGAGCTGACATGAACTACCCTTCTCAAAGCAAAAGTGACTTCAATTTGCACTGTAAGGTTTTCAGTTCAATGCAAAGGATCATTAGTTTGGATTTATTTTTATTTTAAAATATTTAAACAGCTTTATTGAAGTATAAATGACTCACAATAATCTATATACTAAAACTGTAAAAGATGATGTTTGTTGTAGATACCTGTACATAAAACTGTCATCACAATAAAGATAATAAATATCTGCTAAGTCTCCAGAACTTCCTGTGTCTGTTGATAATGTGCCCCTCCTGCCTCTCCCTGCCCCTTGTTCCTCGATGACCACTGTGGTGTGTGTGTGTGTGTGTGTGTGTGTGTGTGTGTGTGAGAGAGAGATTTTTTTCTTCTACACACACATACATATACACACATGAACAGACAGACAGACATAGAAAGAAGAGTGAGAAAGAGGGAGAGAGAGAGAGAGAATACCTTGTGGGAGTCAATCTTCTCCTTCTACCCTGTGTGTCCTGGGTAATCAAATTCAGGTTGTCAAGCTTGGTGGCACAAGTGCCTTAACTTACTGAACTGTTCACAGGCCTTTTAAAATTTTTCTTTCATTCACATAATTATTTTGTGACGCATCCATGGAATTGTGTATCAAGAGTTTATTCCTTTTTATTGCTAAGTAGTATCACACCATGCAGACATCAAATTTCGTTTTCTAGTCATTATTTTAGACTACCTTTCCCCTTCAACAGATCTTCTGATTTGCTAGTATTATTTGTAATCATCTAAGAGATAAACACACCCCCCCGGCCCCCACTGGCTCTCCCTTCCTTGTCCTTGTATTCATTGTTTTCCAGTTCAGAAGTGAGCTGCTTGCTGGTTCATTTATGGGACCTAGTTTGGTGAACTGTTGTAGGCTGGAAGTAGACCTTGCCTGCTCTCTGATTCCTTCCTTTCCTTGACATTCATAGTTGAGTGGTTGGGAATTTCAGTTAATCTAGTACCTTTTAACTTCATAGGAGAGTAGGAACACACACCTCAGTTTACAAGGATTTTAGAGTTGGTTGAGACTGTGATGAAAATAAGATAAGCTCCCATTAATCTGGGAGGTCGATGAGAACTCCTTTCATCTGTGTATCATGATTAAATTACTTGTGCCCTGCTTTTGTTCTGTGCCTTAGGAAAAGCTTACTGCTGTTTGGTTTCTGTGGAATGATCAAAGAATACACTTTCAGAGACTTGTGACTTAATTAACCCCTGGGAGACTAACTGTGTTTCATGGCTTCTGATTTGGTGTGGAGGGTTTACTGACTGCCTGTGTCTAGTAGTACACCTCTCAGTGCTCCCTCTGGGGAAGGGACAGTGCTGTGAGTAAAGCACCAGCCTGTCGTGGGAAAGCAGGTTCTTTGCCCAATAAAGCCAGTGTGTTTAAGTGGGATTTGGATGTGCAACTGCCATGTAACTTGGGAGACAGGAAGTAGTCCTGAGAGACCTCTCTCCCTTATGTTCTGCAAATGCCAGTCCTCCGCCTACTGTAAGACTCTCATTGTTCAGTTCCTTGTTTGCTTTCTTGCAGGCTGGTCAGTTTTGTGATGCTGAATTATTCAACCATTGTGCCCATAGAGAGCGGTTTGCTGAATGTTGACCAGTGTGCATCATTATGTTTCTTATACTTGTTTTCAATTTCTATCACTATGAAACTCTAGCTGGCCTGGAATTCTGCTATGTAGATGAGTCTGGCCTTGAACTCAGAAATCCACCTGCCTCTACCTCCTTTAGTGCTGGGATTAAAGATGTGCACCACCATCATTCCCCACTAATTGCAAAGTTTGTAATGGCAGCATTTGATAGCAAGAGCTTTATGGCCTTAAGAAACACATATACTATGTTTAGGTCAAATCCATCCCCATCCCCTCCCCTCTAGTCTGTCTGTATCCCTTCCTACCACTTTTCTCTCCCAACTTCATGTGCTTTGACCCCCTTAATTTACTGTCCACTTAGTGCTGCTTGTAAGTGCATGGCTGTGGGATCATCCACTGGAGAATGGTTACCCTCTCAGTCTGCATCCCTGAAGAAAACTGACTCTCATTGTGGAGGAAGTGGTGGGAGACTGTGCTATTCTTTGACATTGTGGTTGTTAGTCTTAGCCTTTGCTGGCTACACCATCTCTCCAGCCCTGACTGTGGTATTCTTATTAGTTGACTATGCCGGAAGACTCTTGGGGCCTAAACCCCTCTCCCATTCTTTCTTTCAGTGAATTAAGAGTACGAAGCCAGGATTGAGGGGCAGATAACAGGTTTGGTGTGATGGTAAGCTAGGGTAGGATGCAGGTGAGAAGGCTTGGTTTGGGTTTGTTGTTCAGTTTGAACTCTGGGCATAGTATACATTATTGGTGTAGTCTCCTGGTAGGTTATACAAATGTGTCCTGCAGGGGGTGGAGAAATGGCTCAGTGGTTAAGAGCACTAGCTGCTCTTGCAGAAGCCTTGGGTTCAATTTCTAGCACCCACAAAGTGGCTAACAACCATCTGTAACTTCAGTTCCAGGGAAATCTGATACCTTCTTCATTGCATGATATGGGTGTACTTACACACATGTAGGCAATACACTCATGTATTATATAAAATAAAATAACAAATAAAAATATTTAAGAACAAAATGTGTCCTGCAATTTGTAGATTTGAGTTCTTTCCTGTTAATGGAGAGATTATAGTTCTTGAGTCAAATGTCATGTCCTTTCAAAGCTGGCTCTAAGAGTAATGTAATTTCTTTACTTTCTGCTTGAGTTATTTGTTTTTTGGTCTTTTTGAAAGAGGGCCTCCCTGTAGCCCCAGCTGGCCTGGAACTCACTATGTTGGCCTCAAACTCACAGAGATTTGCCTGCCTCTGCCTCCCAAGTGCTGGGATTAAAGGTGTACACTATCACGCCCAGCGAA
>NW_008352891.1:6810366-6810908 GCF_000622305.1 Nannospalax galili
TATATTTATTGTAATGATGGCTTCCCAGTTGCATACATATGTCAAAATAACAATCACTACAGATATGCGGAATTTGTCTTACGTTAAAGCTGTTTTCAAAAATAAGACAGAAAGAAGACTTGCTACTGAAATGCATACTACCAATAAGTATCACAGAAAACCACATCCTATAATGTAATTATGGACAGTATATTTTAAAATTCCTCCAAGGATAGTTTTTTTGTTTGTTTATTAGAAGAAGCATTTCATTACAACAGCATTAACCTATTCAATAACATTTTTCTGAGCTAGGGTACATCTCTCAAAATTGGCTGTATATTTTTAGGTTTACAGATGAATTATTAGGCTTGTACAATCTTTTACTCATTATAGACTCTATAAGACATAAAATTAAATGAGTTTTTAACGTTTAAAAAAGATCTCCACTTCATTGTTAAAATACACAGTTTCATACAGAAAAATTCATTTTAAGGCAATTGACATTGAGACGTTTTCACATGCATTTCTAATCTCTATATACATGACTATCACTGGTCACAGTC
>NW_008352891.1:6813166-6873214 GCF_000622305.1 Nannospalax galili
AGAGGCTGTCAGTCCCAGAAAGAGGCTGGCGGGTGTTGCAGGACCAGGGAAGCAGAGAGAGGTGAGGGCGGGGCCGCGTCCAGAGGCAGTACTCCTGGGGTCCAAGGAAGGCACCAAGCCGGTCTGGGTGAAAAGGGTCAGGAAGCAGCACAGGCTCCCCAGGTGTCTGGGGCCCCAAGACTAGGAATGGCACAGGGCCCAAGCTTGGAGAGAGAACAGCGGGGGAGATGGAAGGGTGAGCACAGCTCGGGGAGTCAACGCGCAGAGGGCTGTGCGGTAGACTTACCCCAAGAGAGGCCTGAGGGCAGGAGAGCGGGCCAGGAGAATTAGCCAGTGGTGCAGGTCCGGGAAGCAGGGAGAGGTGAGGTGGGGCCAGGTCCCGCGGAAGCAGTGCTCCTGGAGCCCAAGGAATGCACCAAGCTGGCCTGGGCGCAAAGGATCAGGAAGCAGCACCGGTTCCCCAGGTGTCTGGGGACCCAAGACCAGGAATGGCGCAGGGCCCAAACCAGGAGCAGAGAACAGCGGGGGAGATGGAAGGGCGAATGAGGCCGGGGGAGTCAAGGCGCAGAGGGCTCTGCGATGGACCCATCCTGAGAGGCCTGAGGATAGGGGAGCAGGCCAGGAGAGTTAGCCGGTCGTGCAGGTCCGGGGAAGCAGAGAGAGGTAGTGTTTTAAAGATACTTTCTTTAGGAATGTTTTATTAAACACTGATAGCTAACTGATGGTACAGAATACGGCAGTCCCAACCCATTCCCCAACCACCATGAATATTAGATATGTGTAGAGAACAGCAGGGGAGATGGAAGGGTGAACGCGGCTGGGGGAGTCAAGGCGTGGGGGGCTGCACGGTAGACTTACCCCAAGAGAGGCCTGAGGGCAGGAGCAAGAGTTATTTTTTATGGCATTGACCTAGACATGTTTGAAAATGCTTATAGTTTTAAAGATGTGGTTGCCATTACATAAAACTTAGTGGGATTATTAGGGAAATTTAAATCCTGTTTCCATTTTTATTTGAAAACTAACATCTATCACTTAAAAAAACTACTTCTATGCAGGAGTAGATAAGTACAAAATATAAAGAGACTGCACATAGCTGACAAACCTCTCTTTTACCCCTGCTTGTGACCCAGAGGGGCAGTCCTGCATAGCACCCACTAGATGTTCTTCACAAGATACTGCACAGGAAACACGTGTTACCTCACAGAAATCCAGAACCAGCATGCTTCTAGGATTGATTGATTCAGAAGTTCAGCAACTTTATCAAAGCCTTCCGTTCTGCTTTAATATTTATTCTTTGACTGCTCTCCACATGATTGGCAGTGCCTTTGCCCATTCAGTGAGTCTCATGTAGATTGCAAAATGTATACGCAGAAGCTACAGACCTTTGCTGTACCCATTCTGAAGAGTGAGGGATGTCCCAGTAGTCCGCAGCCTCATTTCTCGTTGACCAGATTGCAGCACAGGTACAGTCCCTAAATTAGTTACCAGTGAGATTGTCTAGACCAGTCACTCTTCACCTCATGGGATTGCGGAAGGGTCTAGCCTTTCCTTCGGAGAATGACTGGTTTGTAAACAATGTTCATTGGCTGGGGGGAAAAGATGTGTTGCTGAGAGCCTCTGCCTGACTTCATCTTGGTGCTTGCTGTGCTGTGTTATCTTTCTGGTGGTTCTTGAGCACTTCCTGAACTTAATGCTCTGTACCATCCTGTCTACAGTTTTCCTGTTGTAGCAATACTGCGGTACTTCTGGGTCAGTATATCCTCACCCACATTTCCAGACTGTTCTTCACCAGTATTGTATCAGTAGACACTTCTACTCCCTATGTTTTAGAATGGTTATCTCCTCATACACTTGACAGTGTACCATGTGCTTTTTGATGAAGTTTTTAATTTTATTAACCTGATAAGTGAAAATACTATTTTATTCTGACTTTAATCTCTGTTTGGGCACCTTTAAATATGAATGAGTCTATGTAATCCTCGTTCTGAGAAATGACCATGCTAGTCATTATGTACCTTCAGCTGCTCTAGAACTCACTATGTAGACCAGGCTAGATTTGAACTCACAGACATCTGCCTGCTGTATGTGACATATTCTGTTTTATTTTTGTTTTTAAAATTTTATTTGTGTGTGCACACATGTGGAGGTCAGAGAACAACTTCTTGGAGTCCATTCTCTACTTCTACCTTTACTCAAGTAGCCAGGCATGCATGACAAGTACCTTTTTTTATTCACTGAGCAGCTTGTTAACCTCTGCCTTTTTTATTGTTATTACTAATTTAATTATTGATATATATATAAAGGGAACCAGCCCTTGGTAATATAACTTATAAATACTCATTTTAAGTTTGCTGTCTTTGTCTTTGATTATTGTGTTTGCCACAAAGGAATTTTTATAATTATATGATGGAACTGTATCTAATTTTATTTTTATCTCAGAATTCTGTGTTTACAGAGCCTTTTCAAATAGTAGCTTTATTATATTCTGACTGTTCATTGGTGTCAGCATAATTTTTCCCTTCTGTTTTGACAACACAGTGGTGAATGCAGAAGACTCGTAATGACCTCAAAAACTGTGGGGTTGCTTCCACCAGCAGGCAAGCAATTAATCCTACAGCAGACACCAGCTAGGTGCCCTTATTCAGCTCAGCTCTGACACCTCTACCTGGAGGTGTGGTGGATCTCACAGGTTCAGTTCTCAGCACTGTCCCCTTCCTCAGGATAGACACAAACTCAGTTTACCTGTGGTGTTTCTGTCTCATAAATAGAGGCTCCCACAACCTCTTACTCTAGTTTGCTTGAGCAATTCATAGAACTGAGGGGAACATCTTTGTTTACCAGTTATCATAAAGGATGTGATAAAGGCCCCAGGTGGGTACAGAGCTGCTATGCTCTCTGTGGTGTGCTTTAACCTCCCTGTGTTCAGCTGTAGGGAAGTTCTCTCACCTTGCTGGGCTTTGTGGAGACTTGTTTGCATGGGCATGGTTGAAGCAATATGTGAGTGGGCTAATGCTAATAGATGGGGTGTGGAAACTCTGTGAGGCTTGCCTGTTTTTCTTCGTACCTCTGAATGGCAGCCTTTCTCAGGGTAGGGGCAGGGCCCCTGTGGAGTGAGTGAGTGAGGTGAGTGAGTAGGACCCATATGGATCAGGGTAAGACAGAAAATTCTCTCTCTCTCTCTCTCTCTCTCTCTCTCTCTCTCGTGTTGTAAATGTATGAGCTCATGTGGGTGTATGTGAAGGGTGCTCATTTGCAGGCCAGAGGCCAAAGGTCAGCATCAGGTATCTTTCCTCAATTGCCCTCCACCTGTATTTTCTGAGACGGGGAGTCTTGCTGAACCTAAAGCTCACTGATTGGACTAGGCTGGCTTGCCAGTGTTCTCCAGGATTCTCTTGTTTCTACTCCCCTCTCCCCCAAGTACTACAGTTACACTGCCATACCTGGCTTTTTATGTGGGTGCTGGGAATAAAAGTGCCACTACTGCACCAATGTCATATGCTGTGCTGGCCATTGATGTGGTTATTTGGT
Source organism: Nannospalax galili (assembly GCF_000622305.1). Classification (NCBI taxonomy): domain Eukaryota; kingdom Metazoa; phylum Chordata; class Mammalia; order Rodentia; family Spalacidae; genus Nannospalax; species Nannospalax galili. The sequence goes on from NW_008352891.1 coordinate 6,816,695, forward strand.
CTTGAAGCTGGTGTTGGACCATCGATTGATGTTTTCCCTCGGCACTTTCATAGTGCTCTACAGAGCTATGAGAGCTAGCCTTCAGGGGAAGTGATTTCAGGTCAGTTGCAGCTCTTTTGCTCCAAATACTATCGAAGTATGTTCTGATTCAGCAATATGTTTCTGTTTTTTTTTTTTTGATAGACTATTTCAATTAGCAATTTGAAGCTATTCTGTCACTGAATTTTTTATTCATTTAAAAATACTCATTATTGCTTTTTATTATTCTGGAGTTATAGGGGTTGTGAACTACTGGGCGTGGTGGTACATGCCTTTAATCCCAGCACTTTGGAGGGAGAGGCAGGTGGATATCTGTGAGTTTGAGGCCAGCCTGGTCAACATAGTGAGTTCCATGTCAGCTGGGGCTACAGGGAGACCCCCTCTCTCAAAAAACAAAACAAAAGAATAGGGGTTGTGAACCACCTCAGTGGCTACTGAGAACTGACCTCAGGCACTCTGGAAGAGCAGCAGCACATTATCTGGTGAGCAGTCTCTCCAGCTTCATTCTTCGTTTTCTTTTATATATTCTTAGAACTGTTTAAAAAGAGTTTTAAAATTTTATTTTTATTTTATGAGTATGAATGTTTATATATATATATATGTATATGTACACCATGTGCATGCAATGTCTATGAAGGCCAGAAAATTGTCTCAGAGTCCCTGGTGCTGGAATTACAGACAGTTGTGAGCTACTGTATGGGTGCAGGAACTGAACTCAGGTCCTCTGCAAGAACAGTAAGCAAGCCTAACCACTGAGCCATCTCTCTAGTCCCCTCCTTAAAACTTAAAGAGAATGTTCCTAAGCAATAATATACTGTATTTCTAATATACAGTTACTATAAGGTCCAATTGTGACTTTAAAAAACTGTATACCGATATTCTATAATTTAGGAATTGTTATGTCAAAAACCAGAAATACTCACTTTTCTTTAGTAGCATTCTGGTGTGTAAATGAACTTGACAGAGTTGAAGAAGAGCTGGAAATGGTATTCTTCAAGTAATATTTGAGGCATTGGACTGGCTTACAATGAGAAATGATTGTGTGTCTTTGTGTTTTCTGAGGAATTATCCTCTGGGAAGATGCTGAGGCTTATTCAGAAGATACTGTGTCAACTCCTCAAAAATGTTTTAGTGTTTCTTCAGCCCCATTTGGGAGAATCCAGACATCAGCACAGCCTATGCCCTCAAGCAATTCAGAATGGAGTGGGGGATAGACAGGTAGAACTGCTGTGGTGGAAAGGTGTGCAAGTGTTGTGGGCCACAGAGATGAGCAGTTGTCTTGACAAGGGAGACTTCTCAGAAGAAGTAATACTAAAGCTGAGTGTTGGGTCTCAGAAAGGAGACTGAAATGTGGCCAAGCATCTCTCTCGGAGAGTCTGGGCATCATGATACTGAAAGGCTCCATCAACTCCAATGCCATGGCTTCACACGTCACTTGTGTGCGTGGGATCAGTGTTCAGGATGGCGACCACATAGTACTGTTTTCTAGAAGCTTGCTTGTAAGTGGAAGAGGCATGCTGGGAGAAGCAGAACTGTACACAGCATTTGTAAAGGCCATTTTAAAGACTATAGAGACATTAGCTTTGTATAAGTTAAAGGGCTGGAGCTAAAGGAGAGGAAGATGGTGGAGATTCACCAGAAAGAAGTCCTTGTCATCCACCCCACCCAGGGAGAGGTGTAGGATAAGATGGGATTCAGCTTCTGCAGGTCCCCATCAGGAAGAATTTTAAAAATATACTCGTGTCTAGCAACAGAACACTTTGGCTTATAAAATATAGTGAACTTTCTGTGTCTGGGAGTTGAAGGAAGGGTAGGTAACACAGGCGCTTTATGAAAGTGGTTGTGTACACATGGGGGCCAACTATATGGTCTTTCATAACACTTCTGATTTTAAGATTTTATGTTTCAGCATTCATAGTAAGCTTAAGGTATGCATATGCATAGCATAATTTGATGCTGCGTCTTAGCTTCATAACTTGGCTTTCCATCTTAATTACATATCTGAACACCATTTTGAATTTGTTTCCTAGGGCAGACTCATGATTGCTTAGATACGGCAGGTACAGTTTTTCATTTTACCTTTTTCATTGTGAATATAATCCTCATTCAGCAAAGTGTAAAGGACTTTTAAAAGAGATGGTAGAACAGGCTGACTGCTTACCAAAAGTCTAGTTCTTGTTTCAGATCATAGCTTGAGCACATTTTCTAGCTTGCCTTGCACTATCTTGGTGGGGGAGTATTTCTAGCTTGGCCTACAGATACAGTAATATCTCTAGACCAGGGCTCTGTAGAAACAAGTGATCCTTCCCTACATTCTTATGGCTCCCTTTTGATGTGTGGATGCAGTGGTGATGAGGTTCTGGGTAGTGGAGCCACAGAGTGGAGGAACCAGGACCCCTAAATCACAGCAAGGCAGAGTAACCTTGGGCTTTTATGCAACCCTCTGTTTTGTTAGAGCTATTACACTATTACATATTTTTTTATGTCTGTTTACTATAGTACCTAGTGTAATAACTAACACATAAAGTTAAAAAATACAGCTACTATCCAGAAGTCCTATTCTCACTATTGTAACCTGTTCCCTCCTGCCACAGATAATCACTTGAATGGCTTTATTGGTAATCATTTTAATATGCTTTATGGTTTTATCACTTACATAGACATCCCTAAACAGTGTGGTTTATTGCTTGCTTTTTGTATCCTTTAATGAAATATGGTTATATGTTTACTTGTGATGTATTTTGAGTGAGTGGATTCAAGAGGCTGCTCTTGCATAGTGGGTATTGGTTAAGTTCAACGTATTCTAGGGTAAGAAACTTTTATTTTTATATTTTCATTTTATTCTGTCTAGTTCTTCATTGTGTGAATAGGTCACAGTATGCTTGGCTATTTTGTCATTGAGGTTTTTCTTGCATTTGGCTATTATGAACAGCATTGTGTTTGAACATTATTGTTCATATCTCATTTGGTGTTCATGTTATACCCATAAGTAGTGGAGAGGTTGGCTGTAGGTATGGCTGTCTTTAGTTCTGTAACAAAATGCCAAGCTGTTTTCCAAAGGAGCTATTGGCTATGTTTGAAAAATCCCATTTCCCAGAATTTGAAGTCTACATTTGATATTGTCAGACTTCGAATTTTGGGTTATGTGGTGGGTGTGTAATGGTATTTTGTTTGAGGTTTAGCTATTTTAACTCAAAAAGATTTTTAAAGTGGCTCTTTGTTTTGTATCTGGGCCTTGTCATCTCTGCTAGACTGTGAGGTTAATTTTCAGCAGATCATGTTGGTCGATGAGGACATTTGTTTTTCAGTTAGCTTCACATGAGTTTTGTGTGAAGTTAAGACATCCAGTCCCATTCAAACATGAAGAATAAATATTCTGGGGCTCATTTCCAAGAATCTCTTTTTAGCTTTCCAGGTTATTATCACATAGCTTGGAGCCCAAGTACAGCACACCTGTAGTGGAAGAATGTTCTATCTTGGGAGCTCCCTTGACCTTTAGCCCTTGGCTGTCTGCCTTATTCCTTTTCATATTCCTTCCCATTAGTGTGAGACTCACAGATCCTGTTCATGTTGGAGGAACTGAGGATGTGTATTAAACAGAATTCATTTATATTATTATAAAGTAGCATTAGAACAGGATATTTCATTGAAGTCAGTTGTGGCCTTGCTGTAGAATGCTTAGTTTTGATGTTGAGGTAATTAAGTTTTGCTGAACATGTGTGACTGTGTGTGTGTGTGTGTGTGTGTGTGTGTGTATAAATTTCATAAAAAGGAGAAAAATTACTTTTAGAAATAAAGGAGGGGCTGGAGAGATGACTCAGTGTCTAAGAGCATGTGCTGCTCTTACAGAGGACCTGGGTTCCATTCCCAGAACCCACATGATGGCTCACAACCATCCTTAACTCCAACACCCTTTTTTGGCCTTCACAGGTACCAGACACACACATGGTACACATATAACATGTAGGCAAAAACACTCATACATGTAAAAGTTAAAATAATAGGGCTGGAGAGATGGTTCAGCAGTTAAAAGTGCTGGCTGCTTTTGCAGAAGACTAGGGTTCGATTCCCAGCACCCATATGGTGGCTAACAACCATCTGTAACTTAAGTTCCAGGGGATCTGATGCTCTCTTCTGACCTCTGTGGGTGCACTTACATACATGCAGGCATAACACTTATACACATAACATAAAAATAATAAAATATATTCTTAAAAAGTTAAAATAATAAAAATAAATCTTAAAAAAGAAAGTAGATGTACCTGCGTTGTCTAGTAATGTTGTAAACCACAAACACTAGTCACACATATAATTTTCAAAATTGTAGCAGGTACATTAAAAGAGTAAAAACATGAGCTGGAGAGATACCTTAGTGCTTAAGAGCACTTGCTTGCTTTCCAGAGGACCTGGGTTTTGTTCTTACTACCTACATGGCCATGGCGGCTGACAACTGTCTATAACTCCATTTTGAGATCTGATGCCCTCTTCTAGCCTTTGGGCACTGCATGCACATGGTGCCACATACATACATGCATCATTTGATACAACCTTTGAACATCCAGGCATTCCCTCCATATAGTCTAGTAAATGAAATTTAAAGCTCAAAAAGAGGAAATGCAGTCTGTAGTTGAAACAGGATGTGAATATGTGTATTTTATTAGCCACATGTTAAAGGCTTTGCATCCTTAGTCAGAATGAGCAACTGATAAGAGGTTCATTCTGGAGACTATAAAGAAAAGCATGAGGCCACGAATCTGCCATACTTTCTCTTAGAGTAGAGATGACACTGATCTTACCTGAGCCTTGAGGATAACAGGATTGAGAGTGTAATAAAATGCACTGCTTACATTGGAAGATACTCAAATCTGGGAGCACTAAGATGTTTGGCATAAGTAGGAAACCGATACAAACCAGTGTCTTAATACCCAAAATGCAACACTCAGATTTCTGGTCTCTGTCACTCAGTTTTCTGTTTTATGAACTATTTTCTGGTTTTTCTTTTAAAAACAATCCAAAAAATATACAAATACATGTCCATGTACTCAAGTACTGCAGCTATATGTGTGGTATAAAAGCCAAAGAGCACATATGCCATAGCAGAAATCCCTGTTGCAAAAGAACCATAAATACAGATAAAAGGTGAGCCACAGACTGATAGATGTTGTCTGTGAAACAGCAGTCTCAACTAAGGAATTCTTTTTAAAAAATGTCATGAGGAAAATTCAACCCACTAAAAAGTAGGCAAAGGATATCAAATACAAACTAAATGTCCAACAGATTTATGAAAAAAAAAGACACTGAAAAAAATAGTGAGATAATATCTTCATTAAGTTGGCAACAATTAAAAGTCTGGCACTGTCAGCTGTTGCCGTGCATATGGGACAGTGGAATTCGCACCACTAAGTGGGAGTGTGAACAGGTCCAAGCTGCTCAGGAGAGCAACTTAGCCATCTCTAGTTAAGTGGGAAATGCTTACCTGTGAGTTTTCCCTCATCTGTTCAAACAATAGACTACTACACAACAGGTCAGCAAATGAGGTAGAGTATGTGTGATCAAAATAGATAAATATCAGTAATGTTAAGAGTCACAGGAGCTTACAGTCTGTTTTTCACCATGTTTACAAAGTTAAACACTCAAATCAATATAATATATAAAATATATAGGTGGTAAAATAGTGGAAATACACGGGGAGAATTGCAGCCATCTTTAGACTGGTATCTGGTGAGGAGTGGAGGGGACAGGTTTGGAAAGGAGTTGTCTGTGCAGGAGGCTTCATTGTACATGTAAGCTTGCATATAGTGGGGCATTTTGAATCATGTCTTTTTCTCTAATTTTTTTTTTTTTTGAGCCAGGGTCTCACTATGAAGCCCCAGCTGGCCTGGAACTTACTTTGTAGATCAAGCTGGCCTTGAACTGACAAAAATCCACCTGCTTCTGCCTCCTGAGTGCTGGAATTAAAGACATGTGCTAACATACCTGGTTCTATTACTTTCTCCATCTAATGGCATGGTGTCTAGCTTTTCTAGGCCCAAGCATATGGAAACAGAATGGACTATAGTTGGTAGGATGGGCCCTGGAGTAAAAGTGCCTAATGCCCACCTGGTGATGACTGAGCTACATAAAATTAGTGAAATATGGTAAATATACATGGACTGTGTGGTGATGGCATTAGTGTATAGCATGGAGTTGAGTGCATAGTAAGCTTATAGTAACCAGAGATACATGTTTAGTAGATCTATATCTATATCTATATCTATATCTATATCTATATCTATATCTATATATATATATGCGCACAGTTTGGAATTTTCTTCTGTTCTGCAGCTTGTACTTTTCACTTAATAATATATCTTGGTTTTCTTCCATGTCAAAGCATACAAATCACAGAAGGTTTTTTTTTTTTTTCTTTTTTTTTCTTTGAGACAAGGTCTCACTATAGTCCCAGCTGGCCTGGAACTCACTATGTAGACCAGACTAGCCTCTATCTCACAGAGATCCACCTGCCACTGCCTCCTTAGTCCCGGGACTAAAGGTGTATGCCGCCATGCCTGGCCCACACATGTCTTTTAACTATATTAAAAAAAGTCTAATTATATCTGATTTGTGACTCATTTCTGTTACTGGCACGTTAAGTTCTTTTTCTGCAATGTTTTCTTTTTTCAATTAACTTTTAGGGGATTCTTTCTCTCTCTCTCTCTCTCTCTCTCTCTCTCTCTCTCTTTATATATTTTGATTACTTTTTTGAGACAGAGTGTCATTGTGTAGCCAAGGCTGACCTTGAACTTACTAAGTAGTCCAGGCTAGCCTTAAATTTAGCATTCATCCTAACCTAGCCTTCTGAATAGCTGGGATTACTGGAGTGCACCACAGTACCCATTGGAAGTACATTTTTAATATTAACTGTTTGTTACATATCTCATATCTCAGTTTTTACTTTTACATTTTTACAATGGAATTTTTTGTTAGACATTTGAAGTATTTATTTAGGAAATCTGCTTAATCTATAATTTAGTATTTTTAAATCATTTAGGTGGGATAACATTATATGCTCTTACATTCTTATCTAGGATGTATATTTATGGTGCTAATTTTCACATCAAGTCAGGATAAGCCAAGATTTGCAGCAGTAACAAGCTATCCCCAGTTCTGGCATAAAACAGCAGAATTCTTTCTCATTCCATGTCTGATGTGGGCTGGCAGAGGAGTCTGTATTTATCATTTCTGAGACACTGCAGACAAAAAGGCAAATCTGAGGATGGTTGTTCTGCCAGTTAAGAGTTCTGCGTCTGAAGTAACATGCTACCTCTGTTGTTAGTCTGCTGCTGCTAAGTGTTGCAAAGTGGCACCTAGCTGTTCATCAGCTTATACTTTTTACAGTTGAGAGGAAACTTTTCAGTTTTGTTGGACATCGATATTTGTAAATGATCTGTTCCTTTTTGCTGTTTTCTGTTGGGTAGGTCATTATTTTCTCATGGATGTGAAGAAGTGCTTTGGGTGTTGCATAAGCGACTCTTTTCTGTTTCGAAAATATTTCCCCCATTTGTTTTTTGTTGTTTGTTTTTCATTTTGTTATATGTAGTCTAAAAATCTTTATATAGTAAAACAAAACAACTGCCAACTGTTTCTTTTATAGTTTCTGGTTTCTCTTTGAAAAAACTTTTAAAATTCCCAATTGTTTTTACACATGTGTTCTGGGACATTATTACTTTCCTCGAATGTCTTAAATTAATCTTGTTGCTGTTACTTTGAAGTGGCAGCAGGTTCTGAGCAATAAGTGGGCATTCAGGTTCTGTCCCAACACTTTTGAGTGTTAGATCAGACCAGGTCAGGTCCCTTAGTGTTGAGGAAAACAAGCACTTTAAAAGCAACCTCTTTGCTATATCTAAAGCTGTGGCTTTTATAAGTATTTTTCTATACAGCTGTTAAAAAGACTTCTTATATATAAAATGAGGTGGGTTATTATGTGGATTTAAAGTAGCTGAGATTAAAAAAAAATTCTTTCTTCATATGTCCTGCTTCCATCTCTCACTTCCAAATGACTGAAGGCAGTTTATTCAAAGCTATATCATTTTAAATATTAGGGCATTTGAATAGGATACAGTCATTCCTCTATTTGGGGGGCAATTGGTTCTAGGACCCCTGCCAGATACCAAAATATGTGGGGGCTCAAGTCCCTTTCATAAAATGCATTTGCATATAACCCATATACATCCTCCTGTAATCTGAATCATCTCTAGATTACTTGAAATATATAGCACAATGCAGATGCTATGTTAAAGTTGCTACACTGTGCTGTTTGGGGAGTAATGGCAAGGGGAAGGTCTGTACATAAGTTTGATATAGACTTATTACCTCAGTATTTCAACCAGTGGTTCATTGAGTTTAACAGTGTGTAACCTGCAGACAAGAGGAGCTGATTGTGTATTTTTACATCAACTTATTTATTGTGTGTGTGTGTGTGTGTGTGTGTGTGTGTGTATGCGTGCATGCATACAAATGAGCCATAGCACGTGTGGAGGTCAGAGACAACTTATGGAGGTTGATTTTCTCCTTTTACCATGTGGGTTCTGGTGATAGAACTCAGCTTGTCAGGCTTGGCAGCAAGTGCATTTTGTCAGCTCTCTTTATTTACCTCTTCTTACTAGGACCTGGGTCATACTGCATTAGGGAGGGAGAGAGCATCAGAGGGAGAGAGGAAGAAGACAGCATAATAGAAATATCTTACAGATTAAAAACAGAAACTCAAATAGCACATAGACTGAGATGAGTAATTCTACTTTTTAGAGAAAAAGATAATAGCTTTAGGCTTCAGTAATTTCAGAGCACATTTAAGGGCTGGCGAGGCAACAGACTCCCCACAAATTGTCTGACCTCCACATGAGTGCTGTGGCATGTGTGTGTTTGCACACACACACACACACACACACGTGCGCACATTAACGTAAAAAAAAAAAAAGAGAACATAAAGCCCTTTTATTCTAAACTTTCCATTTAGAAGAAACTTGTATAAAAGTTGTCCTGTATAAGCCAAATGTACGCTATTTTTTTTTTTTTTTTTTGAGATCTTCAGTGTAGCCAAGGCTGACCTCAGCTCACAGTCCTCTTACCTTAGTTAGCAGGAGTGCTGGCATTACAGGTGTGTGCCACTATGCCAATGCCATGTAAGATATCCTGGATCATGCTATCAGCAGTGTAAAATCTTAAGAGTAGATGATTAGAGAGATCCTATAAAATTCTGTTACTAGTCTTAGAATATTTCTATCATAGCTATAGCTACATTTTCTTTTAAATTATATAAATATATAGATATGTGAAGAGAGTAGAGAATGAATGACGGGGAGAATAAAAGCTTCTCAGAGGACAGTGGTGCTCTGCCAGGATTGGGAACTACTGCTCTGACCTAGTTGCCCCTTGGTCAGCTGTTTGTGACACTCACCCCCACTTCAGGCTTTCCTCTGAGGCGGTGTTCTTAAACCAGTTTCTGTACAACCTGGAAAGGCCCCCCTCATACCCATTGATGGCCCTGTGCCTGTGCTTGCTTTCTCTAGATTCCCCGGGGAGAGGACTAAGACTTTGAATTTTCAGAACTTATGTTCTGTCTGTTGTAGATGCTCTATAAATTTTTGGTAAATTAAGAGATATTTAAGAGAAGGGATTAAGGTACTTGAAAGTTTTAAACTATAAGAAGCTACATGAATAGCTATAATGTCAAGAATAGTAATTTTTCAAGTTTATTTACTTTGTCTTAATTTTCAAAAACACTGTTAGACCTTTTGGGAAGAACAAGTGCTAGAAACCTGTTAGGAAGACTTTTGTCCTGTATTAAATGTGTTTCAGAGAACAGTGCTCTCTTAGACAACATACAATGTTCAACTGTTTCTCCTTACAGCTGAAGACAAGAACCTACTTGTCTGTGACTTTGGGCAGAGGTTATCTTTTATTTACAGATTTTAAGATGTATTTTCCTTAACATTTCACAAGAATGAGTCCCATCAGAGAGAAATGACTGTCCTTGTTCTCAGTTCTGTTGGTGGAGAGACAAGAGCAGCCTCAGGCTTGCCTGTCTTCTTCAGCTCTGCAGGTGAGAAGAGCAGGGCTCTGAGCATTGAGAGGAGGGCTGTGGGAGCCTGGGGGAGGATGTGTGTGAGTCAGTCCATCTTTCCCAGTCACTCATCCTTGCCATGCCTTTAGCTAAGCCACAGTAGTGATGTTCAGACTACAGCAATGATCCCTGTGCTCCCATTTCCATGGACAGTCCTGTGTCCCTGTCCCATTGAATCTGCAGCCTCTGGCCTTCTCGTAGTCTCTGGGACCTTGAGGGAGCTTGACTCCCCAGGTGCATTTCAGGAAGCCTGGAGCTCTACTTTTCTACCAGTTGTGTGGGCATCTGTCATTCAAACAGGTTTCTGTGTCCCTTAATCCATAGAGTATCTTGTGCTTTCTATCTCTATGTGCTCACTGTTATCTACATTCTTCCAGGTACCCCTCCCCACCTGGGCACACCTGTCTCCATGTATAGTGCAGACAGTATCTATTGACCCATCACCTAGAACTTGAAGTTCATCCCTTAGAGATGCCCCATTTATGGTTTGGGGTTTGTTTGTTTGTTTATTTTATGTGTATGAGTGTATTTAAGTGCACCTGTGTCACTCAGTGCCCGAGGAGGTGAGAAGAGGACATCAGATCCCTTGGAACTGGGTTACTGGTAGTTGTTAGCTGCCATGTGGGTGCTGGGAATTGAACCCTGGTCCTCTGTAAGAGCAGCCAGTCCTCTTCACTCTCTCCAGCCCCCCCCCTTTTTTGGTAAGCTAAAAGTTTTATATACCTGTGGTGTTTTGTCCTTAGAATTTAAATGTAACATTGAATGAAAAATTCAAGTCTGTTGCTAATACAAAATTTTAATTTTTCTTTGCAGGTCAACTTTGTAGTGTGCCAACTCTCTGCCTTGTTAGCAGCCATTTGGTTTCGAACTTATCTACATTCAAGCAAAACTAGCTCTTTTATAAGACACGTAGTTGCTACCCTTTTGGGCCTTTATCTTGCATTTTTTTGCTTTGGATGGTAAGTAGTTATTTTGACTATTTAGATATATTTGAGAATTGAGTGTATAAAAAGATACATTACCTAAATGTACTTACAAAGTTTTCTTTCAAGGCTTTCAACATTTTTATTTTTAGTGTAGAAACAAAGGATTAGAAATTGAATCATTCTTTAGTTTTGTCTTAGAAAAGAACTTACTACTCACAATTTATGAAAAAGTGCAAAAAAAGAATATAAAGACAATCTGTCTTAAATCTTTTAAACCACTCTGTAAATATTTTATGCTGAGACAGCCACTAAAAAATTTTTTTTGGTTGTATGTTCTTGTGGTATTTTCCCTCTGAAGCCCACGATTGACTCTCTTAACTTTTTTATTTTTTATTTTAAGATTCTACCATTAGCACATGGACTTTTGTTTGTTCTTGGTAGAAAAAAAAATTATTTGTGTTGGAAAGTTTTTACTCCTGATTCTTCACATGGGTGTGTGTGTGATTCCTTCAGTTAACTCCCATTTTCCTCACTGAGTTAACCTGCGATCTTATAATGCTACCTTTCTTGATTGTTAGTGTCTACGGGGTGTCTGACAGAGGAAGGGTAGGAAGGTGCTCAGTCACTCTCTGCATTCAGGAGAGACTCTCTATGAAAGGTCTCCTAGTGACTCCTTCCCAACTTTTCCTCCCCTGTGTGCACTCATGCTGGGTACTTAACTTGCTGAAGTGCTTACCACTCACAGAGGAGGACTCTGGGCTTGCTTTTCTGTAGGTGGCTATTTGAGATAAGAATTCCTTAAAAGTTGGAAGTGCACTCACTTGATCTCACTTTAGTGATTTTTAATGTTTGGTGTATAGCCTGTGGGACTCTTATATTGCCTGTGTGCTTGTCATAAGATGTTTTTTATTCATATGAAGGGTAGAAAACACAGTTACTTCTTAATCTGCCTCTTGCCTTTAGCAATTTGCTTTTCCTAGAAACTCAAAAATCAGTTAAGGATAATTAATCCATTGCTATAATAAATCAACTAATGATAATTGATTCCAGCTCTACCACATTGCCCTGTGACTGGCTCTCTATAGGCAAAGAAATCTATACCTCCAGTAGTAGGTATAGATTTCACCATGATCTCTTTAAGATCTAAGTATATTGTCTTTTTCACTTCTTTGATACATCAAATTTATATCCTCAAACTTTTCATGTTTCTATTTCAATTTCTTGTGGGAGGTGGTATATATATGTAAACATTATGGAACTTTTCAAACACTGAAGTACAGAGAATGGTATGATAACTGTAATACTTTCATTACCCAGCTTCACCAACAGCTAGCATTCCACTCTTCTAATCTCCCAACTTTTGTAGAGTATTTTTAAAAGATTTATTTGGGGGCTGCTGAAGTGGCTCAGCAATTAAGAGCACTGGTTGCTCTTGCAATCTGGGTTCAAATTCCAAAGCCACATGGTAGCTGACAACCGTCCATAGCTCCAGTTTCAGGGAATCTGATGCCCTCTTCTGACCTCTGAGGGCATTGCATGACGTGGGTGCACTTACATGTAGGCAGTTCACATACAATTTTAAAAAAATTTAAAAAAGGATTTATTTATATTTTAAGTTATTTGTGTGTGTGGGGTATGTGCATGTGAGTGCAGATGTTCATGGATGCTAGAGGTGTCAGATTCCGTTGGAGTTACAAGTGGTTGTTAGCTGCCTGACATGGGAGTTGGGAACCAAACTTGAGTCCTCTGTAAGAGCAGTACATGCTCTTAACCTCTAAGTCATCTTTCCAGTGCCCTTTTAATTTTGAAGCATGTCTCAGTCTATATTTCACTCACAAATGACTTAAGTATTCCATATATATTTGTAGTATGTTTTCATGAGGGGTTGGAGAAGACTTCTAACTCAGATTGGTCCAGAGATGTACTTTACTTTGTGGTCTAGGGAAAAAGTAAATGAGTGCAAGGAATGTCCAGGTACAAGGAGGTAGGGCCAGTGTTCTAGTTTACTTTCTGTTGCTATGGTGAGTACCATGACCACCTTTGGGAGGAAAGGGTTTATTTCATCATACACTTCCACATCATGGTCTATAATTGAGGGAAGCCAGGGCAGGAACCTGGAGGCATGAACTGAAACAGAGACCATGGAGGAATGCTGCTTACTAGCTTGCTTCCTCTGGCTTGCTCAGCCATTTTTCTTGTTCGGCCTAAACCCATCTGCCCAGGGATGGCATATCTCATAGTGGACTGGGTCCTTCCACATCAGTTAGCAGTCAAGAACATACCCTCACAGACATGCTCACAGGTCAGTCTGATGGAGGAAATTCCTCAGTTGAGGTTCCCTCTTCCCATGTATCAAGTTGACAAAAACTAACCAGCATAGCCAGAGCTGAGTAAGTTTACTTAGCTGTCCTTTACTGAGACTTCTTCCCAGGAAGTGCTTGTTCTCCTCTGTTAAGTCTTCTTGGATACTTTGTAACACTGTGTCGCAAAGTTACTGGGCTTCAATGTCAATGTTAAATTGCCTTAAGTTTCAAGTTATACATGGTAACAAGATTTTTCTTTGCTTTTTAAAATTCTTTATTCTTGTCTTTTTTTTTCTGTAGCCTCAGCTGGCCTTGATCTCAGAGAGATCCACCCGTCTCTGCCAGCCTCTGCTTCAATTAAAGGCGAGCGCCCTTAGCCACTACACCTAGTGTTTGTTCTTGTCTTCAAGGAGAGACTTTGTATTGATAACCCTTCAGTAGTTGGAATTAGCTAATGGGGAAGTATTCTAGATTATTCATTAGTTTTGCATTTGTTAGCACTTTTGTTTTTAGGCTCAAAGACAATTGCAACCACTGATTTTTATTTACAACTTTCTTTGGAGAGCATGCTTGCTCTATAAATACAATCGATCATTTTACCTACTTCTATTTTGTCTCCCCCTTTTTCTTTTTTGCCTACAAGTTTTTTTTTTAATGTGCTTTTGAGAAGCACTTCTTTTTAAAAATGTTTTCTTAATTTTATGTGTATGAGTGTATTTCCTGCATGTATGTAAGTGCACCCATGTCATGCAATACGTTTTTTTAAAAAACAATTATACTTATTCATTTAAATGCCTTTGATAAGAATATAGGATAATGAGGGGCAGTGTGATGGCTCAGTGGGCAAAGGTGCTTGCTTCCAAGCCTGAGGACCTGAGTTTGATCCCAGGAACCACATGTTGGAAGGACAGAATTGACTCTCACAAGTTGTCCTCTGACCTCCACATGCATGCCTACATACCCCCCCCCAATAAATAAATGTAATAAAAAATCTCAAGAATAATACAGGGTAATAAAAGTTTAGACTTTGAAGCCAGACAGACCTGGATTGAGTCTCAGGGCTTTGGACATGGTATTTAGCCCCCTTAGATTTACTTTTGTCATCTATAAGATAGAACCAGAGATTAATTACCATGAGGCCTGAAACCCTAGCACTACAGAAAGAGCATGGGACTGGTATTCAGACTTAGTCATCTGTTACAGGCTGAGTGTCCCTTATCTGAAATTTTTGGGGACCAGAAGTGTTTCTGATTTTGAAGTATTACAGATCTTGGAATATTTACATAGGCTTGTTGTGATATTCTAAAAATCTGAAACTTTTTGAGTGGATTTGTGGATTAGGGATGCCCATATTACCATCATCTGGTTGGTGATCCAGATTGGGGCTTTCTATCTTTGTCCCATCTCCCTGTTACTCTTTTTCATGTAGTACTGAAATAGCTGCTTATTTGTATCTCTTGCTAGACTGGAAGCTCTCTGAAGACAGACTATCTTGTGTACTCTTGTATTTCCAGGGGCAAGGACAGTGGTAGGATACTTGCTTGAGCATGTTTGAGTCTCTGTGTTTGTCCCTCAATGCTGCCCTCCACCAAAGAAAGACAGAGTAAAAGCTAGTTGAATAATCAAAGGTGTTTTTGATCTTTTTAAAACTTGTGTTTCAGTTTGTTAGAAATAAAGTCTATACCTGTCTTTAGTGTTTCTTGAAATTCAAAATAAATAAAAATGGGTTAGATAAAGCCAAGTTGAAGTTTTGGGATAAATCATTGTTTTATTTTCAAAGTGCCTAAGTAGTTTGAAAGATTATGATACACAATTGACCTTATTCCACCTTTGAAGACTCAGTCAGTGGGTATTTGGCCAGAAACAACTTGAGATTTTGTGTGAGCTAGAGAACAAATTCTATGACTTTTGGTTCTCAACTTCAAAATCATGAGGGTTGGATAGAGTTGTCCTAACTCCACTTAAGATAGACTGATTTTTTTTTTCTTTACCAATAACACTTGGATGCTTTCTATGATGGATAACCTAGTCAACACTTTGCCTGTGTTTGTAATCTTGAAAAGCCTTAAGTAGCTGGCATATGCTTATTTACTATGCACGTTTGACTAATGAGGAGAAACAATGAGTAGAAGAGGAACCTCATGTTGGTTGTAGATTCAGCAGTATAGAGATGAATTCAGAGCAGGTCAGTGCTGACAAACAGGTGGCTGCCCATATGTTACACTGCACCCAAAAGGTTGCTAAGCACCTGAAGGCCATCAAGGTACCAGAATACTGTCTGAGAAATAAAACTATTAGCTTCAAAGTTATCCCATGTCTGTATGCTGCAAGGAAATTTATCTAGAAAAGGAACAGTTTTCCTTAACAGTACGCAAACATTGCTTTTTTTCCCTTAAGTGCCTATGATGCATTTTACTGCCCATTTTAAAAGTCCTTAAAAATACCTAGAATTCCCCTTCAACATGTTCACATGGTCTGTTAGTGAATTGTTACTGTTGACCATAAATAGGAAGCAGGTGATTTTGAAAACTGTATATTTTAATAATTGTTTAATTAATTATTAATAGTAATTATTATGATTATTGGTCTTTTGGAGACAGGGTCTCCCTGTAGTTCTAGCTGTCCTGGAACATGCTTTGTAGACCAGGCTGACATCGATCTCATAGAGATCTGCCTCCTGAATTCTGGGATTAAAGGCATGTGCTACCATACCTGGCTTAATTAATTGCTTTAAAGTTTCATTCTATTTCCATTTATACTTGAGTGGCTTTTCCCATCTCACAGGCCTCTGGTGATAGCAGCACTCCAGGCTGTTACTGTTTTCTGTGTGTGTGTGTATATGGGGTGTTTATGTGTAAGGGGGACGGAGATGTAGACTGGCTTACTCTATACAGTGGGTAAAGGATGTGTGTTCTATGGGGCTGCCTCAGGGCCTACTCTGTTTTGAACATGTCTATGAAAAAAATGTGTTCAAAAATTTAAGCAAATTTTCTAATTTGAGTTACTAGATATTCTATAATGATGTAAAACCAACTTTAATCCTATGTTAGGATCCTTATAAATAACTTGTGCATAATGGTTAGGAAATTTTACCATAAATCATGCCACTAAAGGGAGAAAGTTGCAAGAGGGGAAGAGCATGTGAGCACATGCATGTGTGCAGTGTGTAATCTCAGGGGTTGGGGGTGGTGGTTTGGATTGGGTTTAAGTCCAGAGTTTCCAGTCTTGTTTTGCCTGAGGTTTGGGAAGTAGTAAATAGATAAATCAAGTTTCTCATTAAATGGTTTATTTTGTGTCATATAAGCCAGAATGCTTTATAAGTACATTTTAGTAAATTAGCAAATGACAGGACTTTTAGAAGGAAGTTATTTGACTGGAGACCCCATGCTTTGAGACTAGATTTGAGTGATTCTTAGTAAATTGTCATACTTAGTATTTTTATATTTTGTGTGTGATATTTTTTTAAAAAGATAAGGACAGTAAAAAGCTGGTATTGGAGAACTTTGGGGAATAGCTGGCATCTGTTTCTGTTTTCTGAAATCCATTTTTTTTTTCTTTTTTGGTCTTTTTGAGACATGATCTCCTTGTAGCCACAGCTGTCCTGGAGCTCACCAAGTAGACCAGGCTGGCCTTGAACTCACAGAGATCCGCCTGCCTCTGCCTCCTGAGTGCTAGGATTAAAGGTGTACATCACCACTCCTGGCTCTGAAATCCATATTTATTATTCCTTTTAAAATTATTGTGCCTTGAGTTATAAAGAAAGCTGTAATCCTCAACACATATGACCCCAACTGCATTCATGTTGCTAGATTGTGAGGAGTTCTGGAATGCTTGTAGGTGTTGGTTTTATTTATGCAGCTCCTGGGGCCTAAGGTATGGGATTCCCTCTCCAGGGTGTTCACAGAATGTCTTTTGGGTTTGGAAGTTCTTATTCCTTATTTTTGATATGGGAATATTCTGGGTTTGTACTTAAGTACTTTTTCACCTACAGTATTTGACCTCGATGTCTACGACTTCTTCTAATGGCACTTTCACTTTTTGTAGGTATGCCTTACATTTTCTTGTACAAAGTGGGATTTCCTACTGTATCATGATCATAATAGGAGTGGAGAGCATGCACAAGTGAGTATTCCCTTTATGTAGAAATATGCTTTTCACTTTAATAGAATCGGATCAAAATAGAGTTGTATTTATTACACTAAAATACTTGTGAATTACAATAATGTTAAGGAACTGTCATGAATATAAAACGAAAATCATTGGTATGTATAACTCTTCTGTTTACTTAGGGCAGAGTTTCAACCTCAGCACTGACATTTGAAGATGGAAAGTCTTTGATGTTTAAGACTAACTGCATTGTGGGATCTTTAGTATTATCCCTGGCTTCCACCCACTAGACGCTAGGAGAGCCCCAAGTTATGGCAACCACAGATGTTCCCAAATACTTTCAGATGTCCAGTAAGGTCAAGATTGCCTCTGTTTAGCAGCCCTTGGTTTAGTCTATAAGTGATAGCAGTGGGGAACTGGACTGAAGTGAATAGATTTAGAAGGTAAATTTGGGACTGAGTAATCATTAGTGGGAACTCCAAGAAGGAAAGAAGGTATCAAGGGGTGCCCTCAGTTCCTGGCTTGAGCAATAGAGGAAATGGAAGCAGATTCTCAAGGTAGGGGATTCTGGAAATAAGGAGCATATTGAAGGCAGTAGAGCATTTCAAGCCCCTAAAACAGTGCTTTCTGTAGTAAGCATTTCATGAGTATTTCCTGAGTAGATGAATGTTGACTCAAGTAACTATGAGATGCATGATAGGAGGGGAATACTTGGTAGTCATGTGGTCAGCTGGAAGTGTAAATTTTGGAGCAGCATTATATAAATGGTACCTGGTTGAAACCCAGGGAGAGTGGACCAGCAGACCCTGCTAGTTCTATAATACTGACAGGGGACATTTGACATACGTACTGTGTTTCTGAATTCTGAAATACATATGGCTACAGGAGCTTTGCATAAGAACTCGGACCCCTTGCTTTTGAACAGCACTTCTCTAATTTTATTTTGCATCTTGTGTGTTGGGCCTTATTGGCCTTCCCTTCTGTTGTAATGTGCTGTTTATTGATTACTCAGGGTTCTCTAGAGGAGCAGAAGCAATAGTATGTAGTAAAAAAGAGTGACTTGTAGTCAGAGGCTAGATAGTCCCACAGTGGCCATCTGCACCTGAAGAGCCCAAAAACCTAGGTAGTATTCAGTTTGAGGGAATGGAGGCCTCAGAGCAGAAGGGACCAGTGATGGAGTTCCAGTCTGAGACTGGAGGCCTAGAGAGTCACTGGTGTGAATCCATACTAAAAAGCTAGAGTCTGGTACCTGCAGATGATAGTGACAGCAGTGGACACCTGCTCAGGAAGACCTGAGCCCACATACCCTGCCTGGCTTCCTCCTCCTTCTACTTCTGTTCTGTTGGTGACCCTGTTGGATGCTATTGCCCTCATTTAGGGCAGGTCTTCCTTATTTACTGTCCCACATGCCGGTTGTTTCTGGAAATACCCTCACAGACACACCTAGAAGTACGCTTGCTCTACTAATCCCCTAGGAATCTCTCATCCTCATCAAGTTGACATTCAAGATTAACCACAGCAGGTGTCCTTGTCCTCAGTCCTTGTCCTTGACCTCCTTGTCTTCCTTGTCTCCTCATCTTCTTTGAGACAGGATCTCACTATGTGTCTCTGGTTGGCCTGGAACTCATTATATAAACCGGCTAGTCTCAAGCACATAGAGATCTGCCTCTTGGAGTGCTGAGACTAAAGGTGTGTGCCACCATGCCCAGCAAACAGCCAGTTTCTTAAATGGTGAATGAAATGCTTACCACTTTCTTGTTATAGCTCTGTCTCTCTGTCTCTGTCTCTGTCTCTGTCTCTCTGTCTCTGTCTCTATGTGTGTGTGTGTGTGTGTGTGTGTGTATGTGTGTGTGTGTATATAAAAGGGAAATGAACTAATGATGAAGCTAAACCTGATGTTTAGCACTTAAGAGTATAGAGTGTTTTTATTTAAAATAACATAAAAAGCCAGACAAGTGGCTCACATTAGTAATCCCAGTTTTGGTAGAAGGCTGGATATGAGTTTGAGGCCACTGTGGGCTATTTAGTGAGACTTTGTCTCTAAACAGCAACACAGTAACAAACAATAATATAAGTAGAATAATAAAGATAGAATGTAAAATCACTATGCATGAATTAGTGTTATTTTATGTATATCAGAAATGAATGGTCCAAATGCAATTTTAAAAAATTGATTAAGGGGCCGGAGAGATAGCACAACAGTTAAGAACACTGTTCTTGCAGAAGACCCGGGGTCAAATGTCAGCACCCACATGGCAGCTAACAACTGTCCATAACTCCAGTTCCAGGGGATCTGACAGTCTCTTCTGTCCTCTATGGGCATTGCACGACATGGGTGCACTTACCTACATGCAGGTAATATACACGTACCACATAAAATAAAATAATAAATAAGGGCTGGAGAGATGACTCAGCAGTTAAGAACACCGACTGTTCTTGTGGAAGACCTGGGTTCGAATCCCGGCATCCACATGGCAGCTAATACCTGTCCATAACTCCAGTTCCAGGGGATCTAACAGCCTCTTCTGTCCCCTCAGGCATTGCATGACCCGGGTGCATTTACCTACATGCAGGCATAACACTCATACACATAAAATAAAAATAATAAATAAAATATTAAAAAAAATTAAAAATATTATAAAAATTGATTCATGGTAACTGGGCATGGTGGTATAGGCCTTTAGTGCCAGCACTTGGGAGGCACAGGCAGGTGGATATCTGTGAGTTCAGTGCTAGCCTGGTTTATATAATGAGTTCCAGGCCAGTCAGGACTACACAGTGAAACTCAGTCTCAAAAAAGAAAAAGAAATCCATTTATGGGACTGGAGAGATGACTCAGCAGTGAAGAGAACTTGCTCTTAGCTGGGTATGGAGACTGAGGCCAGCCTGGTTTATATAGTAGATTCCAGGCCAGCTGGGAGACCTTGTCTAAACAAGCAAGCAAGCAAACAAACAAACCCCAGAAATAAAATTCTCACACTGGAAAGAAATATATTACTGAGAGAAACAAAGAAGACCTGATAAATGGAGAGATGCACTGTGTTCACAGGTTGGAAGTGGTTAAGGTGGCAGTTCTCCATGTTTGAATATCAGTAGCAGGCCTCTTTGTAGCAGTTGACACACTGACCCTGAAACTTACGTAGAAATATAAAGGACAGAGTAGGAGGGCCCACACTATCTCATTTCAAAACCTGCCATAAAGTTAGAGTAATCAAGACGGAGCATAGTCACATGACCATGTCCCCTTCAGGGCCATCTTGCTTGCATACTTGGTGCTGTGCTCCTCAGCACTGTGAATGTGTTGGAGCACAGGCCCCACTGGCTGTCTTTATACTGCTGCAGCCACAGGCCTCGCAGAGTACCTGGCACATGGTGGGAGGTGGTGGGGGGAGTGTGCTTTCAGTATTTCAGTGAGTATAAACTCATTCATAGGGTAGGTTTAGGATACAGTCTGCCTCTTCATCTTCTGCTAAACTCTTGGTCTGTTCTCGGAGCTGAGTGTACTTCCTTTCTTAGAAAGCATTTTGTCTCTTCCTTCCACAAGTTTTGTTTACTCTGTGCCCTGTGCCTGAAGTTTTCTTTTCCCATCACCTTCCTACTGACTTTTTTAGATGTTGTCCTAGACTGCAAATTCTGTGACAGCAGTCATTGCCATGCCTGCTTTATTTTCTGGATATGGTAAATCACCTGAGAGATTTCTCAGCATATGCTCCCTGAATGAATGAATGAATGAATGAATGAATGCTAGAGGAATAATTGCATGTCTTCTGCCTGATAGCAAATCCTGTCCAATTGACCTCCAAATTCTTGCTCACTAGCCACAGCCTCTGCATCCTGTAGTGTCATTGGCTTACAGTGACATTGCAGCCTTGCCCTGCAGGGGTCGTGTCATAGTTACTGCTTATCCCCCCTTCCTCCCTTTCAGGAGCAGAGTCCTCCCATACCGTGTACCTAGAACATCTGCTGCTGGGTTGTGTTTCTCTCTTCCAAGGAGAGAAGAGGGCTGGATAAGGAGGGAGTGGAAGAGGTGGGAGCTTTAGGCACACCTTGCTGGGTTTAGGAAGTCATTTTCCCTAGAGAAGGAAGCACAATTTGTGTGGGTTCTGTGGTATTTTGATGTTCTTTTCTAATGTGCTAAATAGGCTTTTGTCCATGGGTATGGGAACCAGAGTGCCCTTCTTGTATTACTTAAATTTTTTTTTTTTGGTATGGGAAAATTTTGTTTTGAGTTCTAAAAAGACAGTCTCAGAATTTTGGAACACAATATAAGGGAACCTCTATTATTTCACTATTAAACAGAAGAAATGTAGGCTGATTAAAGAGGGAGGAGTGGGAAAGTGTGTTGGACTTGTGAAGTTAAGCTAAAATACTTTTCTTGTAAGTTGGCAAGTCATTGTCAACAAAATTAGTGACCTAAAGATAAAAATGTAAAAAATGTGAGTGTCCACAGTAAAATTGCAAATATTTAATGTGTTGCCGTGCAGTGTGGGGGCTACTTCTAAGAGCTCTAAGAAAGGGGTTTGTTTTAGCTACTTTAGTGTTGGCTCAGAGATTCAGAGGGTTTCAATTCATCATGGTGATGCAGATTATGTTGGTAGGAGCTGTGGCAGAGAGTGTTACATCAAAGCCCACCAGGAAGCAGGGGAGCAAGTGTACTGCCTATCACCTTCAAAGTTCCATATCTAGTGACCTTCCCTAGCTCCACTTCCTCAAGATTCCACAGCTTCCCAGAACAGCGCCACCAACTAGGGAAGAAGTGTTCAAAACATGAGCCTCTGGGGGACATTTCAGATTCAAACTATAACAGACTCCCTTCTAGGGGCTGAGCTGCCCATCAGTGCAGACTACCTTTCATTGTGTCCCACAGGGTTTCTAGAAGCTCAAAGATAGTGTTGATGTGATGTGGTCCCTACTCTTCCCTACTTGCATTTGGACAACAGATATATTTGTTACACTGATGATGGTACCCTGTGATGAATATAGAATGCTTGCTGTGCCTCCTCATGAAGCTTATGATCTGGCTGCCATTGGTGTGCCCCCAAAGGCTAAGGAGGAGGGGGACTGGCCAAAAAAGAACAAAGTGCAAACTGAATGTCAGATGCTGATGGTATGTTCAGTAAAATAAAAAGCTAACATAATTATTTTAAAATATTAGCTTGCTTTATTGATGATTAAATTCAGCAGCAGACTAGATTTTATGGGCATTGGCTTGGAGCCAAATATATATGAGACTGAATTCAAACTCTGCTGAATTTCCACTAGTCTTGGGATTAGGCCTTTCTAGGTTTGCCTTGGATTAAATCAGGCAGAGGTGTTTCAACTTGTGGATGAAACATTTTCAGAAGTCTCTCTCAGTTACACAGAGTCTCGCTGGATCTTTCTCCTGAAGTTGGTGTCTTGGTGGAGCCTGTCCCAAGTATTCATTCTGTCATATTTAGCCACCATGACAGCTCATTTTTATTTGCCCCAGTATGAACTGAAATATTTTGTTAATTTTTCTTGTGGTTGTTGGACATACAGATGATAAGCTTCTTAAGGGAAATTACTTGTTATATTCTGTTCTATTGAGTGGATATTTGTAACATTTGGTTTTGAATGTATTTTTGCTTGGTTTGGGTTGGGTATGGGTTCCTGTTGCTTACCTAAGAGGCTAATAGATGGGGGCTGGAGAGGTGGGTCAGTGACTAAGATCACTTGCTGCTCTTAGAGACGACCCGGGTTCTGTATCCACATAGCAGTTAACAATCATCCTTCCCTCCAGGTACAGGAAATCTGACACCTTCTTCTGGCCTCTGCAGTCATTGCATACATGTGGTATACTTACATACATCCAGGGAAAAACACTCATGCATATAAAATAAAAAAGACTTCTAGACAAGTCATATTCCCTTCTAATGGTGTCCCTGAGTGCCATGCCTGATGCTTGTAGTGCTGTGGGAGTGTTCTCTGCCCCTCTCCTTACTTGCCTTTCTTTTTGGACTCCCCATAGAGCAGTGCACGCACTGTGCGGCAGGGTGTGGTAGAGTTGGAGAAGGGAGAGGCAGTTTTAGCAAACAGTCCTAGAGTCTACTTTTTGTGTTATCTGCTAGTGCTAATGAGTCTCCTACAATGTGGGTTCCTAGATAAAACTGCCATCAGAACCCCTAGGAATGGGTGATGCTCTCAGAGCCATCTGGTAGGCAGAAGCCTCAAGCCATTTGGAAATGGGTTCTTATGAAGCTAATTAGCAGTGGTTAGTGGCTCAGCTATAACTCTGGGGAAAATACTAACTTCTCTGAGGGTAATCTTGGGATCCTGTGAGAGACAATCCCATGTGGCAGGAAGGAAAGTGGACTTAACATTTTTTTCTTTAATGCTCCCTGTGTACTGTATTTGAAAGCTTTTCACTGTTTTGGAATAAAGGTGCAGACTCTTTGGGGATTATCAATACTAGTCTAAATCCTGCATTTCAGTTTAGAGAATTTAAGACTGGATTTTAGTTAAAAACTATAGGCAGTTCTCAGATCGGTTTTTAATATTGCCTTCACAACAGTTAATGTTTCAGCTTTTGCTGTTTTATCAGTCACTGCTAGCACGGGCACTGTTATACTTAGCAACAGCTTTCCAGGTGGATATAGTTTACTCATTCCACCAAGATCTAGCTTTCTGCTTTTAAAAATAATAATCATATATTATTTAAAAACATGATAGTTCTAATAATCTAAAATGAGGCCATTACTTGTTAGTAAAGGACAAGGATTCATCTTGTGGCTTTGGGTGCATCCAGAAACTAATATGACTTTTGTCCCAAGAGTCTAATCCTTGTCAGAATACTGAAGAAAAAAAATTAAGATGCTGTGTAACAGATAATGAGTAAGTCCTATTGCTTGTTTTGAGACCATGCCATTGGCATAAAAACTGGGGTCCATGTTAGAGTTTTCTGGAGGGGGGGAGCATGAATGCTGGTCTTTTAAAATTATTTATTTACTAATTTATTTATTTATTCTTGAGCTTTAGGTAAGAACTAAACCTGTTTTGGTGAGACTGAGCTTGCCCAATATGTTAATCCACCTGTGGTGTGGTATATCCTAGGTGTCTAGATCTGACAGGCAAGAAGAGCCTTTGGACTTTGAACTTGTGTGACACTGAGTGTTTTTGTATGTGTTTTGTTTTTAAATATTCCTTTTACCTATTGGGAGAGTCCTGTGTTGGAGATATTGCTATGTACTGTTCAGGCAAGGAAACAGGTTCCATCAAGCTAAGTCACTTGAACAAGGTCATAAAATGGATCACTAGCAGCCTTTGTCTCAGATAGGGGCTCAGTGGGGACACTGGGTGGGTTATTGAGGGTGTGATTTATTTGAAGAGTTATTAATGCCACAGACAGACAAAAGCATGATAGAGACCCTGGGGAGAGGAAATCAGGGTCCACATGGCAGAATGGATGTCTCTTCTTACACCTTTCTGAGGATGGGAGAAATTTCACAGCACAAGCCTGAAGCCAAGCTCTCTTAATTCCAGCAAGAGGGAGAGAAGGGAGTGGGGAGCAGGATGTGGCACCAATACCCACTTTGATGTAATTGACTTCTCAGGTGAGAAACTCTGGCATCTGGAAGTCCTAGCTAGGGATCCACAGATGGTATCTTGGATGCTGTGAGAGAGGTGTGTCTGTGAGATGGGACCTGCTGCTGCATGTATTGTGACCTAAGCAGCAGATGGATTCTAACATCACATTCTTACATGTGGAAGTCTGTCAAAGCTATCTGCATTGCTGGAATTTAATAGCTTGCTTATTTACTCAGAGTCCCTAGAATTTTTTAGTTAAATAAAAATATTTTCATTAGCTTATCATTTAGCATAATTTCTTGATTTTTTTTAAAAAGAATAACATATCATTGAGACATTGTATTGTGACCTTTTTGTAATCATCTTTCTCAGAATATAGTATTTTGGGGAGTCTTCTGAAAAGATTTTGACCTTTAAATGCCTAAATAGTAGTGATTTCCATCTCTGGACTCTCCCCTTTATTTACAATTGCTCAGAAGTTTATACATGCTTTGCTTGAGGTTGATTATTTTAAAGGTTATAAATATAGACTTTTAGTGCTTTAAAGTTAGTTGATTAAGAATAGACTTTTAAAACAAATTTGTGTAGGGAAGAAACCAGAGATTTTTTTTGGGGGGGGGGTTCTTTTTGAGACAGGGTCTCCCTGTAGCCCCAGCTGTCCTGGATCTCACTATGTAGACCAGGCTGGCCTTGAACTCACAGAGATCCCACCTGCCTCTGCCTCCTGAGTGCTGGGATTAAAGGTGTGTGCCACCACGCCTGGCCTGGAAGAAACTAGAGATTTTAAAAAATTATTGCTTATTGCTTATTAAGCAATCCTTTTAGTGTACTTACAGAAATAAAGGCAAAGGATAACAGAGCACATTTGTGATGACCTAAAAAAGTGCCTGGCATTTAGGTGAAAGGGCATTAGAAGAGTCAGCAGGAGCATCCATTTCCCATTATGAAAACAGCATTGGTTTAAATGTAATGATGCCCCAGAAAGGAGATGGGAGGGTTTATCTTCTCCAGACCTAGAAATTAGCCTGAGGCTTACCCAGTATGTGCCTCTGTGTGATTTGCCTTAGGAAGCAGATAACAGAAGCTAGATGGAATTGGTACTATTTGCCTTTCAGAGTTCTTTTTAATCTCCTCTAGAGTTCATATATTGTGGAACAGTTTCCTTTTGCAACTCAAAAGATTAGAAAGCTGTTTGACTAGGAGAATACCAAGCTCCACCCTGTCTTACATTTTTCTTAGACATTATGGCTTTAAAGTGTTTAGAAAACAAATTTAAATTAAGCACTTTTTTGTAGCTACTTGAATCTTTAAAGCACAAAATGTTGAGTCTACAGAATTGGCATGACTGAATTAATCTTAAATAGGCATAGGTGGTTCACTGATCCTTTTTTTTTTACCCCCCCCTAGTAAATTGGAGGAGGGGAAAGGGACAATTGACTGAAAATGTAACCCTGACTGCATACTGTAGACCAAGCTGGCCTTGAACTCGTAGCGATCATCCTGCCTCTGCCTTCATATGCTGGGATTAAAGGTTTGGGCCACCATGATGGTGGCCACACTGGTGGCAGCTGTAGGTTTTTTGTTTTGTTTTGTTTTGTTTTGTTTTTAACACCTTGCCCACATGAATGTGTACACACATCTCCACAAACAAAGATTTTTAAGGTGAAAATACAGGTACCTCTTGGGGAATAAAAATGCAGGGTGAAGAGGAAGGAGGAAGTAACAGAAAGGAAGAGATGTAGGAAGGTGAGCACTGGCAGGAGTCTGGCCTTAGTGGTCTGCAGACCATACTGGGCAGAGAACCTTCTGCTGTGTCTTGTCCCATTCATTCTTACCGTAGCCCAGGGCATCAACACCACCCTCATTTTTGGTCTTTG
The DNA here is from genome assembly GCF_000622305.1 of Nannospalax galili. Taxonomy (NCBI): domain Eukaryota; kingdom Metazoa; phylum Chordata; class Mammalia; order Rodentia; family Spalacidae; genus Nannospalax; species Nannospalax galili. The sequence continues at coordinate 6,843,594 of NW_008352891.1, forward strand.
GACCAAGAGTCAAGTTAGGAAGTGGGAATAAACCCTCCCTTCCTCCTCCCACATTATAGAACTGCCTTGGCTTCACTTCCCTCCTGGGTTGTTCAGGGTACTGGATGTTTCTAAAGGATCTGAGATGGTACTTGGCATGTGGTAAGACTCCAGTAAAAGGAGGTGATCATCTCTCATTATGGTCTCCCTCCTGACACCTTGGGCCACTGCTACCACTCTTTTGTCCATTGTCTTATACCCCGCCTCTGATGTTACTCTTCCAGCTGGTTCCTGACCCCTTCCCTGTCCTGTGCCCTACTGCCCAGGTGATCTTTCTAAATGTCTGTCTGATCACCCCTCTCTTTCACTTCAAACTTTGGATTGGTTCCCATTAACATGGCTGCTTAGCAGTGCCTTTGTGGCAGCCCCCGCCTGCCAGTCCATTCTGAGTTCACAGCACAGGCTCCTCAGCAGTGGCGGCCAGCCATAATGAACCATTTGTAGCTGCACACACACATACCCTATTGTTCCACAATCTACTCCTTCATGTTTGCAGGAGACCCCCACCTCCACATGAATTCCTGCCATCCTTTCACAGCCCCGCCTGTTTGTGACTCTGGGATGAAGCTCTTTCCCCTCTTCCCTTGCACAGCTGATAAACTGTACATAAGATGTTGCATGAGCACCAAGGCTCAGTCCAGCTTCTCTTACTCACCTGTATTCTCAAAAGTTACTTGACCTCTGTAACAACCAAGTAACATTTGTAAATTAGGATTGATAATGGTAACTATTTCATAGAATTGTGTTGGGAATTAAGTGAGAAACTGTAGTTCATTAACTTTTAAGATGCCATTTGTATTAGTCACTTTTCTGTTGCTGTGATAGAAATACTGACAAAAGCAATTTATAGAAGGAAGAATTTATTTGTGCTTACGGTTCCAGGGGAATTACAGTCTGTCATGGCAGGGAGGCATGGTGGCTGGAGGTGGCTGGAGCAGGAGCAGCAGAAGCTAAGCTCTCACATCATCATGCAGACACAGGAAGCAAGAGAGCACAGACCCGTCTGGCAAGGCTTAAGAACTCTCTAAGCCCACCCCCAGTGACATGCTTCCTGCAGGATAGCCACACCTTCTAAAACCTCCCAAAACAGTGCCATCATCTTGGGACAAAATGTCCAAATACTTGGAGCCTATTGGGGACATTTTCATTCAAACCACCACATTCCACCCCTTGGCCCCTTGAGGTCAGTCAAGTCTACATAGTGAGTTCCAGTCCATTCTGGGATACATAGTGAGATGCTGACTCAGAAAACAAAACAAATTAGTGCAGAACTACCATATGATCCATAATTCCACTGCTAGGTATATACCCAGAAGAAGTGGTATCAGTGACTCAGAGAGATCTGCATGCCCATGTTCCACTATTAACAGCAGCCAAGACGTGAAGTCATCACGAGAGTCCATCAACAAATGAATGGGCAAAGAAAATGGGGCATGCATGTATAGTGGAATACTGTTTAGCCATGAAAAGTTACAATCTTATCATTTGTCATATGTGTCTAGAAGACATGTTGAAACATGCCAGATACGGAGGGACAAAGTCTGATGATTTCACTCATGTGGAATCCACAGTTGCTGTCATAGACTACAAGAGGGTTACCATTGTCTGGGGAGTTACATAGATATTGGTACAAAGTTATGTTAGCTACCAGAAATAGGTTCTGATGCTCTGTTGCACAGTAGGGTGACTGAATATTTTACCAAATATCTCAGAATTGCTAGAAGAAAGGATTTTCAGTGTTCTTACCACAGAAAATGATAAATGTATGAGGTGATCAGTATGCTAAATAGTTTGTGATTATTATGCAATGTATGCATGTATCAGAACATGACAGTATGCCACATAATCATTATGTGTCAGTTAAAAACAAGCAAACAGAAAAAGTGGGATCCTGGAGGGATGGTTGAGTGGCCTGTAGAGGACAGCATCATTCTAAAGTACCTAGAAACTGAAGGAGAGGCCTCTGAATCCTGCATGAAAATGGCATCACGTCTTATGGTGGTAAAGGAGGTGGTTTTAGATTTTCTCCATCAGTGTACCTAACACAGAGACAAGTTCCCATTGATAGAACTCTTTATTCTCCAGTGAGGAATGACTTCACTAGGAATAGATAAGCATCCAGGTTGTAGATGTGTCTAGGTTGTAGACTTTAATTTAATTCTCACAGAAAGTATTTCCATTCTAGTCCCCAGAAACCCCCATTTAAACTGATAGATCTCCAGTTGAAGTCAGTGTATCTTCTCCCCCAAACCCAAACAGCTATAAAGCAAGCTGGAACTTGATAAAACCATTATTGAGCGCTGAAAATTGACCAAAAGCAAACAGCAATCTGAGAAGCAATTGTTTATAAGAAAGTGCCGACTTTTCATGTAATCTGTAGTATTCTTGCTTGGGTTTGCCCTGTTCCCATCCCTTGGCAGAGTTGTTCTACCAGGGCAGGCCTAGACATGCAAACAGTACCTTTGTTTCTGGCTGGATTGGAGTAGAGGGCAAAAAACCCTGTGTACAGGCTGATAGAGAATATCCTCGCTTAGCCTGGGTTTGTATGTTTACAGGAATGTCTGGGAAATGAGAGAATCATAAAGGACTTCTGTCTCCATACAATCCTGGATGACTGTAGGGGGCTTGAGAGGCCTCCAACAGTGAGAGCAGGGCTGACTTGAAGTATATGGAACCCTGAATGATCTGTCACATACCACTCATGAGAGATTCAAGAGATGATGCTCAAGCTTAAGAAATAAGCATAAAAACATCATGATGCTCAAGGTAGTCAAATTGCAGAGTTCCTGTTCTTACATAATCCAACATAACAAGATTAAAATGTAAAGAAATATGAGAAATGGGGAAAAAAACTAGTCAATTGAAACTGTCCTTTAAGTGTACCCAGGTGTTAGATTTACAAGACGTCTTGAAGACAGCTATTACACGTACATTCAGAGAATTAAAGGAAGATAATGATGACCATGACTAGAGAGATGGAGAACAGCAGTGAAGAAATGGAAACTATTTAAAAGAACTAAGTGAAAACAATTGAAAAATAAAAACTAAGAATTTACCATATGGAAGTATCTCCTTAGTTGCAGTTCCATGCTTTGAGGTTTTAATTACATGCAACACGAGTATAAAAATAGTGAATGGAAAATTCTAGAAATAACAAATCTTATGTTATATATCATTCCAAGTAGTGCGAGGAAGTCTTGCTCTGTGCCACCACGAATGTGAATGAACCCTTTGTCTGACGTATCTGTGCTCAAAGGCCACCAGTACATGCTTCAAACCACAGAAAAGTGTCATAGCCTATACTCCCATCAGTTAGCCACTTAGTAGCTGTTTTGGTTATTAGATTGACTGTGAGTTGTATTTGAATAACCATCATTTTACGCAGTAGTAACCCCAACGGGCAACAGATAATGACACTTGCAATTTGGGTATGCCAAAGAGAAACCATAAAGTACTTCCTTTAACTAAAAAGGTAAAAGTTCTTGACTTAATAAGTAAAGGTTCTTAAAAATATCATATGCTGAGTTTGCTAAGGTCAGTGGTAAGAACAAACATTCTGTCTGTGAAATAGTTAAGGAAAAGGAAATTCATGCTAGCTCTTATTCCGTCCTTCAAACTACAAGTTACAGTGACAGCGCTGAAGTACTTAGAATAGAAAAAGCATTGTATTTATGTGTATAGGAAAAAAAAACCCATTGTGTGTATCTGTGTATAGGATATGACACTTTCTGTGGTTTGAGGCGTGTACCGGTGGCCTCTGAATGTATCCCTGTGGGGTAAAAGGGACTAGCTATATGGACTCCATAGTGATTTACAATGGTCAGAGGAAGAATCAGTCCATTTAGCAAAGTATCAGAAGTATTAGTTAATCCAAAGAAAAATGAGCCTTGGAGGCCTCTGGGAAGACATCAAGTGCACCAAAATTGGATGATGGCAGTTCCAAAAGAAAAGGAGAGAAAGGAATAGAAAATATATTTGAGGATTGGAGAGATGGCTCAGCGGTTAAGAACACTGGCTGTTCTTGCAGAAGACCCGGATTTGAATCCCAGCACCCACATGGAAGCTAACAACTGTCCCTAACTCCAGTTCCAGGGGATTTGACAGCCTCTTCTGTCCTACGGGAGTATTGTACAACATGGGTGCACTTACCTATGTGCAGGCAATACATGCATACACATAAAATAAAAATTAAAAAAATTTTAAGAAAATATATTTGAAAAAGTGATAGTCACTGAGACCTAATTTTGATACAGAACATTAATCTACAGATCTAAAACCTCAGCTAGGATGACCATGAGTAAGTCTTCATTAAGATCTTCAAAGTAGCTGGATGAGGTGGTGCATACCTTTATTCCCAGGAAAGGCAGGTGGACCTCTGAGATCAAGGCCAGCCTGGTTTATGTAGCGAGTTCCTGGTCAGTTGGCACTACGGGGAGACCTTGTCTCAAATAAAAGATCTTCATAGTAAAACTGTTGATAGAGTCAATGAGAAAGCAGCAAGAAGAGTTTAAGAAAAAAAGCCTACAAACAGGAGCAGTATACTTCTTAGCAGAAAGAGTGTAAGCCCGAAGGAAACAAAATGATATGTCCAAAATACTAAAGGAGAAAAAAAATCTAAACACAAATTCCATCCCACTACAGATTTATCCATCAAAAAAGAAGGTGAGATAAAGAGATTTCCAGCTAAAAGATGTGCCTTATAAGAAATAATGAAGGAAATCTTCTGGGTCGAAAGGGAATATCTGCGTAGAAGCTGAGCCTTCATAAAGAAGCTCGAGGAAACCCAGAAATGATAAATAAAAATAAACGGATCAGTGTAGCAGACGATATGCATGTTTTCTCTTAATTTCTTTTTTCAATATATATTTTTATTGACTTTTTGGACATTTCATATAATACATCCTAATCATATTTAGACTCCCACCCCTACCTGCACCCCCCCCACTGGATTTCATATATTCTGACATATATATTAAGGCCTATTGAGATTAAGGCCTATTGAGTCAGGTTTGTGTACCCAGGTGTTCCTCAGTGCAAGTTCATCCACTAGAATCAAGTCAGACTATCTAGAGTCATCTCCCTTACAGAAGATCACCTCGCCCTCACCCAGGAGTAATCAGTTACCAATGGCTCCTCAGCTAAGGTTGGGGCCTGCTGCCCATTTCCTTCTCTTAATTTCTTAAAGAACATAGGCTATATTAGTAGGGCTATCTGTAGATGCATATAGGTGGCAGTGATATAATAAAAGATGAGGGAATTATATTGGTACAAACTTGCTATATTTTTATCAGAATCCACTCAGTGAATAATACATGCAAAAATAAGACATGTATTATTTTTCAAGTCCCTTGAAAAATCACTAAATAAATAAGTAAAAGATACATTGACAAGGGGAATCTAGGCATGATGATTTATTCCAGCATTTGGGAGGTTGAGGCAGGAGAATCATGATGAGTTCAAGGCCAGCCTTGGCTACATAATGAATTTGAGACCAGCTTAGGCTATGAAGTGAGGCACTGCCCACCAAAAAGACAACAGAGGAATTAAAATAGTGTGCTATCAAGTACACAAAAAGCAGAGAAGGAATAAAAAAGCCCAGAAACATCATTAAAATGGCAAAATGGCAGGTATGATCTTTATGTTAAAGATCAACCCAAAGTCCGAAATTGTAAGAGTATATAAAGGCTGCTGGTCATGGTGGCACATACCTTTAATCACAGCTTTCTGGAGGTAGAGGCAGGCAGATCTCTGTGTTTTCAAGGCCAGCCTGATTTCCATAGAGCATTCTAGGCCTGCTGGGGCTAAAGAATGAGACCTTTTCTTTAAAAACAAAAAACAAACAAAAAACAAAAAAAAAGAAAAGAAAGGAAAGAAAAGGAAAAACTGATCTAATTGTATGCTGCCTATAAGAAACATACTGTAGGGACTCAGTAGTCAAGAGTCCTGGCTGATCTTACAGAGGACCCGGGTTTGGCTTCCAGCATCCACATGGCATTAGCAACCATCCATAACTTGAATTCTGGGGATCTGACATCCTCTTCTAGTCTCCATGAACACTGCACACATGTTGTGCACTTATATACATGCAAGCATAGCTCTCATACACATAAAATAAAAATAAATAAAATATTTTTAAAAATTACTCTGTAAATGAAAAAGATGTGGTTAGGTTGAAAATAAAGTAGAAAAGGCATTTACCTTGCAGACAGTAGCTCCAAAAAGACTACAAAAACCAAAACATGAGATTGACAAGGTTGTAGGAACAAGATCAGTGCACAAATCACTTATATTCTACATGGCTATAAATTTTAAAGCACAAAAATGAAAGCATAAAAATAGTTTCATTCACATAGCATCTAAAAGAATGAAATACTTCAGAATAAATTTAAAAGAATGCTTGCAAACTACTCCAAACATCGTTTAGAAAGAGTAAAGAAGACTAAATAGAGAATGTTCCATGCTTAGGGGTTGAAAGACTTTATGTTGTTAAGACTATATTGTTAAGCTGGCTGTTCTCTCAGATTGATCGTTGACCTGCAGATTCAGTACAACCCCCATCAAAAGCTCTGCCAGGATATCAGGATAGCATTTGACAGGCTGATCTGAAAATTCATAGGGAAATAACAAAGAACCAAGCATAACTTTGAAAAAGGACGGAAGTTCGAGGGTCTGAACATCCTACTTTAAAACTTAGTCTAATGCTACAGGAATCAAGACACTGCAACACAGATGTGAAGATAGACATATAAATCGTACAACCAAATTGAGATCACAAAAATAAACCCTTGTATTAAATGTGCAGTTCAGTGGTAAAAAAGATAGTCTGCGACAAATGGTGCCAAGACAAGTGGATGTCTGTATGCACAGAAATGAACCTAGTTTCTTATCTAACATCCCATATAAAAATGACTAATCATAAACCTGAATGTAACAGCTTATACTAGAAAACATTAACACTCTCTGACATTGAGCTAGGCAGAGACTTCTTAGATGTGACAAAGAATGCCCATAAAGAAAAAAAATTACTATATTTAAGAATTTAAACCATTGCTTTTTTAAAGACTCCTTTAAGAAATGACAAGGGACTGGAGAGATGGCCCTGTGATTAAGAATGTGTACTGCTCTTCTAGAGGACCAGAGTCAGTTCCTAGCATCCACATCAGGCTCACCACTGCCTGTAATTCCAGCTTCAGGGGATCTGATATCTTCTGGCCTCCATGTGTACCTACACACACACACACACACACACACACACACACACACACACAAATAAATAAATAAATAAATAAATAAAAAGAGAAATCTTAAAAAAAAAGAAAAGAAGTAAAGGAACTGGATGGCTCAATTGTTAAGAGCACTGACTGCTCTCACAAAGGACCCAGTTTTATTTCCCAGCACCCACATGGTGGCTAGCAACCATCTATAACTCCAGTTCCAGAGGATCCAACACCCTCTTCTTTCCTTTGCTGGCATTGTACAACGTGGGTGCACTTACGTGCAAGCAGGCAGTACACTCATACACATAAAGTTAATAAATTAAATATTTAAAATTTTTTAAAAAATGAAGACAAACCACTGGGAAAATATTCACAAAACCTGATAAAATACCTTTACAGTTCAGCAAGAAGACAGCCCGATTTAAAAATGGACAGAATAACTGGTTAGACACTTCATAGCCAATAACCTAATAAAACGATGCTAAACATCATAGTTATTTAGGAGCTGCAAATTGAACTCACAAGGGAATATCACCAAATACTAAATATGCACCGGAATGGATTGTAAAGTAATGAAGAGACGTAGCATTAGTAAGCATATGGAGAAACTAGAACCTTCATCTGTTGCTTATGAGATCATCAAATTTGTACGGTCACATTGTATAAATTAGGTAGCATTTGAAAAGTTACAATGACCCACCCCATGTCCTAGAAACTCTTCTGTTAGGATTCTTCTTGAGGGAAACAAAAACATCTACACTCAGTGATGCCTTCAGAACAGTCAGAAGCAGGAAAGAACCCAAATGTTCATCACTTTGTGAATGGACAGATTAGGTGCCGTATGTCCAGACAATCATCTGCTATTTCAATAAGAAGGAATAAACATACATACTGCAGCATGGATAGGCCTCAGGGATGCAGTAAGTGAAAATGCCAGACACAGAAGACCAAATACTGTACTTAAGAGTCACAAATGCCTGGGACAGACACATTTGAAACAGAAAGTGATCAGTGGGCAGCTGGGGTTAATTGGACTACAGGCAAGGACTGACTGGAGAAAGCACAAGGGGTCTGCTGAGTAGTAGGAATGCTCTGAAACCCCACAACTCTACACATCTGATGAAAAGTATTGAATTGCAGACTCAGGTGAATTGTATGGTGTGTCTGTTTTATGTCAGTAAAGCTGTTTAATAAAAAACCGATTGCATGGAGGCTTCTAAGGCCTTTAGACTTCCAGGCGGTGAGCTCCATAATTAATTATTCATCATCCTCACTGGTAGGGGCCATAATTCACTTTGACCAAATAATCCTACTTGGTGAAGGAATGTTCTGCTTTGATGGGAAAAAAATGCAGCTAATTCTTTGGAAGGAATAGTAGCATTAGAAAGTATTATGTTACTATTAATGGAATAATTTAACTCAGGCTAATTGTCAAAGTAACAGCATAGGACTTTGTTTGGATCCTTAGTCAAAGAAATCAAAAGAATTCTGAGACAGTGAAATTTGAATATAAATGAGATAACACGAGGAAATTGTGCTAGTTGTCTTCCATGTGATGGTGGCATGATGGTTTTTCAACAGCAGAAAGGTTTTTATTAGAGATGTGTTTGCAAGTATTCTCAGCAAAAGTGAGAATGTCTGGAATTTGATATAAAATACTCCAGAAAAAATAGATTAAAATGGTGATAATTATTTAAGCAAGTTCCAAAGGATGGAAGGACTTGTGACACTGTTTTTAGAGCATATTTGAAAACTTTTATAATTAAAAAAATCTATAATAAAAGGTAAAATTTAAAAACAAGAAGTGACTGGGTGGAGAGTTGTGGAATCATACTGCCCTTCACTAACCCTGTGCCCAGCATCTTAGTGATGGTTTTGCTGATGGTGTGGTCCCTCCTGCTGCATAGTATTGTTTGTATGTTGTCATTTATGCTACTTACTTTTCAAAATGTGTAGCTTGAGACTATTAAAAATCCTGCTGTTGGCTGGGCATGGTAGCCCATGCTTTTAATCTCAGTACTCTGGAGACAGAGGCAGGTGAATTTCTCTGACTTCAAGACCAGTCTCATAGTGAGTTTCAGGTCTGACAGAGCTACATAGGGAGACCCTATCTCTAAATAAATAAATAAATAAATAAATAAATAAATAATTAAAAAGTCTTTGTTTCTTTTCCTGTTATTGTGATGAAATATTCTGACAGTAATTTAAGAGAGGAAGGTTTTATTGTATTTTCACAGTTCAGGGAAATCCATCTTGTATAGAAGTCAAGGCATAGGAGCTTGAAGCAGCTGGTCACATCCTATCCACAGTCAGGAACAGAGGGGAATGTGCTCTCTCTGTTTTATACAGCCCAGGATCCCCAGTCCAAGGAATGGCCCCACATCCATTCATATGATCAAGATATTCCTGACAGATATGCCCAGAGGCTCCTCTCAGGGGTCTAGATTCTGTCAAGTTGATAACACTAACCACAGTATATATACCACTACTTTAGGAGTTTATTATCATTATTGAAGATTGTGTTTTACACATAGTGTATTACTAGATGTTTTATGTGACTAGTAGTATGGTATGTCTGTCTATACCAGGTCCACCACAAATGCTCAGGATCATCCTAGATCATTGGATTATGATAGCTCCAGTGCCTTCTGGAGGAAGGAATGTTTCATTTCTGTTTATATTGTTTTAGGACTTTCGGTGTATATGTAGTCTGTGGTTGACCAAAATGTCAGTGTCAGGTGCATGGCAGCCTGCTTGAGCATGTGCATGCATGTATGCATATATGCATGTGTGTACACACAAGCATGTATACACACATGCAGGAAAAAGATTCAGATTTTCCCCTGAAGAGATAACTGGTAAATTGGTAATCTTTGGGGGTATACAGAAGTTTTTCCTTTAGTTTCTTTTTTTTAATAACGTTTTTAAATTTAATAACCACATGATTAGAAGAAGCACTTCATTACAGCTTTGACATATTCAATAACAATTTCCAGAGCAAAGATATATCTCTTTCAAAAGTGGTTGTAAATTTTTAGGTTCACAGTTGAATTAATACAGTTAAACAATATTGAACTCGGTATAAACCCTGTAAGACATAGAATTAAATGAGTTTTTAACCTTCAAAAAAGATCTCCATTTCATTTTAAAATATACTGTTTCCTACAGAAAGATTCATTTTTAAAATGCTACTAACACTTAGATGTTTGCACATGCATCTCTATGTATCTGATTATTACTAGTCACAGTTGGTGACACTCGGATCCTTGGCACCTGAGTATGAATATAAAGTCATCAGGTATCTTTCAATGGTAATGTTTATCACCTCTACTAATTAACATGAAGTAAATTTTTATGTTTCCTCCTCAAATATAAGTCATTTTTTATTTGTTGATTATTTTGTGTGTATTTCATACAGAACAACCCAAACAATCTTATTCATCCATACACCCATCTCCCAAAGGCTTCCCACCCCCACTGGAGTCCATATAGTCTGTCATCATTGAATCTAGTCAGCCTACCTAGAGATCCTTGTTTTAGAAAAATTAACTGTTTCTCATCTAGCAGCAATCAGTTGTTAATATTCCTTTAGATAAGACTGGGGTCTGCTGCTCATTTCCCCAGTTCTGTGCTGGGGTTTTTGTCTGCCTGAGTTTGCACAGGATTTGTGTATGGTGACACCATTGCCATAGAATCATATGAGCAGGTGCCCAGGAGCTTGTAGGACTCTGTTTCCATATGGTCCTGCACCTCCTCCCTGGCTCTTGCAATCTTTCCAGCCCCTCTTCCATGATGGTCCCTGAGCCGTGGGTGGGAGAAGTTTAATAAAGGGATCCTGATTTTAAATTTACTTTTAGTATAGAAATAATGACTCGTTTTCGTGGGCTTGGGAGGAGCCCCTGGCTCCTTTCTTTTACCAATTCCATCTGTGTCAAGATAAGTCAAAGGTCCTGCTCGACCATGGCTGGCTTCACTTGGAAGCATGGAGGAAATGATTCCTCTTTGTTGACCCTCCTCTTTGTAGACTGGACACTAGTTCAAGTCCATCTGGTGGGGTATCCATGGCCTCCTTGATCAAGAGGACAGGTGATTCACCACAGTTACAGGACATTTTGAGAGATGCTCATAGTCCCCTGGAATTTAGTTGACCTAGGAGGGCAAGGAGCAAAAACTGTCCTTTATGTCCCTCTGACCAAATTAGTATAGGACTCAAAGTATGTCTGTTAAACATCCAATAAGGTTAGTTCTAGCAGTCTGGTACTTTTCTCTTTTTTTCCTGTTTTTCCTTTAGTTTCTTATTATGGCTCACTTGTGTTTTCTAATTGTCTACAGTGCATATGTAATAAAAGCTTATCGTTAAATATTTTTAAGTTTATATTTCCATTGTTTAGTAAAAGAGATTTGTTAAGGCTTTCTATCTCTTCACAGAAAAAAAGAAAGAAAGAAAGAAAGAAAAAAAAACCCAGCAGAGCTGGGTGTGGTGGCGCATGCCTTTAATCCCAGCACTTGGGAGGCAGAGGCAGGTGGTTCAAGGCCAGCCTGGTCTACATAGTGAATTCCAGGACAGCTGGGGCTACAGGGAGACCCTGCCTCAAAAAGATACCCCCCCAAAAAACAAAAAAACAACCCAGCAGAAATCCATTGAGAGAGAGAGAGAGAGAGAGAGAGAGAGAGAGAGACTATTAAACATATATTCATTTTTAAATTTATACATTAAAGTGAGTGAGGTGTAAGACAACGGTAAATGTCATCCTTTATGCTAGAGCAATAACTGATGGGCTTGGTTCCAAAGGCCAGATCCAGGGCATTCCAAGCGTGTGTTCTGTCACCACTGCCCAGCCCTTTACTGAATAGAGAGAGCAGATGGAGACAGTCTGCAAAGGAGCAGGCCTGGTTATGTCAAAGTCTATTTACAAGAAACTGAGGGCAGAGGCCAAATTTGGCTCTAAGCTTATAGTTTGCCAACCCATGTTGTAGTGTCCCCCAAATACAGCATTTTCTGATCTCTTGAGCCTGATGTACAATGTAAAGCACAGGTATGCTGTCACATTCTCAATTACAGGTGGTCAAACAACATGAAAGTTACTTGTTTTTCATTAGAGTTTGAGACCTTGGCAGGCAAAGGTCTTATTGTTCCTTTGTATTTAGTTTTTAGCACATGAAAATGCTCAGCTCTGCAAGAATATTACTTTCCCTGACTTGAAATAACTAAGGTTAGTCTACACCTTTTTTTTTCTTTTCTCAACTTTTCATAGTGTTTTTAACAGGATATATTTATATCTGGTAGGCCAGGGTTTAATGTGTCTCAATTTATATGAGAAAGGGAAGTAAGTAGAAAGTACATAAATCATAATAAATTTTCTCATATAGTAGGAGATGAATTTCAGGCAGTTGAAAGTTTTGTCATTGACTGTCCTTAATGGTGTTGATAAGAAAGAATGAGTGGTTTGTAGATAAAAGAGTGTCCATTTGTGCAATAAACAAGTTACTGTCTGTGCTCCCTTGAGTGGTAGAAGGCATATGGCCATCACCCAAGTCATCTCCCATTAGCCTGATTTTAGGAATTGTGCCCTCCAGGGCTTTCCTTGTACATTCCAGACTCAAGCTGTTCAACTCTAGCAGCTTTTTCCCATTTTGTTTCCTCTGCTTCTCACTGAGCTGAAAGCAGCACACAGGCCTATGAGCTGTCTGCCTCCCTTTTCCTGTTACACTGACCCTCAGCCCTCACCCTGGCCTAGCCTTCATCTGCTTTCCTGTTTCTTTGTTTAGGGGTCTCTGTGGTGTTAATTAGCTTTCCTGGGAATTTAAAGTTTCAAACCTGCTGGATGCACACCTGTGTATTCATTTAGTCAGCCAGTGCTTGCTAAGTATCCAGATACCTCCATGGTTCTATATAGTCACACTTGATACTGAAGGCAGTTATTGTTGAAATGGAGGAGGCTTACCATTTGCTAGTGTCCAAGTTACTTTTTGTTGCTGTGATAGCATGACCAAAGGCAACTTGGAGAGGAAAGGGTTTATTTTATCTTATGTTTCTGGTTAACAATTCATCACTGAGGGAAGGCAGGGCAGGAATCCAGAGGCCAGAGCTGAAGCAGAAACCATAGAAGAATGCTACTTACTGACTTGCTTCCTCTGCCTTGCTCAACTTCATTTTTTATACAGCCCAGGCCTACCTGCCCAGGCATGGTACCACCTAATGGGGCCTCCTACATCAACCAGAAATCCAAGAAAATGCCTTACAGACATGGCCACAGGGCAGTCCGATGGAGGAAATTTCTCAGTTGAGGTTCCCTCTTCCCAGGTGACTCTAGTGTGTGTTGAGTTGACAAAAACTAATCAGCACAGCCAGTAAACAGGTAAGTGAAGTCATTTCAGAGAAGTCACAGGACAGGTTAGACAAGGTCTCAGGAGATGGGTATGTCAGTAAAACATTGATATTATATATTACATGAATATCCATGTGGATTAAAATATTATGTATGGTGTGGGGATGGTTTGAAAATTGAGTGGTGGGAATGAGCCAGGTATCCAAGGAAATGGAGACCACCCCAGGTAGGCTGGGAGTGTGCACAGAGCACACTTGAGTTGGATGTTTTGTTTGGAGACCAGAGAAAGGGCCCAGTGCTGTGGGATGTGAAAAATGAGGAAGGCAGCGGTGGAAGACAGTCTTAAGAGGAGGCTGGATCATGTAGTTTTCAGAGCATTGGGAACCTGCCAGGAAACAAGGAAGAGTATTTTGTCAAGATATTCTCACTCCTCTGGGTAGCCAGGCTTCCCAGTGTAAAGCATAGACTGGTGGTCGGATTACCACTGAATGAATACTGAAACATTGTAGAGGGGGGAAAACAGATGTGGAGTAGAGAGAGAACAGTAAAGGATCTGTTCTAAAGACAGACCTGGTAGTTGTAAAAGGGGTGTGGAACCTGACAAAAAATGGGGTAGAATCTCCTTGATTTTCAGTCTTTAAAACTGAGTAGATTGTGTTATACTTTGTCAGTGAGAAGTAGCGTCATAGGCTCAAGTACTTGAACATTTGGTCAGTTGGTGACACTGTTTGGGGAGGTTGTGGAACCTTCAGGAGGCATGGCCTAGCTGGAGAACACAGGTCACTGGGGGCAGAGCTTTGAGAGTTCATAGCCTTGTCCCACTTCCAGTTTGCTCTCTCTGCTTCTTATGCCTGCTTGAAGATGTGAGCACTTGGCTTCCTGCTCTGGCCCTGCCTACCACCAAAATGGACTCATATCCCTCAGAACTGTAAGCCAAACAAACTCTTCCTTCTTTAAATTGCCTTGGTCATGGTGTTTTATCACAGCAACAGAAGAGTAACTAATACAGGGAGGAATCAACTTTTTCAGTCTTAAAACACTGGGTAGATTATATTATATTTATGGCCCAGGGCAGGAGGAGGGGAAGTACTGCATTGGTGAAGAACTTTTTGGGGCCAGTTAAACTTTGAGAGGCTTTTATTAGATGCTCAAGTGTTAACATCCTGTTAGCCAGCAGGCCTGGAGTTTAGAATAAAGGCCTTAAAGAATGTAATATGGGGACTGGAGAGATGGCTCAGCAGTTAAGAGCACCACGTTTGATTCCCAGCACCCATATGGCTGCTAACAAATGTCTGTGACATTTGTTCCAGGAGATATGATGTCCTCTTCTGATCTCCGTGGGCATTACATGACATGGCTGCACTTACATACATGCAAGTAGTTCACTCATACACATAAAAAATAAAATATAGGGCCTGGAGAGATGAATCAGAGGTTAAGAGCACTGGCTGCTCTTGCAGAGGACCCAGGTTTGAGTCCCAGCACCCTTATGGCGCCTGTCTGTAACTCCAGTTCCAGAGGATTCAGCACCCTCTTCTGACCTCTGAAGACATTGCAAGACACGGGTGCACTTATATACATGCAGACAATACACTCATATACATAAAATAAAATTTTAAAAATTAAAAAAGAAAGTAATACAGAAGAGAAGAGGGCTGGGCCTTGGTATAAGAAATCAAGCGAGCATCCAGCCAATGCCAGTCTTTACTCTAGATCTGACCTCTATTAATGTCACCATGATCTTGCTCTGGTCTTTTCTTAGCTCCCTGGTCCTTGTGATCTTCATTGAGAGATTTCAGAGGAGACACACAGAGTATAGTGTAAAAGATAGGAGAGGTTTATTACCTAAACTCAAGGGTGAGAGAGGCCAGTGGCCAGAAAAAAACATTGTGGAGGAAAACACTCTTAAGGGGTGAAAGGGAACAATGACCAGAGAGACCATTGTGGAGGAAAGCTCTCACAGATGACAATGGACAGAGGGGCTATTGTATAGGGAAAGCACTCTGATAGGGCGAGAGTGGACAGTGACCAGAGGGACCATTGCAAAAGAAAACACTCTCAGAGGGTGAGGGTGGCCAGTGGCCAGAGAGATCATTGGGTCAATCTGCAGTTTTAGGTAAGCTTTATACTTTTCCTTAAAGTTCTAGAACAGAGCAGAGTCTTTCTTGAGGGGAGTTTTTCCATCCTGGTGATTGCTAGTCATTTGGATGAACTTTTAAGAAAAAGGACAGTAGTATATCTCTGTTCTTTATCAGAAAGCTTCCAGTTAGATAGTCTTACTGTCTTTTGGGCATTTTAGAATGTGATGTCTTCCCTCAAGGCAAGAACTGTGCCTCACATTCCATCCTTTTGACCACTAATACCGGTAATCAAAGTCCTACCATTTCAGTTTTCTGGTTTTACAAATGTTGTCCTCAGTGACCTTCAAGCCTGTTAATATCTGACTGCTGCCTAGTATTATCTTGAGACATTAGATTTCAAACCTTGACTTGGGTCTTACTTTCTGAATTTTAAAAAATGTTTTTTTAAATTATTTATTTAATAACCACATACTTAGAAGAAGCATTTCGTTACATCAGCATTGACATATTCAATAACAATTTCCAGAGCTAAGATGCATCTCTTTCAAAATTGGCTGGCTATAAGATTTTTAGGTTTGCTGTTGAATTAATACAGCTATACAATATTGAACACAGTATAAGCCCTGTAAGACATAAAATTAAATGAGGTTTTAACCTTTAAAAAAGATCTCCATTATTAAAATACAGTTTCATGCAGAAAACTTCATTTTTAGTGCAATTGACTTTAAGATATTTGCACATGCATTTCTAATCTCTATATATCAGATTATTACTAGTCATAGTCGGTTACTTTATTTAAAAAAATAGTTATTTTTCCTTGGAAATCTTCTATAGAGCTCTTTCTTTTCCATGACTGGATCCTCATTTGTTGATGCTGCAGAACTTTTCTGACTTTCCATGCATATTTCCTGTGTCAGTCTGTTCTCGCTCAATGAGTGTCATAATGGCCACAGATGAGCTGACTCTTAACTCCAGAGCCCTTAGCTTACCTGGCAAGCCTCTGCTCCATGTCTCCTGTACTGTTGGAGCTGCCTCGGTGTTGTCATCCTGAAAAGAGCCTTTTGTTACTTCATGGCCCCATGGAAGCTCCTCATACTGTCTATTGTGCTGCTGGCTAATCTCTGCCAATCACTCTTACTTGTGTATATCTGCTCAGGCCCTCATTCCACTAAGTAGAACTTTCCAGAACACCTTCCCATGTGCCAGGCACGAAGGTACTGGGATGTCTGAAGTCTGAGAGGATCTCAAGCAAGTGAAGGATATAGACATATGAGAACCATGAGAACATGGATCACAACATGTGATGAAGACACACATCACAACATGTGATGAATACTGTGGACATATGGAGACAGGGAGGTGACTTTTAGATAGACTCATGGTACCCAACATGCTGCTTCACTAGTGGGCATCTGATTTGATTGCATGTTCTTGAAATGTAGAAATCATAGCTTCCGTGCTTTCTGTTCATCTCAGTAAAAGACAAATGAGCATGCTATGTTAGAGTGATACTTTCGACAAACCAACTCTAAGGAAAAAGATGAGCAATGCTGTCTTTAAATGTTGAGAATAGCCAGGCACATGCCTTTAATCCCAGAGGAGTCAGAGGCAGGTGGATCTCTGAGATTGTGGCCAGCCTGGTCTGTGTAATGAGTTCCAGGCCAGCTGGGGCTACAGGGAGACTCTGTCTTTCAAAAAACAAACAGCAAAACAAGTCAAGAGTAGTATTGTTTATTCATACACTTGTCCTGAGAGACTACCTGCCTGGATAGTTGATTCATCAGCTGTTGGTCATCTGGGAGTAAACTAAAACTGTTAGTTGAGAGTATTGTAACAGTGACAGTATACATCAGAATGTTACTGCAGACAGAATAAAAAGAGCAAGAAATGTTAAATTTCACATTCATTAAAATTTCATTACATATATAAATGGGTTGTCAGAATGCACCCAGGAAATTGCCAAAAAGATTTTAGAAATTTGATACTGTGATAGTGATTTTAAAACTAAATTTTCAGGGGCGGTAGGGGTGGCTCAGCAGTTAAGAACACTGGTTGCTCTTGCAGAAGACCTGGATTCAAATCCCAGCACCAAGGTGGCTGGCAGCTAACAACCATCTGTAACTCCAGTTCCAGGGGATTTGATATCCTTTTCTGGCCTCCATGGGCACTGCATGACACGATACACTTATATACATGCAGGCATAACACTCATACACATAAAAATTTAAATAAACTAAAACTAAGTTTTGAGATTTCCAGGTAAGTATAATAAGTTAAACACAAATGCCTGTGCTTTCTTCTAAAACTGCTTAAAGTGTGGTAAAGAGCTACAGACCATAGGAAAGGAGGTCTGGGAATGTCAGAGAGCTGAAACTCCGTGCTTGCAGGTGGTGGTCAGCAGAGGAGCTAGGCAGTTTATTCTGTTGAGCCTAACATTACACACTAGAAGAGACAGACTGTTGGGAAGTGTGGGGCAGTTGTGGGTGCAGACCACATCAGTCACAAGGGGTAAGGTTGTGCCTTTTGACTTGAAAACCCTGTGCATGTATGATTTTCATAAAAGTATGGATAAAAGTATAGAACAGACAAGCTCTTTGGAAGGTTGATTTTAAGATTCATAGCATGCACTCTTAGGCTGTATTCAGATGATGTCACATAGAAAAATAATTCTTCGGATTGCCTTGCACATGATCACTTACTGAAACAGAAAACCTTGACTGTACATAAATTCTTTAAATAGAAAGCATGAATAATTTTTAAGAAACTATCTTTCTAGAGTTCTGATTTTATTAGACTTCAGATTCTATTTTGAAATATATCCAAACATAGAATGTTCATGGTTCATTTTCTTCATTTGTTCCTAGGTGTACTGATTCTTTTCAGGTCTAATTGTATTTTTTACCAACATTTTTACTAAATGTTCAAACATTTTTGTATGGTGCATATTTAGCATTTTAGCATATTGTCAGTTTAGTCAATATTATGCATGTTTTGTAGTTGCTGTTCCTCCTGACTAGCAAAGTTTGTTTTTAAGATCCTACAAATTATTTGAGTACTTTACAAACTAGTGCTATCTTTGGGATCCTATCCATGTGTCCCCATATTACTTCTGCGTCCTCCCCTGCCCATCAGCACCATTGTTGACTGCTTTATTCATATGTAGCTTGGAGATTATATTTATTGCTGTTTGAATAGATAGGAAACACAAAGATCAGGCATGGTGGCATGCATATGTACTCCCAGCCATTTGGGAAACTAAGGCAGTAGAATTACTTGAGCCCAGGCAACTGAGCAACATAGTAAGAACCTCTGTGAACCAACTAACCAACCAACCAACCAACTAACCAACCCACTAACCAGCTAACTAACCAACCAACAAACAAAAGAAACAGGCTAGGCATGGCAGAGGCAGGTTTATCTCTGAGTTCAGGTCTGGTCTACATGGCAAGGTCCAGGCCAGCCAGGACTAGATGGTGAGACTCTATCTCAAAAAACCAAACCCAAACCAAGCCAAAGTGGGATTGAAGAGACTGCTCAGTGGTTAAAGAACTGGCTGCTCTTTCAGAGGATCTGGGTTTGGTTCCCAGCAAGCACCCACATAGCAGCTAACCACCGTTTGTAACTCCAGTTCCAGGGGCTCTGATGTCCTCTTTTGGCCTCTGTGGGCATTGTACGTATGTGGTACACTTGCATACATGCAGGCAAAACACTCATTTAATTTTAAAAAGAGCTTGCTAGATTAGATGAACTATAGTTTTATTTGGTTTGAAGTAGTGTATCCTATAATAGAAATAATGATTGCATGTAGCAATTTCAGGATAGATTTTGAGAGAACTGGCCTTGAGATATAAGTTCAGAGAAATATTTTAGAGGTGTCTATTTAAACCAAATAGTCTCTTCAGAATTACAGTTATCTAATATGCAAATCTGTATGTCAAGAGGGGAGGCAGAGGCAGAGGCAGAGGCAGAGGGTTCAGAGACACCAAACTTGACCTTATCTTAAGGACTTTTGTAAGCCCCTGGCAATTTAAGTGAACATTTTCCCTACTTCCTGCACTGTGTCTACTGGGCAGATGTAATGAGCCAGGAGAGAGGAAAGGGAGGAAAAAAAACCAACAACCAGGGACTCAGAATGGTTCAGAAAGAAAGAGTTAAACAAGAACAAAATTATCTTTAAGGTGAAATGGAACAAATTAATCCACAAATAGCACTGAAAATTATGGCCACCTTGATACAGCACTTTATGGTACCTAGCTCAGTCTTCATGTAGATACTGGAATTGAGTGATTGCTTGGGTGATGGGTGCTTGGTAGATTCTTGCTATGCTTCTCCAAAAGTACAGATATGTTTCCTGTCTTACCCATCTCTCATAATTGCCGGGCATGGTGGCCTCACCTATAATAACAAGTACTTGGAAATTGAAGCAGGAAGATCATCATGATTTGAAGGCCAGCTTGGACTACATAGTGAATGAGTTCAAGGCCAGGCTAGGCTTGGAATGAGAACCCTGTCTCAAAATACTACTACTAATAATAATGATAAAGCAATTTGTTACAGCTGCCACAGAAACTTAATTTATCCCCTTATTAACTGAACCTAGGGTAAATTCCAAGTCCCTTCCCTTTCCTAGCTCCTCAGTTGATTCATTTTCAGTCTAGATGTTTATAGATATAGACATTTCAGCATTATATACAGACATTATATAAACCTAGTGGAGGACAGTGTATGAACTAGAATGTGGGGGACATACATCTCTGCATTCATATCAGAAGTGAGCCTCAGGCTTTGATGGATTTTTTTTTGCAGATTAAGTTGTTAAAATAGTTTGTACCCACCTTCAAAAAACTTTTTAAAAATATTTTATTATTATTTTCTTTATGTGTATGAGTGTATTGCCTGCATGTGTGTGAGTGCACCTGTGTCATGCAACGCCATGGAGGTCAGAAGAGGGCTTCGGATTTCCCTGGAACTGGAGTTAAGGACAGTTCATAGCTACCATGTGGATGTTGGGAATTGAACCCAGGTCCTCTGCAAGAGCAGTAAGTGCTCTAAACCGCTGAGCCATCTCTCCAGCCCCCAAAAAACTTTTAAAAATTAAAAAACAATAACAATTCTGTATGCCTTGGTTGTAATAAAAATGAAAGTACATAAATGTGTATTATTCCTCTGTAAGAACAAAAGAGAATAATTTGTAAACACAAGATGAGGCTGGAGAGATGGCTCAGCAGTTAAGGGCATTTGCTGCTCTTGCAGAGGACCCCAGGTTCTGTTCCCAGCACCCACATGGTGATTCACAACTGTCTGTAGTTCCATTTCTAGGGGTCTGATGCCTTCTTCTGGCGTCTGTGGGTACTGGGCATGCAGGCAAATACTCATCCATATAAAATAAAATAAATCTTAAAAAAATACAAATTAGATACTAGGGCATTCTTAAAGAAACTTGGATTTTGTGTTAAGTGTGGTGGGGAGCGGTTAGGTTAAGTTTTGAGCTACCTCAGTGCTGTGTGGACAGTAGACCAGGGAGGCGAGAATCGAGGAGATTAGCCAGATGCTATGACAGGGTCCTAGCTGGGACATGCACCAGGTTGGAAAGTACTCAGTTTAGGTTGCAGTTTGAAGATAGATTTGCATGTGGCCATGAGTATTTGAGGTACAAAGATAGATTTAAAGAATGATTATGGAGCAGTAGTCAGACATTCAGTGACTTTAGGGTCTGGGATACAGCTCATTGCAGAGCAGTTGCTTGTGCATCGCATTGTGCACAAAGCCCTTGGGGTGTGGGGGCGGAACAACTGTAGAATTTGAGGCAAAGCCCTGGGAAAGGTAGATGTAACTAGGGTTGTTTTGGTGGGTTCAACGTTCCTGTTCTGCACAGTTTAGTGAGCTCATTAGGCAGACAAGTAGAGATGTGAAGAAGTTTGTTGGTTTGAGTTTGGCAGTCTGAGACACATCCAAACTAGAGACAGTGTGGGCATGGTCCTTACAGGGGAGGTATTTAAGATGGGCCTAATCGAGCAGTTCTCTGAAGCAAGTGTAAGTAGAGAAGAGAAGCAAACTGGACCCTGGGCCCCAAAGTGAGGGAAAGCCTCCAGAGGAATCCATAAAATTTGCCCATTTTCCAAGTCTTTTTAATTAGCTGTATTTAAATGTAATGTACCTGAAACAAGTTGTCTGTTCCAGGAGTTTGTGCACATGTATAGACCTGTTTAAATGCTACTCACAAGCCAGGCTTGGTGATGCCTTTAATCCCAGCACTTGGGAGGCAGAGGCAGGCGAATCTCTGAGTTTGAGGCCAGCCTGGTCTACGTAGAGAGTTCCAGGCCAGCTGGGTCTCAAAAAGACCAAAAAACCCCAAGCAAACAAACAAAAAAATTACTACTCACAGCTAGGTACACAGCATCTCTCTCATGCCAAAATAAGTAATAAATAAATAAACAAACAAACAAACAAATCCCTTTGTGCACCTCTGCAGTCAGTCTAGTTACTCTTGTAGCCAGTGATCCACTTTCCGTCACTCAGAGCAGTTCTGACTGTTCTAGAATGTTGTGTAAACTGTGTGTCATACAGCATATAAGCTTTTGTGTCTGACTTTTATGTTTTTACCCAGTTTAATATATTAAAAATTTATCCATGTTGTGTTCATCAAAAGATTATTCCTGGGGCAGTGAGATTGGCTCAGTAGTAAAAGCACCTACCGTCAAGCCTAAGCACCTGAGTGGAATCCCTGGGACCCACATGGTGGAAAGAAAGGACCAACTCCTGAAAGCTCTCCTTTGACCTTCACACAAGTACAAATAAATAAATAATACATTTTAAAAAGATTATTCGTTTTTCTTTTGCTGGCTAGCATTTTATGATATGAGTATGTCACAATTTATGATTCCGTTTACCTCTTAGTGGACATAGAGATTGCTTCAAAATGTAGGCTTTTGGGACTAGAACTTCTAAAACATTCTCAGTGAAGTTTTTGTGGATATGTTTTTGTTTTGTGTAAATACTTAGGAGAGGAATTGCTAAGGCAAAGGATTAAAATATTTTAATTATGTAAGAAATTGCTAAATGTTTAAAAAAGTAGAAATTGCCAAACTTTCCTGGAGTGGTTACGCCATTTTATACTCCACCAGCACTTGCACTAATACAACATTTGAGATGCTTCTTCTTTAATATTTTTAACATATATAACATATGTTAATTGTATAAAACAATGAGTTTCATTACATCTTTTTCATACATGCTTTTAATGTACTTTGGTTGCTCTCCTTCTCTCTCTCTCTCTCTCTCTCTCTCTCTCTCACATACACACACACACACACACACACACACACACACACACACACACAGCACATCCCTGCCTTCTCTGGACTTTTTCTCTTCTCAAATAGTCCCCTTTGTACTTCTATAAAATAGAGATCAAAAGGGTATGCTTTAGGGGCTGGAGAGATGGCGCAGTGGCCAGGAGCACTTACTGCTCTTGCAGAGGACCTAGCCTTCTTCCCTAGCACCCACTTGACAGCTCACAGTTACCTGTAACTCCAGCCCCATGAGATTTGATGACATCTTCTTGGCCTTCAAGGGCACCAGGCATGCACATAGACAAAACACTCATACACATAAAAATAATTAAAATCTTTAAAAAAAGATATGCTTGGGCTGCTGAAGAGGTGGCTCAGCAGTTAAGAGCACTGACTGCTCTTGTAGAGGACTCAACTTTGATTCCCAGCACCCACACAACAGCTAACAACTGTCTGTAACTCCAGTTCCAGGGGATCCAACACCCTCTTCTGGCCTCCACAGGCACTGTACAACACAAGTGTACTTAACATATATTCCTCACATTAAGAAAAAAACAAATAAAATTTCAAAAAAGATGTGCTTTATTGTTTTGTTGTGGTGCTGGGGATAGAACCCAAGACCTTGGACATGCATGGTAAGAGTTGTACCCATGAACTGTATCCACAGCTCCAAGAACAAGTGATTTTGTCAGTCTTTTCTATTCTAATGGTTATGTAGTGGTATTTTACTGCAATTTTAATTTGGAGCTTTCTGATAATTAATGATGCTAACAGTGTTTTCTTGTACTAATTATGTCATTTTGGGAGGATAGTCTATCCAGATCTTCCCACTGTTGGGCTTTTTTGTCACTATTCATTATTTCTATATTTAAGATGTCAGTCATTTGCCAGTTAGATAAGTTGTGAATATTTTCTTAAAATTTCAGACCTGCCTTTTCATTTCTTAGTGATGACTTGCAGAGCAGAACTTTAAAATTTTGATGAAGTCAGTGTTGCAATTTTTAAACTTTATACTTTGAACATCTTATTGTGTTTTTAAAGAAATCTCTTCTTTCCCTGGCTTATGAATATTTTCTCCTAGATGTTTTGTAGTTCTAGTTTTTACTTGTTGGTTAACAATCCGTATTGAGTTAATTGTGCATGCTCTAAAAGATTTCAATTCATTTTTTTTGTATATGTACCCGATTGTCTCAGTACTATTTATTGTAAATACTGTCTTTTACCTATTGAATTATAAATCACCACATATGTTAACCAGCTTTCTGTTGCTATAACAAATACTTGAGAAAAATCAATTCTGACTCATATTTTGGGAGGTTTCAATCCATGATCATTTAGCCCCATTGTTTTAGGGCTTGTGGCAAGGCAAGCAGCACATTTTGGTGGGAATCAGGGAACTAAGGAGAGCCATTCACCTGCTGGCAGGAAGTGAGCAAAGGAAGGGGTCAGACTCCCATCGTCCCCTTTGAAACTAAACGCTCAGTGGCTGGGAGATCTCCTGCCAGACCCCCACCTTTTCAAGTGTCCACTGCCTCTCACTCTGGACACTGTGGGAATCAAGGCAAATGTAGGGGCCTTTGGAGGATATCTCAGGTGCAAAGTAGAGTTCTACATATGTATGGCTTCATTCTTGGACCCTTATTTCTGTATATACATTGACAGTTTTGCCAGTACAGCATTGATCTGGGATTGAAGCTCTTTGCTTGGTTTCAAAATCAGATGACTTAGGTTTCTGTTTCTTCTCTTTCAAAGCATGTATAAACTACTGAAACAAAAGCACATAAGCAAACAGTCTTAGGCAATATAGACCCAAAGGGACAGTAAATAGTATAAAATTAAGTTGGTATTAAGATGTACAAGCCTTAGGGCTGGAGAGATGGCCCAGTGGTTAAGAGCACTGGCTGCTCTTGCAGAAGACCTGGGTTCAATTCTCAGCACCCACATGGCGACTAACAACTGTCCATAACTCCAGTTCCTGGGGAATCAGATGCCCTCTTCTGACTTCCATGGGCATTGCACGACATGGGTGCACCTACATACATTCAGGCAGTACACTCATAAAATAAAAATAAATGAATAAAATATTTTGTAAAAAAGATGTACAAGCCTCTTGTGCACATGGGTTACAGTGATGGGGCCAGAAGAACCAGGATATGCAGACATATACTGTCAGTGAATACAAAAACCAAGCTTCAAATGGGTGGTAACTTTTTAAAGATCACACTTTCAGTAATTTCAATCTACGTTTGAGAACCTCAGAAAGCAAGCAGTTTAATTTTATTTCAGCATTGTTCTAGTTTGCTTTAAATTGTTATGACAAAGCACTCCGACCAATACCAACTTGGGGAGGAAAGGGTTTATTTGACTTACATCTCCTGGGTCACAGTTCATCACTGAGGGAGCCCAAGGTAGGTACTCACGGCAGGAACCTGGAGGCAGGAACCGAAGCACAGACCATGGGAATGCTGCTTACTGGCTGGCTCCTCTGGTTCGTGTTCAGTTTGCTTTCTTATATAATATAGAACAACCACCCACAGTGGGCTGGGCTCTCTCACATCACTCAACAATCAAGAAAATGGCCCACAAATGGCCACAGGTCAGTCCAATGGAAGGAATTCCCCACTTGACACTGCCTCTATCTAAGTGTGTCAAGTTGACAACTAAAGCTATCCAGCATAAATATGTTAAAATGAATACTTATTTGTGAGTTTTTATTTTTATTCCATCAGGATTTTGAGTCCTGTGATACTACCTGCTTTCCACCTAAGAATTCTTTTCTGGTTTCCTCAGCTTTTCTAGTTCATTAATTCCCATAGTCCCTCAGCATTTTGTTTTTACCCTTGGCTGTTTCCATGTATCTAATACCTAAATGAATAGACATTTTAGATATGGCTTCTTTTTTTTGAAACAAGGCAGTAATTCCACATTTGTTTTCTAATGGAAAGAAAGCATTCTGTTCCTGAACACTTTGTATACTACTGTGTGTTTGTTTTTGTGTGCATGTGTGTGCACGCACACATGCAGGCTGACCTTGAACTCACAGATCCACCTGCCTCTGCCTCCTGAGTGCTGGGATTAAAGATGTTTGCTACCATAACCTGGCCTAATTTTTTTTTAAAATATCATGTACATGAGTGTTTTACCTGCATGTATGTAAGTGCACCACATATGTACAATGACTGTGGAGGTCAGGTCAGAAGAGGTTGTTGGATCCCCAGAGCAGTAGTTACAGACTATTGTTAGTTTTGCTGTGTGGGTGCTGGAACTGAACTCAGGTTGTCAGCAGGAGAAGCCGTGTTCTTAACTGCTGATTTTTGCATCCACTCAAAAGAGAATGGGTTGCAAGAATGCTGAGAGCTCCACGATGGAGTCAGAATGGTTAGGATTCCCAGGTACTGGCCTGTGGTGAGAAAATTGTGCTTCAGAGGTCATGCAGGCAAAGTGACAGGCCAATTTAAATATAGTCAGGATTTGATTTGAGTCTATAGTACTATGTTTGGAGATGTTCAGTGAAGCTCTTACATTGACCAGAGCCCTTAAAATACAATCGTGCATATAATGGCTGGCTTGCATATGTGCTTTTTCTGCCGATGTGTGAACTTGAAAAATCAAAGATTGAGCTGGGTGTGGTGGCCCATGCCTTTAATTCCAGCATTCAGGAGGCAGAGGCAGGTGAATCTCTGTGAGCTCAAGGCTGGCCTGGTTTATATAGTAAGTTCCAGATCATCTGGGACTACAGGGAGACCCTGACTCAAAAAAAAAAATGAGACCAAAAAGGTAACTCAAGGCGTTGGTGTTGACTGTCCTCTTGGTGTATACTCATGAGGCCATAAAGCAGCTAGTTCCCTGAACATATGTGCCACCCTCAGTAGTGAAACCCTGCCCTAGAAGCCCTGGGGATAAATCCGCCACATTCCTGCCATGCAGGACCCAGAGCTCAGTTGGATGTAACCAACGACAATACCAGCAACCCACATTGTTTTCTATGCCCTGACTCTCACCAGGAGAAAGAAGGATCTGGTTGGTGCTGACGCTGGACTGCAGGCAGCAGCTTTAGATCCTGCAGATTAGGCTGAGTGATGCCAAGTGATGCTGCCTTGGTGCTGAGGTGGCCAACTGTGGGGACTGAAGTCATGCTGGGCCTTGATGGTCACTCTGTGCTGTGGTTATCTACCTGTCACCCTGAATTGTGCAACTCAATGTCCTGGGTTGCTGTGATATGAGGTCCCCTTTGTGGCTGAATTCCATTGATATTCTAATGTGAGAGTGGGTCTCCTACTTTGTGCCACCTGGGTCTCAATCACAGTTTACTTCTGTGCTCAAATGCAGACACTCCCACCAGCCTCAGCCTCTGCCATGTCAGAGCTGTGGCACTTGGGCCCTGTGGTCCTGTCACCGTCCTGAGCAGTCTTGGCCTGTGTGTAAAAGATTTTGTGTTCACTTAAGTCAACCACGCTCCCACTTGAAATTTTTAGAGTGCTTTTAACCTTTGAAAACAAAAAACATCTTGTTTTGTATATAAGATCTGTTGGGTTTTAAAATATAAGCACTACCTATTTAAAAAAAAAAAAAGAAAGAAAAATCAAAAGTTTTCCCCAACACCCCCTTCCTCTAACTCAGAAATAAAGATAACAGCAGTCACTCGATGTTGCACATAATAGAGAAGAAACCACCGAAATTGTTTTCTAGAGCTAGGGTTGTCCAGAGCCAGTGCAGCAGCTGAGCACTGTCATTAAAACAGCAGGGCTCTTGCTTCTTGCTTTGCTGTGTGATCTTAGCCTGTGTGTTGCCCTGTGTGTGCAAGGTGATGGCTGCAGCTGTCATCAAATCCACATGCTTGGTCAAAGAAAGCCACATTCGTTCTCTGGCACCCCACTGCCTTTTTCTCCAGGAAAACAAGACAGTACATTGGATAGAATGAAAGCTGGAGATGTAATTTTCAACTTTCCAGTAGTCAGCTTAAAAACAAAAAGAAACACACTAACTTTAGAGTTGCATTTCCATTTACCTAATGTATCTAAAATACCTTTTAAAAGTATAATCAAGAAAAAAATGAATTAAAAGTAAATCATTTAAAATTTTTGTTTATATATTCAGTCTTCAAAATCTGAGGTGTATTTTATTGTTACAACATTGCTCAATTTAGAGTAGCCATGTTTCAAGAGCTCGGTAACTACGTGTGATCAGTCAATATTTAACAGCTGGCTAGCTTTCTATAAAAAAGTGTATGTATGATAGGACAGTCAGCCTTCTATACCTGTGAGTTTCACAACTGTGGACTCAACTGTGAGTAGAAAATATTTGAAAAACAGTGTATCTGTATTGAACATATACAGACGTGTGGTTATTCCCTAAAACATACAGTCTAACCATTTACATAGTGTTCACATTGTGTGAGGTACTATAAATAACCCGGTACAGAGATGGTTAAAGTACATGGGTGGAAGAGTGTGGGTTCTTTGTAAATACAGTGACCTTTTATATAAAGGATTGAGGATTCGTGGATTTTGGTGTCTGGAGTGGGGGCTGGAATCAGTCCTCTTGGGATACTGAGAGACAGTGGTATGTATGTTTATTATAAAATTTGCAAATTGATTGGCTCCGTGGTGTATAATTTACAAATAATGAGATGTCCATTCCATTTCCTTGTAAATTCTGTATGCATGGTTCCAACAGAAAGTGTTCATTGATTCTTGTCAGATTTTCACAGCTAACTTAATGTTTGCAGGCTAACTGTGATTTGCCAGAACTGACAACAAATAAATACACAGTTACTATCCAGTTCACTTACTGTGGACTTAATGGAGTTAATGGAGTTTCAATGTGGTGATTGTTGATTGATGGAGATGTTAATGAGGTAGTGGTGTTTTTTGTTGTTGCTAGTCACAGTGGCTGCAATTGAAACACTTTTAAAAGTTTAATGTGAACTACTACTGTTTTCATCACCACTTTAATCCTAAATTAGGGTCAGTAAACTTTCTCTAAGAGAACAAGGTCGGCCCTTCCATCTCCCCCGCTGTTCTCTGCTCCTGGTTTGGGCCCTGCGCCATTCTTGGTCTTGGGTCCCCAGAGTCTACCTGGGGAACTGGTGCTGCTTCCTGATCCTTTTCGCCCAGGCCAGCTTGGTGCCTTCCTTGGGCTCCAGGAGCACTGCTTCCGCAGGACCTGGACCCGTCCTCACCTCTCCCTGCTCCCCGGACCTGCACCACTGCCTAATTCTCCTGGCCCGCTCTCCTGCCCTCAGGCTTCTCTTGGGGTAAGTCTACCGCACAGCCCTCCACACCTTGACTCCCCCAGCTGCACTCACCCTTCTGTCTTCTGCGCGGTTCTCTACTCCAAGCTTGGGCCCTGTGCCATTCCTAGTCTTGGGGCCCCAGACACCCGGAGAGCCAGTGCTGCTTCCGGACCCTTTTCACCCGGACCGGCTTGGTGCCTTCCTTGGGCCCCAGGAGTACTGCCTCTGGACCCAGCCCTGCCCTCACCTCTCTCTGCTTCCCTGGTCCTGCAACACCCGCCAGCATCTTTCTGGGGATGACAGCCTCTTTCTTGGGCTCCGAGGCTTACCTTGCCTCTCCCTGATCCTTTGCATCCAGTACAACCCAGCTTCTCAATCCCCTCCCTGGGAAATCTTGGGGCTTATTCCCACCCCATCTGCCTTTGCAT